>NC_050105.1:151996507-152296507 GCF_902167145.1 Zea mays
CTGACAAGTCCCTGATGTGCTCTTTCTATCAATTTTACACCTTGTCCAATCGATATTGGAATATCCTATTAAATCAAAGGTGGATCTCTTGGGGTACCAAAGCCTAAACTTTGGAGTGTAAACTAAATACCTCATGATTCTCTTCATGGCCCTAAGGTGAACTTCCTTAGGATCGGCTTGCAACCTTGCACACATGCATACAGAAAGCATAATATCCGGTCGAGATGCACATAAGTAGAGTAAAGATCCTATCATCGACCGGTATACCTTTTGATCTACAGACTTACCTCCCGTGTCGAGGTCGAGATGCCCATTAGTTCCCATGGGTGTCTTGATGGGTTTGCCATCCTTCATCCCAAACTTCTTAAGTATGTCTTGAATGTACTTTGTTTGGCTGATGAAGGTGCCATCTTGGAGTTGCTTGATTTGAAATCCTAGGAAATACTTCAACTCCCCCATCATAGACATCTCGAATTTTTGAATCATGATCCTACTAAACTCTTCACAAGTTGATTTGTTAGTAGACCCAAATATAATATCATAAACATAAATTTGGCATACAAACAAATCTTTTGCAACAGTTTTAGTAAAGAGAGTAGGATCGACTTTTCTGACTTTGAAGCCATTAGTGATAAGAAAATCTCGCAGGCATTCATACCATGCTCTTGGGGCTTGCTTGAGCCCATAAAGCGCCTTTGAGAGTTTATATACATGGTTAGGGTACTCACTATCTTCAAAGCCAGGAGGTTGCTCAACATAGACCTCTTCCTTGATAGGTCCATTGAGGAAGGCACTTTTCACGTCCATTTGATAAAGCTTGAAGCCATGGTAAGTAGCATAGGCAAGTAATATACGAATTGACTCAAGCCTAGCTACGGGTGCATAAGTTTCATCAAAGACCAAACATTCAACTTGTGAATAACCTTTGGCCACAAGTCGGGCTTTGTTTCTTGTCACCACACCATGATCGTCTTGCTTGTTGTGGAATACCCATTTGGTACCTACAACATTTTGATTAGGACGTGGAACTAAATGCCATACCTCATTTCTTGTGAAGTTGTTGAGCTCCTCTTGCATTGCTAGCACCCAATCTGGATCTCTTAGTGCATCCTCTACCCTATATGGCTCAATAGAGGAAACAAAGGAGTAATGTTCACAGAAATGAGTAACTCGAGATCTAGTGATTACCCCCTTATGAATGTCACCAAGGATGGAGTTGACAGGGTGATCTCGTTGAATTCTTGGTTGACTCTTAGGTGTGGTGGTCTTTGACCCTGTATTTCTTGCTCATCTTCCTTGTCTTTATCGTTATCATCTCCCCCTTGATCATTGTCCTCCTCTTGAGGTGGCTCATCCTCTTGATCTTCATTTTCATCATTTTGAGCCTGATCCTTGTCTTGAGTTGGTAGAGATGCTTGGTTGGAAGATGACAGTTGATCTTGTGTTTGTGTAGGCTCTTTGGATTCCTTAGGACATACATCCCCAATGAACATATTCCTTAGCGCGACACATGGAGCCTCTTCATCATCTAATTCATCAAGATCAATTTGCTCCACTTGAGAGCCGTTAGTATCATCAAACACAATGTCACAAGAAACTTCAACTAATCCAGTGGATTTGTTGAAGACTCTATATGCCCTTGTGTTTGAGTCATAACCAAGTAAAAATCCTTCTACATCCTTAGGAGCAAATTTAGATTTTCTACCTCTTTGAATAAGATTAAAACATTTGCTTCCAAAGACTCTAAAATATGAAACATTGGGATTTTATCGCTGAGGAGTTTGTATGATGTTTTCTTGAGGATTTGGTAAAGATATAACCGGTTGATGGAGTAGCAGGCGATGTTAATCGCCTCGGCCCAAAACCGGTCCGGTGTCTTGTACTCATCAAGCATGGTTCTTGCCATATCCAGTAGAGTTCGATTCTTCCTCTCCACTACACCATTTTGTTGTGGTGTGTAGGGAGAAGAGAACTCATGCTTGGTACCCTATTCCTCAAGAAATCCTTCAATTTGAGGATTCTTGAACTCCGTCCAATTGTCGCTTATTATTTTTTTGATCCTTAATCCAAACTCATTTAGAGCCCATCTCAAGAATCCCTTTAAGGTGTCTTGGGTCTGAGATTTTTCCTACAAAAGGAATACCCAAGTGGAGCAAGAATAATCATCCACAATTACTAGACAGTACTTACTCCCACCGATGCTTATGTAAGCTATCGGGCCGAATAAATCCATGTGTAGTAGCTCGAACGGCCTGTCAGTCGTCATGATGTTCTTGTGTGGATGATGGGCTCCAACCTGCCTTCCTGCTTAGCATGCACTACAAACCCTGTCTTTCTCAAAATGAACATTTGTTAGTCCTAAAATGTGCTCTCCCTTTACAAGCTTATGAAGATACTTCATCCCAACATGGGCTAGTCGGCGATGCCAGAGCCAACCCATGTTAGTCTTAGCAATTAAGCAAGTGTCTAGTTCAGCTTGATTGAAATCAACTAAGTATAGCTGACCCTCTAGCACTCCCCTAAAAGCTATTGAATCATCACTTCTTCTAAAGACAGTAACACCTATATCAGTAAAAAGACAGTTGTAGCCCATTTTGCATAATTGAGAAACAGAAAGCAAGTTGTAATCTAAAGAATCTACAAGAAAAACATTGGAAATAGAATGGTCAGGTGATATAGCAATTTTACTAAGTCCTTTGACCAAACCTTAATTTCCATCCCCGAATGTAATAGCTCGTTGGGGATCTTTATTTTTCTCATAGGAGGAGAACATTCTTTTCTCCCCTGTCATGTGGTTTGTGCACCCGCTATCGATTATCCAACTTGAACCACCGGATGCATAAACCTACAAAACAAATTTAGGCCTTGTTCTTAGGTACCCAAACAGTCTTGGGTCCTTTGATGTTAGAAACAAGCACCTTGGGTACCCAAACACAAGTCTTGGAGCTCTTATGTTTGCCCCCGATTCCTTAGGACATACATCCCCAACGAACATATTCCTTAGCGCGACACATGGAGCCTCTTCATCATCTAATTCATCAAGATCAATTTGCTCCACTTGAGAGCCGTTAGTCTCATCAAACACAATGTCACAAGAAACTTCAACTAATCCAGTGGATTTGTTGAAGACTCTATATGCCCTTGTGTTTGAGTCATAACCAAGTAAAAAACATTCTACATCCTTAAGAGCAAATTTAGATTTTCTACCTCTTTGGATAAGATTAAAACATTTGCTTCAAAGACTCTAAAATATGAAACATTGGGATTTTTAGCGGTGAGGAGTTCGTATGATGTTTTCTGGAGGATTCGATAAAGATATAACCGGTTGATAGAGTAGCTGGCGGTGTTAATCGCCTCGGCCCAAAACCGGTCCGGTGTCTTGTACTCATCAAGCATGGTTCTTGCCATATCCAGTAGAGTTCGATTCTTCCTCTCCACTACACCATTTTGTTGTGGTGTGTAGGGAGAAGAGAACTCATGATTGATACCCTATTCCTCAAGAAATCCTTTAATTTGAGGATTCTTAAACTCCGTCCCATTGTCGCTTATTATCTTTTTGATCCTTAATCCGAACTCATTTAGAGCCCGTCTCAAGAATCCCTTTCAAGTGTCTTGGGTCTGAGATTTTTCCTGCAAAAAGAATACCCAAGTGAAGCGAGAATAATCATCCACAATTACTAGACAGTACTTACTCCCGCCGATGCTTATGTAAGCTATCGGGCCGAATAAATCCATGTGTAGTAGCTTGAACGACCTGTCAGTCGTCATGATGTTCTTGTGTGGATGATGGACTCCAACCTGCTTTCCTGCTTGGCATGCACTACAAACCCTGTCTTTCTCAAAATGAACATTTGTTAGTCCTAAAATGTGCTCTCCCTTTAGAAGCTTATGAAGATACTTCATCCCAACATGGGCTAGTCGGCGATGCCAGAGCCAACCCATGTTAGTCTTAGCAATTAAATAAGTGTCTAGTTTAGCTTGATTGAAATCAACTAAGTATAGCTGACCCTCTAACACTCCCTTAAAAGCTATTGAATCATCACTTCTTCTAAAGACAGTAACACCTATATCCGTAAAAAGACAGTTGTAGCCCATTTTGCATAATTGAGAAACAGAAAGCAAGTTGTAATCTAAAGAATCTACAAGAAAAACATTGGAAATAGAATGGTCAGGTGATATAACAATTTTACCAAGTCCTTTGACCAAACCTTGATTTCCATCCTCGAATGTGATAGCTCGTTGGGGATCTTCATTTTTCTCATAGGAGGAGAACATTCTTTTCTCCCCTGTCATGTGGTTTGTGCACCCGCTATCGATTATCCAACTTGAGCCCCCGGATACATAAACCTAAAAAACAAATTTAGGCCTTGTTCTTAGGTACCCAAACGGTCTTCGGTCTTTTGATGTTAGAAACAAGCACCTTGGGTACCCAAACACAAGTCTTGGAGCCCTTTTGTTTGGCCGCAACATATTTGGCAACTACTTTGCATGATTTGTTAGTCAAAACATATGATGCATCAAAAGTCTTAAATGAAATGTTATGATCATTTGATGCAATAGGAGATTTCTTTTTAGGCAATTTAACATGGGTTGATTGCCTAGAACTATATGCCTCACTCTTATACATAAAAGCATGATGAGAGCCAGAGTGAGATTTCCTAGAATGAATTCTCCTAATTTTGTGTTCGGGATAACCAGCAGGATATAGAATATAGCCCTCGTTATCCTGAACCATGGGAGGTTTGCCCTTAACAAAGCTAGACAATTTTTTAGGGGCATTAAGCTTGACATTGTCTCCCTGTTGGAAGTCAATGCCATCCTTAATGTCAGGGCGTCTCCCACTATAGAGCATGCTTCTAGCAAATTTAAATTTTTCATTTTCTAAGTCATGCTCATTAATGTTAGCACTAAGTTGAGCTATGTGATCATTTTGTTGTTTAATTAAGGTTAGGTGATCATGAATAGTATCAACATTAATGTCTCTACATCTAGTACAAATAGTAACATGATCAACGCTAGATGTAGAGGGTTTGCATGCATTTAATTCATCAATCTTAGCATGTAAAATAGCATTCTCATTTCTAAGATTGGAAATTGAAACATTGCAAACATTTAAATCTTTAGCCTTAGCAATTAATTTTTCATTCTCAATTTTAAGGCTAGAGAGTGATGCATTCAACTTATCAATCTTAGTAATCAAACTAGCATTATCATTTCTAAGACTAACAATTGAATCATCACAAACATCTAACTTCTCAACCTTAGCAATTAATTTTGCATTTTCATTTCTAAGGTTTGAGATAATATCATGGCAAGTGCTTAGCTCACTAGTCAATTTTCACATTTTTCTACTTCCTGAGCATAAGCATTTTTAACCTTAACATGCTTCTTGTTTTCCTTAATAAGGAAGTCCTCTTGGTTATCCAAAAGTTCATCCTTCTCATGAATAGCTCCTATCAATTCATTTAATTTTTCTTTTTGTTGCATGTTTAGGTTGGCAAAAAGAGCAATCAAGTTATCCTCATCATCACTAGAGTTATTCTCATCACTAGATGTTGCATATTTAGTGGAGGCTCTAGATTTTACCTTCTTTTTGCCGTCCTTTGCCATGAGGCATTTGTGGCCGAAGTTGGGGAAGAGAAGACCCTTGTTGACGGCAATGTTTGCAGCGTCCTCGTCGGAGGAGGAGTCGGTGGAGCTCTCATCGGAGTCCCACTCCCGGCAAACATGGGCATCGCCGCCCTTCTTCTTGTAGTACCTTTTCTTCTCCTTCTTCTTCCCTCTCTTGTCGTCGCCCCTGTCACTGTCACTAGAAATAGGACATTTTGCTATAAAGTGACCGGGCTTACCACACTTGTAGCAAACCTTCTTGGAACGGGGCTTGTAGTCTTTCCCCTTCCTTTGCTTGAGGATTTGGCGAAAGCTTTTGATGATTAAAGCCATCTCCTCATCGTCGAGCTTGGAGGCGTCGATGGGGAGCCTACTTGACGTAGACTCTTCTTTCTTCTCCTCCGTCGCTTTTAATGCGACGGGTTGCACCTCGGGTGTGGAGGTGGCGCCTCGCTCGATGATTTGTTTAGTGCCTTTGATCATCAACTCAAAACTCACAAACTTTCCTATAACTTCCTCGGGAGACATTAGCTTGTATCTAGGATCACCACGAATTAATTGAACTTGTGTAGGATTAAGAAATACAAGATATCTTAGAATAACCTTGACCATTTCATGGTCATCCCATTTGGTGCTCCCGAGGTTGCGCACTTGATTCACCAAGGTCTTGAGCCGGTTGTACATGGCTTGTGGCTCCTCTCCTTGGTTGAGCATAAATCGACCGAGCTCTCCCTCGATCGTTTCCTGCTTGGTGATCTTGGTCACCTCATCTCCTTCGTGCACGGTCTTGAGCACGTCCCAAATCTCTTTGGCACTCCTCTCGACTTAGAGAGGCGAGGAGTATAGTAGTGGCTTGGGAGTTGAAGTGTCGGATTTGGGCAACCTCGTCCGAGTCATAGCCTTCATCCCCCACGGATGGTTCCTGCGCTCCAAATTCAACAATGTCCCAAATGCTAGCGTGGAGTGAGGTTAGATGGTGCCTCATTTTATCACTCCACATACAATAATCTTCACCATAAAAAACCGATGGTTTGCCTAATGGGACGGAAAGTAAAGGGGTACGTTTGGAAATGCGAGGGTAGCGTAAGTGGATCTTACTAAACTTCTTGCGCTCATGGCGCTTAGAAGTGACGGACGGCGTGTCGGAGCCGGAGGTGGAAGGCGACGAAGAATCAGTCTCGTAGTAGACCACTTTCTTCATTTTCTTCTTCTTGTTGCCACTCCGGTGTGACTTGACGCGGGGAGGTGATTCCTCCCTCTTCTTGTTGCCGGACTCCCTCGATGGAGCTTTCCCGTGGCTTGTGGCGGGCTTCTCGCCGGTCACCATCTCCTTCTTGGCGTGAGCTCCCGACATCACTTCGAGCGGTTAGGCTCTAATGAAGTACCGGGCTTTGATACCAATTGAAAGTCGCCTAGAGGGGGGGTGAATAGGCAAATCTGAAATTTATAAACTTCAAGCACAACTACAAGCCGGGGTTAGTGTTAGAAATAAAGTTGAGTCCGAAAGAGAGGGCGAAAACAAATCACAAGCAAATGAAGAGTGTGACACGGTGATTTGTTTTACCGAGGTTCGGTTCTTGCAAACCTACTCCTCGTTGAGGTGGTCACAAAGACCGGGTCTCTTTCAACCCTTTCCCTCTCTCAAACGGTCACTTAGACCGAATGAGCTTTTCTCCTCAATCAATTGGGACACTTAGTCCCCACAAGGACCACCACACAATTGGTGTCTCTTGCTTTGATTACAAATGTCTTGGGAACAAGAAATGGGGAAGAAGAAAAGCGATTCAAGCGCAAGAGCTCAAAAGAACACGACAAAACTCTCTCTTCTAGTCACTAATTGCTTTGAGTGGAATTGGGACTTGGAGAGATTTTGATTCAATCTATTTGTGTCTTGTATTGAATGCACTAGCTCTTGTATTGAATGTGTTGGCTGAAAAACTTGGATGCCAACCACCAAAGTGGCCGTTGGGGAAGGCTGCTGTCGAAGGGCGCATCAGACAGTCCGGGGCGCCAGCCATGTCACCCAACCGTTAGGGTTCGATCATTGGAGCTCTGACAAGTGGGCCACCGGACAGTCCGGTGGTGCACCGGACAGTCACTGTTCACTGTCCGGTGCGCCTTCTGGCGCCTGCTCTGACTCTGTGCGCGCTGTCTGCGCACTATTCACGCACTGTTCACTTTTGCAGATGACCGTTGGCGCTGTTAGCCGTTGCTCCGCATGGCACACCGGATAGTCCGGTGCTACACCGGACAGTCTGGTGTATTATAGCGGAGTGGCTCCCCAAATTCCCAAAGCTGAGCAGTTCAGAGTGGATCTCCCTGGTGCATCGGACACTGTCCGGTGGCACACCGGACAGTCCGGTGCGCCAGACCAGGGCAGCCTTCGGTTAGTTTTGCTCCTTTTTATTTGAACCCTTTCTTGGACTTTTTATTGGTTTGTGTTGAACCTTTGGCACCTGTAGAACTTATAATCTAGATCAAACTAGTTAGTCCAATTATTTGTGTTGGGCAATTCAACCACCAAAATCATTTAGGAAAAGGTTTGACCCTATTTCCCTTTCAGTAAGCACATAAGAAGCATCAAACGTTTTAAAAGAAACATTATGCTCATTTGATGCAACAGGAATTTTCTTTTTAGGCAATTTAATGTGAGTGGTATGCCTAGAGCTAGAAGCATCATTTTTATACATAAATGGATGATGAGAAACAATGTGAGTTTTCTAGCATGAATTCTCCTAATTTTGTGCTCAGGATAGTTAGCAGGATATAAAATGTAGCCCTCACTATCCTGGACCATGGGAGCTTTGCCCTTAACAAAATTGGACAATCTCTTGGGGGCATTAAGCTTGACATTGCTTCCCTGTTGGAAACCAATGTCATCCTTAATGCCAGGGCATCTCCCATTATAGAGCATGCTTCTAGCAAATTTAAATTTTTCATTTTCGAGCTCATGCTCGGCAATTTTAGCATCTAATTTAGGTATATGATCATTTTGTTTCTTAATCATGTCAAGGTGATCATCTTTAACTTCTACATTAACATCTCTACATTTAGTACAAATAGACACATGCTCAACAGTAGATGTAGAGGGTTTGCAAACATTTAATTCTTCTATCTTATATTTTAATTTAGCATTCTCATCTCTAAGACAGGAAATGGAAGCATTGCAAACATTCAATTCTTTAACCTTAGAAATTAAACTAGCATTTTCATTTCTAAGACTAGTAATTGAATCATGAGAAACGCTAAGCTCTTTAGATAAGTTTTCTACTTCCTGAGCATAAGCATTTTTCAATTTAACATGTTTTTTGTTTTCTTTAATAAGGAAGTCCTCTTGACTATCCAAGAGTTCATCCTTCTCATGAATAGCTTCTATTAATTCATTTAATTTTTTTCTTTTGTTCCATGCTAAGGTTGGCAAAAAGAGTAAGTAAATCATCTTCATTTTCACTAGAGCTACCCTCATCACTAGAACATTTGTGGCCGACGTTTGGGAAGAGGAGGCCCTTGTTGACGGCGATGTTGGCGGCGTCCTCGTCGGAGGAAGAGTCGGTGGAGCTCTCATCGGAGTCTCATTCCCGACATATGTGGGCATCGCCGCCCTTCTTCTTGTTGTATCACTTCTTTTCTTTCTTCTTCCCCTTCTTGTCGTCGCCCTGTCACTTTCACTAGACATTGGACATTTAGCAATGAAATGACTGGGCTTACCACACTTGTAGCACACCCTTTTGGAGCGGGGTTTGTAGTCCTTCCCCCTCCTTTGCTTGAAGATTTGGCGGAAGCTCTTGTTGATGAGCGCCATCTCCTCGTTGTTGAGCTTGGAGGCGTCGATTGGAAGCCTACTTGGTGTAGACTCCCTCTTTTCTTCTTCCGTCGCTTTGAATGCGATGGGTTGCACCTCAGGTGTGGAGGTGGCGCCTTGCTCCAAGTTGACAATATGTTTGGAGTCTTTGATCATAAGTTCAAAGCTCACAAACTTGCCTATCACTTCCTCAGGAGACATTAGCTTATATCTAGGATCCGCATGAATTAATTGCACTTGAGTAGGATTGCAAAAAACAAGGGATCTTAGAATAACCTTGACCATTTCATGGCCATCCCACTTGGTGCTCTCGAGGTTGCGCACTTGGTTCACCATGGTTTTTATCCGGTTGTACATTGCTTGCGGCTCTTCTCCTTTGTTGAGGACAAAACGACCGAGCTTCCCCTCGATCGTCTCCCGCTTGGTGATCTTGGTCACTTCGTCCCCTTCGTGCGCCGTTTTGAGGACGTCCCAAATTTCCTTGGCGGTCTTTAACCCTTGCACCTTATTATACTCCTCTCGACACAAGGAGGCAAGGAGTATAGAAGTGGCTTGGGAGTTAAAGTGCCTAATTTGGGCGACTTCGTTCGAATCATAGTCTTTGTCCCCTACCTGTGGTACCTACGCTCCAAATTCAACTATGTCCCATATGCTTTCGTGGAGTGAGGTTAGATGATGCCTCATTTTATCACTCCACATACAATAATCTTTACCATCAAAATATGGTGGTTTGCCTAAGGGAACGGAAAGTAATGGAGCGCGTTTTGAAATGTGAGGATAGCGTAGGGGCATCTTACTATACTTCTTGCGCTCATGGCGCTTAGAAGCGATGGATGAGTCGGAGCTTAATGACATGGAGGGTGACGAAGAGTCGGTCTCGTAGTAGACCACCTTCTTCATCTTCTTCTTCTTGTCACCCTTCCGATGCGTCTTGTTGGAGGAAAAGGATTCCTCCTTATGCTTGTGGCTGGACTCCCTTGAAAGGGTTCTCCCCGAACTTGTGGGCTTGTCGCCGGTCACGATCTCCCTCTTGGCGTGATCTCCCGACTTCACTTTGAGTTGTTAGACTATAATGAAGCACCAGGCTCTGATACCAATTGAAAGTAGCCTAGAGGGGGTGAATAGGCGTAATCTGAAATTTACAACTTTAAACACACACTACAAGCTGGGGTTAGCGTTAGAACTTAAATCAAGTCCGGGAGAGGGGGGAAACAAATCAAATGGATATCAAGCGAATGAACATGGTGATTTGTTTTACCAAGGTTCGGTTCCAAAGAACCTAGTCCCCGTTGAGGAGGTCACAAAGACCGGGTCTATTCCAACCATTTCCCTCTCTCAAACGGTCACTTAGACCGAGTGAGCCTTTCCCTTAATCAATCGGGTCACTAAGACCCCGCAAGGACCACCACACTCTTAGGTGTCTCTTGCTTTGATTACAAGACACTTGAGAACAAGAATGAGAAATAAGAAAGGCAATCCAAGAAGCAAGAGCTCAAATGAACATGAAATCACTCTCTCACAAGTTACTAAGTATTTGAGGTGAATTTGGGACTTGGAGAGGCTTGATCTTTTGAATTGTGTCTAGGAGTGAGTGCTAGAGCTCTTGTAATGAATGTGGTACTCAGAAATCTTGGATGCTTGGAGTTGTGGTGGTTGTGGGTATTTATAGCCCTCATCCACCAAAGTAGCCGTTGGGGAGGCTACTGGCGATGGGCGCACCGGACAGTCCGGTGCGCCACCGGACGGTCCGGTAGGCTGTCCGGTGCGCCGCCACGTCACCCAACCGTTAGGGTTCGGAGCGAAGTCGATCATTGGAGCTTTGTCTCTTTGCGGCACCGGACAGTCCGGTGCCACACCGGATAGTCCGATGCCCTCTGACTTCACGGCTCTGACTTCTACCGCTATACTGTTCATTGCGTCAGTATTTTTGCAGTCGACCGTTGCGCACAAATAGCTGTTGCCCGCTGGCACACCGGACAGTCTGGTGAATTATAGCGGAGCGTGCCTGCGGAAACCCGAGAGGGGCTGCTTGGACCCTATACGGTCCTGGTGCACCGGACACTGTCTGGTGGCACACTGGACAGTCCGGTGCGCCAGACCAGAGCACACTTGGTTCCTTGTGCTCCTTTGAATTGGATCTCTAACTTGAATATTTATTGGTTTGTGTTGAACCTTTATGCACCTGTAATACATGAATACTTGGCAAACTAGTTAGTATATGTGTTTGCGTGGTCATTCAACCACCAAAATTAATTGTGGGAAAAGGTTAACCCTATCTCTCTTTCAATCTTACTATACTTTCTGCGCTCATGGCGCTTAGAAGTAGTGGACGACTCGGTGCCGGAGGTGGAGGGTGTTGAAGAGTCGGTCTCGTAGTAGACCACCTTCTTCATCTTCTTTTTCTTCTTGTCACCCCTCCTATGTGACTTGATGGAGGAAGATGATTCCTCCTTGTACTTGTTGCCGGACTCCCTTGAGAGAGTCTTCCCCGAGCCTATGGGCTTGTCGCCGGTCATGATCTCCCTCTTGGCGTGATCTCCTGACATCACTTCGAGTTTGTTAGACTCTTAATGAAGCACTGACTTTGGTACCAATTGAATGTTTCCTAGAGGGGGGTGCATAGGCGAAACCTGAAATTTATAAACTTAAACACACGCTAGAGCCAGGGTTAGCGTTAGAATTAAAACCGAGGCGAAAGATTGTTTCTCTTGCCACGAGTTGCTCAAATGATGCGGATGACATTTGGGAGCAAACTCAAATTGATATTAGCGAGGAAACTTTAGAGAGAGGAAAGGGAGCAAACAAATCAAGCGAGAATCAAAGCGAGTGAACACGGGATTTGTTTTACCGATGTTTGGTTCCAAAGAACCTAGTCCCAGTTGAGGAGGCCACAAAGGCCGAGTCTATTTCAACTCTTTCCCTCTCTCAAACAGTCACTTAGACCGAGTGAGCCTTCTCCTTAATCAATCGGGTCACTAAGACCCCACAAGGACTACCATACATTTAGGTGTCTCTTGCTAGCTTTATAAACACTTAAGAATTAGATTGGGAAAGGAAGAAGGCAATCCAAGCAACAAGAGCGCAAATGAACACAAATGATCTTCTCTCAAGTTTCTAAGCACTAGAGTTGATTTTGGAAACTTAGAGTGGATTGAATGATTTGAATGTGTCTTTGAGTGGTTGGCTTTGCTCTTGTATTGAATGGAAAGTTCAGAATACTTGGATGGCTTTGAATGAGATGGTTGGGGAGTATTTGTAGTCCCCCAACCACTTCCTAGCCGTTGGCTGTTTTTGCTGGCGATGGGCACACCGAACAGTCTGGTGGCGCACCGGACATTCACTGTTCACTGTCCGGTATGCGCCACGTCAGCATGCCCGTTGGGGTTTGGAGCTGTTGACCGTTGGAACCCTTTGTCCTTTTGCTGCACCGGACAGTCCGGTGACCTCTGACTTCGCTGCTCTGACTTCTGCGCGGCACTATTCATATTTGCAGTCGACCGTTGACGCGCAGGGAGCCATTGCTCCGCTGGCTCACCGGATAGTCTGGTGCACACCAGACAATCAAGTGAATTATAGCGGAGTGCGCCTGACGAATTCCCAAGAGTGGCCTGTTCATTGGGTGTGGGCCTGGTGCACCGGACAGTTTAGACAGTGTCCGGTGCGCCACTTGGCAGCACACTTTCATGTCTTGCTCCAAATTTTGTTTGTGTCCCCAACTGAATTTTTTCTTGGTTTGTGTTGAACCTTATACACCTGAGATAAATGACATCTAGCCAAATTAGTTAGTCCACGTGGTTTGTGTTGGCCGTCAACCATCAAAATCGATTATAGAAAATGATTAGATCCATTTCCGTTTCAGGCATCCTCCTCGAGTGCCTCAAATACACTGTTGGAGATCTCTTTTTTTTTTACCTGTGAAGGTCAGGCATTTCCCCGGTGGTGTTGTTAGCATATTGTTTCTGATGGAATGGCAAGATGGTTAGTTACACAATGATACGGTGGCCATGATTTTTGTTTTTTGTGTGTCTCGTCTAATGTTGTTGTTCTAAAACTTGACTAAATATATATAAGAAAAATAATATTTATTGTATACAATTAGTATCATTAGATAGATGATCAAATCTATTTTTGACTTATAGTTGCTAATATTTTCTACAAACTTAATCAAATGTAAGAAAGTTTGATCGGCACATGTCTTGTGTGCCAAAGAACTGCTCAGCCCTCGATTAATTACCAAACAAACATGAAAATACAAGTACCATACAAAATAAGCATATATATAGTTATAGTCGGAGAGTTTATAGATTCCACAATGCCATGCCTTGGGACATCTCAGCATGTTGGTACGAGTTAGAGCAGAGTCTGATTACAAGATGTATTGGAACAGATGCTATCTTTGGATACCATACTTCCTACTCCAAGTATAATACAATACAATATTAAGTAAGCACTCCGTACGAATCACCGAACAAAACAAGTAAGCACACATACACTAGTGTATTTGGTTGCCATTTAATTTAATTTAATTTAATTTAATTTAATTAACAGGGAGCGAGGGGGTGGAAGAAGACGATGGCGAGGGCCACGCAGCGGTGCCGATGATGGCTAGCTGTCTTCTCAGGCGGCGGCTGAGGCCGAGGCCAGGTGGTCCGGCGGCCACGGCCCCCTTCTTGTTGAGCGCGAGGCTGCACCTCACCCTCAGCACGGCGTAGCCCAACACCCTGTAGGCCGCCATGAAGGCCACCATGACGCCCACGTTGCGCCACCTGCACTCTTCCCCGAGCCCCTCGCGCCGCAGCACCTCGTCCCCAGTCGCCACGCACTCGCCCAGCGCCCGCACCACGCACCTCCCGCCGCCGGCGAACTCGTTCACCAGCAGCGCCTCGAACGGCCACTTGAACAACGACAGGTAGTGCATGAACACCCAGCACCCGGGCATCGCCGACCGCGCGATGAAGTAGCCCGAGAAGAGGAAGAAGGAGCCCATCACCCCCTGGATCGCCGCGTTCCCCACCACGAAGTCCGGCGCCGCCGCCGCGAAGCACACCACCACCGAGTTCGCTGTGTACAGGATCAGCCATATCACCAGCAGGAAGTAGCCGAACGCCGCCGCCGTTCGACGGAGACCCGCCAGCCAGTACACCGGCGCCGCGAACACGACGGCCAGCGCCAGCTGGAAGGGCAGGAACACCACCGCGTTGGCCACCGCGTACGACGACACGCGGTACGCCCCCGACGCCGTCTCCCTGGCCAGGATGTCGCGCTCCTGCAGGAAGATGGGCAGCGCCTCCGTTGTGGATGACAGGAGGAAGGTGAGCAGGAAGGCGAAGAGACCCACGCGCTCCGCCACCTTGTCCTGCCCGAGGTCGTAGAAGATGGAGCCCAGCGCAAGGCCCGCCACCAGCATGCACACGGTGCGGCACGCGAAGAGCTGCCGCGTCCGCGCCACGTTCTTGAAGAAGCGCTGCGACAGCACCGCCACCTCCCGCGCCCGCGAGTTGGCGTAGCGGCTAGCCATCATGGTCACGGCCACGGGGGCGTCCGCCACCTGCTTGCCGTGCAGCTGGAACAGACGCTGCAGCGTGCACCGGCCCTCTCGGTCTCCGGAGGACGGCGCCTGCAGGCTGCTGCTGGCGTGGCGGCGAAGCGCGTCCACGGAGTCGATGGCGAACTCGACGTCATCGACGTGCGGGGGCAGGTGAAGGCCCGCGTCCCCGAGCAGGGCGCGGAGCTGGTCGACGGTGCCATGGTGGAGGACGGAGCCGGCGGCTAGCAGGAGGACGGAGTCGAACATCTTGACGATGCGCGCTCCCGGCTGGTGGATGCTGAGCAGCACGGTGCGTCCACGCGCCTCGGCCATGGCGCGGAGCGCGCCGACGATGTGGAGCGCGGAGGCGCTGTCGAGGCCGGAGGTGGGCTCGTCGAGGATGAGCACGGGCGGGTCACGCACGGCCTCGACGCCGATGGAGACGCGCCTGCGCTCTCCGCCGGAGAGGTCCTTGATCCTGGTGGCGGCGACGCGGCGCAGGGTGAGGTCGTCGAGGAGCGCCTCGACGCGGGCGTGCATGTCCTTGGAGGGCAGGCGCGCGCCTAGGCGGAGGCGCGCGCTGAAGAGCAGCGTCTCGCGCACGGTGAGCAGCGGGAAGAGGACGTCCTGCTGGGTGACGTAGGCGGAGACGCGGCGGAGGTCGGCGCTGTGGGCGGCGGCGCCGTCGATGCGTAGCAGGTGGGGCGGCGGGGACGGGGAGAGGCGCCCCGCGAGGATCTCGAGCAGGGTGGACTTGCCGGCGCCGCTGGGGCCGACGATGGCGAGCAGCTCGCCGGGGCGCGCGCGGCAGGAGACGTCCCGGAGCACCTGGCGGACGACGCTGTGGTGGTCTTGGGAATGGACGTCGTCGTCTGATCTGCTCCAGACCTTGAGAGGTCGGGTGGAGACGGCGATGCGGTAGTTAATGCCGCTGGCTTGGATCTCGCAGCCGCCGGCGCAGGGAAGTGTCATTGCTGCTGCCCAAATCGGCAAATGGCAAAGGGAGGGAGGGAGAGAGGGAGCACATACATACAAAAGGGACGAGGGCGGGCGCTGGCTGGTCCTTGGATTTCCGTGGTGTTCAGTTTCTTGTTGCCCCGCAGCATGGCACATCATCATCATCATCATCTGTTTTTTGGCTGGAGTGACCCGTGACCTCGCACGACACGACACACGGCACGGGTGTTGCCTGCGATGGCCTGGCCTCTTCCCTTGCCCTTGCCCACCCGTGAATCCATCCATACTCCTCTCAAATATCTTCATTTCTCTCTCTCTCTCTCTCTCAACTGGAGCACGGAAACAAAACAAAACATATACTATTCTCTCTCTCTCTCTTTTAAACAAAACAAAAAGAAACAACAAAAAACGATATATTATATAGCTGCTGCCAACGTACAGTTATGTGTGGGTGTAATAAATTCAGCATATACAGGACCAAAAGAAGAAGAAACAATAAACCGACACACCAAACAAAGATATCATCGTCATCATCCACGGGAGGACGCGGAATTAGCATGGCAAAAGCATGTTAACAGCAGCTGCTTGCAGCGGCATCGGCTTCCGGAGGCTTCTGCTTGAAGATGTTCTTCTTGGCCCCAGACGAAGCATCAGCGAGGAGGCTTGGCGTGTCTAATATCTGCAACAACAAGCATGCATAAAGCAATCTAATTTCTTCGAGGACACTCACACATGCATAAAAGCCCCCTTCCTCATTTCAGTCAAAGCCAATCCATGGCTAAACAAGCAATACTTGAGTCCAACATATGTGCCGCTTGGAATATTGTGAACAACAAGGCATGCATGATATTGTGAAAATTAAAATATTATTATTATAAATCTAAATGCTATAGCCCAGTACATACCTTTAGCACAAGTTCCTCAAAGCACTGTTCTACATTTACTTTTGTTTTCGCACTGCATTCTAGAAACAAACAACCGTATTCCCTAGCAAATTCAATCCCCTCCTTTTTTGTCACAGCTCTCTCACTTTCCTGCCAAAATGAAACGGCCGGTAAAACACGACAGGGGCTGCTCGATCAGAAACAAGAGATAAAAGGTGCAGACAGAGTTTAGAATTGATTACCTTATCTACTTTATTTCCAACAAGCATCTTTATACAGTCCTGGTTGGTTGAATACAGGTCAATTTCCTTCGCCCATATATCAGAAAGATTAGTAAACGTTTCCCGCCGAGTGACATCATACACTGTAAATTTGACGAGACATAAATATTATCATGTGCCTCTATGCAATAATTTAACAGAACCAGACAACACAAGATGCAATCAGACAAAAAAAGGGGCGGCAAATGTGGGTCACCTACACTACCATGTCCATGCATAAATAGATCAGGAAATGTGTGCAGTGACTCTAAAGCTATACAAAGCTTGATATGAAATTTATACAATTTGGTTAATAAAAATAAATTCTCCTGTTCAACAATTTAAACTTTGAAAACGCACAGACAATATTAACTAGAGCGTGTCTTGGTACAAAAAAAAGTCAAGGCAAATTAGCTGAAGACTGCATTCGACATTTAACGTGGCAGTAATTTCAACGGATGTATGACAAAAAATGACAGAAGAAAAGTGAAAAACACAGTGAAGATCCTTCAACAATGCAATAGAGTTACATATTTACAGGACAGCTGTTACAAGTCATACCCATAATAACCCCCTGTGCCCCTCTGTAGTAAGAGCTGGTCAAGGTCCTAAATCTCTCTTGTCCGGCTGCATAACAGGTAATCATCAGCGATAACAAATACACGATCATACTCAAAGAATGGAAGATGTATAAATAGATAGGATAAAGCTGGGCAAAATCAGAACGAGAATGACACTGTCCAGTGGAATGGTTAGCTCTTCGAAATAATTGTGGGGGAAAAGGACAGACCAAAACGATTCTTTTATGGTATTATTGATCTCGGATTCGGTAACCTGCCTCTGCCCTCTGGTAAGTCCCCATGTAACTTTCGTGCCTCTATGCACCATCCAACACCATCCTATTGCTTAGAAAAGAAAGTGCAACATCCATTCATGCTGCACAACGAGGCTTCTTGCTGTCCCGCACCGCACCGCCACAGCCCTCACCACGCGCCACTGCAGCCCTAATGCTCCTCCCCAGATGCCTGGAAGTTGAGCCAGCCAGGAGAGGATGGAGCCCACACTGGTCTCCCGCGTTATCGCCCCGCGCACAAGCCATGCCGGCCG
Organism: Zea mays; assembly: GCF_902167145.1. NCBI lineage: Eukaryota > Viridiplantae > Streptophyta > Magnoliopsida > Poales > Poaceae > Zea > Zea mays. Next base: position 152,014,655 of record NC_050105.1, read on the forward strand.
CCACGTTGCCATGCTGCTCGTACCACCAGCCATCTCGCCTGTGTGTCACACACAGCCACCCAAGAGGAAAAGGAGTCATGCTGCAATGGAGGAAGAAATATCGTCGCCGGTGTTAGTTCACTTTCGCGCTGTCATAGGCATTTGGGGGATGCCATCACATCCAGCGCCAATGTGGGACGTCTCGGCGTCGTTGGCAGGCAACCATGAGCACTAACGGCATGCCATTCACATTCTTAAATTCGACATCGACTTGCCGCGGTGCGGCGACTGTTCTTCTACAACAATGGTGCCTTCGACATCTCCAATGACTTCACACTGCATGAGCTGCTAAGTTTAAGGACTCTCGCTGCTGCACTACAACACTTCTATTCATTATATAGGATGATGACTTGAGAGATGACGGTGAAACCCCTGGACTTCATGAGGTCTCAGGTTGCTATCTAATGCCTCGGCACCAAGTTCACCAAGGAGGTCGCCGTGGTGCTGGCGCCATAGTTTCATGCTCATGATGTTTCGGTTCACTTGTGGTGCTCTCCTCCTACGCGCCGCTGTGCTCTCCTCCTACATGTGCAACCGGTGTCGTGCTTTGTTTGCTGAAAATCCTAAGTCCTCATCCTGTATATGCTGCTTGAAACGTGCTGAGTCGTTGGGTTTCAGTTGAGACATAGGAGAAGAATTGAGAACTAAGTTCTGGTGTTCTTTTGAGTGTCATTTAATGGATTTAGATCTAAGCATCCTTCGAGTCCTGCTGTGTGGCTGTACTCATTCGTTTGCGAATGGGTAGGCCGGAAACATTGTGTTCCTTAATCTAAAAAATGTAAGGGGGGGCAATGGTTTGGTACCTGTGTCCCAGATGGCAAGCTTGAGTTTTTTGCCACCAATGGTAACCATCTTCACCTTGAAGTCAACACCTGAAGAAAATAAATAGCGGAACATAGATTGAGATTACACTAATGCGGCGAGGCGATCGGATCGGGGATATAATCAAAGTAAAAAAGATCACCTATGGTGGGGGAAAGGTCCTCAAAGGAGTCGGCGGTGAAACGGAGGAGGAGGCTGCTCTTGCCGACGCCGGAGTCGCCGATAAGCAGCAGCTTGAAGAGGTAATCGAACTCGGGCTGCTGGCTCAGGCTGGACGAGGAGGAGGAGGAATCCATGAGGATCGGAGGAACGGGGACGAGATCTAGGGTTTGATCCGCTTTGGGTTGCGGGCAACACAAGACAATAATGTGGTGCGAATTGTGAAGGCGAAGGCAAACCTGCTCTGCTGGGCGCTGGCGGAAGCGGAGCGGCTCCAAATACTCGAGGGCGGCCGTAGGTAGACGGTGGGCCGGGCCCTTTCCCGTTTCTTCTCCTCTTTTCCGAGGCTGTGCGTTATTTTTTGAAGAGCACCTTTGGAAAAACACCACTAAGGGCTAGTTTGGCACCCCCATTTTCCCATGGGATTTCCAATTTCCCAAGAGAAAATGAACTAATTTCCCTTGGGAAAATGAAAAACCCTTGGGAAAATGGGGATCCCAAACTAGCCCTAAACACTGTTTTGGAAACTTGAATGCTCCGATATTTCCGGAAATCAAGGAGAAAATTAGCTTGATTTTCCTCTCAATCCTCGAGAATTTTGGAGTGGATTTAAGTTTTTAAACTAGCCCTAAATACTCTTATTCTCTGATTGGTTGTTGTAGAAGTCAAGGCTACCTAGCCGATATTAGTAAAATTAGAATGAGCTTATACTGATTATTTTGTTTGGTTGCTTGTACAGACTTTGTTTAGTTGGTTACACTGGGACGTGTGTTATAGAAGGGTGCACAAATAAATCTTTAAATATTATATAGCATGTGTGGTCTAGTTTTATTCATAAAATCTCAAAAACACAAATATAAAATTGGTTTGATGATTCAATATTCTACTAGTTACATGCTCGTGTGTTGCAATGATATACAAAATATTCGGCAAAATATTAGTGCACAACGATTCTAAGACAACAACACCCTCTATTATGTGTACCACACATAGCTAGTTGTTGGTAGTTCCTGATTGCATATATAATGATGGATAGCCTAATGTTAAATCCTGATTGCGTATATATTGGGTTTGGTTCCATGAAAAGATATTGGTCTGGGTTTGCTTCCTCTTGGAGATTCAGAGTGAGCATGTCTTTGGCCTTATTCTTCACTTCAAGTACTTGTATCCTTTCTTCCATACTCTTATTATGAGCATTTTTGTTCTTGCTATCCTGCTTGGCTCTCCCAACCTAGCAGAACCAATAGATAGTTACATTTTAGTAAACTTCAAAATTTGTAGCATATCTGCACATACATATGTGGGCATAATGCTATAATATACCATGAGCTTGTATCTTGACAATTCATCAACATCGACTTGTTTTTTAGCATGTCCAAGCTCTATGCTTCGTACTCTGCTCGCGAAGTTCAATGAACAAAGAGTTTCACCCACGTCGTTCTCGTTAGGACTGATTTGAACAAACATCAAAGTTTTGGAATCTCCACCTGTATTGTTTAAACATTGAATTATAAAACTAATGTATAAGATTATAGCATTCTATGAAACAAAAGACTACATACTTAGTGAGTCTTTTAGCAAGTGTGTCAGCTTCGAATTCCTGTAATTTAAAACAACTACTACCTACAAGTGGTCAAAATTGAGTTACAAGATTAATAAAATTAAATAAAGGATTCGAATTTAAATACCTAAATGGTATATGTGAAGTCTTTGTTGCAACAGCGAATATGACATCACCAAGTGTAGAAAGTGATTTGTTTATGTTTTGTGCTTGTTTCAACCTTTCTCCCTGTGCATCTGTCTTTGCTGCCCATTCACTTCCAGCAAGGTCATTTAGCCATAGTTTGCTCTTTGTACATTCTTCATTCATCAAGTTTTCTCCTTTGACCATTACACAGTGTATACTGAAATTAAAATTCAATTAGTACAAAACAGATGACTAAAGAATCATAGATGTCATCCATCCTCCATCGGTGGTGGATGAGGAGGGCTCGTGCTTGATAGTGTTTTATATTAAGCAAGTTCGTCACTGTAGGCAGGTCTTGTTTCTGTAGGTAGAGTTGGTTAGTACAAAATTGTAGTCGATAAAAATCTAGACAGAACAGATATAATCTGAACAATGGCCATTACCTATGCAGTGAAAATGGTCTCTTGTGTAATAGCCTAAAACAAAAATTATGGATGTAACATGTTTCTTTAGAAGTTATATTCAGTATGCAAACAACATGGATGAATCTAGTTGGTTAAAACAAATAAAGAATCTTCTTGGGGAACAAATTCTCAGTTGTCGGGGACCATAATTAGGGGTACACTCAAGACGCCTAATTCTCAGCTGGTAACCCCCATCAGCATAAAGCTGCAGAGGCCTGATGGGTGCGATTAAGTCAGGGATCAGTCCATACGAGCGACTCGATCACGCCTCGCCCGAGCCTAGCCTCGGACAAGGGTAGCCGACCCCGAGGGATTTCCGTCTCGCCCGAGGCCCCCCTCCAACGGCGGACACGTCTCCGGCTCGCCCGAGGCCTTGCCTTCGCTAAGAAGCAACCCTGACTAAATCGCCGCGCCGACCGACCGAGTCGCAGGAGCATTTAACGCAAAGGTGGCCTGACACCTTTATCCTGACGCGCGCCCCCCGGCAGAGCCGAAGTGACCGCCGTCACTTCGCCGCTCCACTGACCGGTCTGACAGAAGGACAGCGCCGCCTGCGCCACTCCGACTGCAGTGCCACTTGACAGAGTGAGACTGACAGGCAGTCAGGCCCTGCCAAAGGCGCCATAGGAAACTCCGCTCCGCCCGACCCAGGGCTCGGACTCGGGCTAAGCCCCGAAAGACGGCGAACTCCGCTCCGCCCGACCCAGGGCTCGGACTCGGGCTAGGCCCCGGAAGACGGCGAACTCCGCTCCGCCCGACCCAGGGCTCGGACTCGGGCTAGGCCCCGGAAGACGGCGAGCTCCGCTCCGCCCGACCCAGGGCTCGGACTCGGGCTAAGCCCCGGAAGACGGCAAACTCCGCTCCTCCCTACCCAGGGCTCGGACTCGGGCTAAGCCCCAGAAGACAGCGAACTCCGCTCCGCCCGACCCAGGGCTCGGACTCGGGCTAGGCCCCGGAAGACGGCGAACTCCGCTCCGCCCGACCCAGGGCCCAGACTCGGGCTAGGCCCCGGAAGACGACGAACTCCGCTTCGCCCGACCCCAGGGCTCGGACTCCGCCCTGGCCTCTGCCGAACGACCTCCGCCTCGCCCGACCCAGGGGCTCGGGCTCGGCCTCGGCCATGGAAGACAGACTCGACCTCGGCTTCGGAGGAGCCTCCACGTCGCCCGACCTAGGGCGCAGGCCAGCCACGTCAACAGGAAGCGCCATCATCACCCTACCCCGAGCCGACTCGGGCCGCAGAGAACAAGACCGGTGTCCCATCTGGCTAGCTCCACCAGATAGGCAATGATGGCGCCCCGCAAGCCCTGTGACGACGGCGACTCTCAGCTCTCTTACGGAAGCAGGAGGACGTCAGCAAGGACTCAACCGCTCCGACAGCTGTCCCTCCGCCAGGCTCCGTTGCTCCTCCGACAGCCACGACATCACACCAGCTGGGTGCCAAGATCTCTCCGGCTGCCACATTGGCATGTACTTAGGGCGCTAGCTCTCCCCCGCTAGACACGTAGCACTCTGCTACATCCCCATTGTACACCTGGATCCTCTCCTTACGCCTATAAAAGGAAGGACCAGGGCCCTCTTAGAGAGGGTTGGCCGCGCGGGGACGAGGACGAGACAGGCGCTCTCTTGGGGCCGCTCGCTTCCCTCACCCGCGTGGACGCTTGTAACCCCCTACTGCAAGCGCTCCCGACCTGGGCGCGGGACGAACACGAAGGTCGCGGGATTTCCACCTCTCTCACTCCCGTCTCCGGCCACCTCGCTTCCCCCCTTCGCGCTCGCCCACGCGCTCGACCCATCTGGGCTGGGGCACGCGGCACATTCACTTGTCGGCTTAGGGACCCCCCGGTCTCGAAACGCCGACATCAGTTTTGAGTGCACTCCATTAATCTCCACCTCAAACGATGCAAAATGGTAAGTACATATGATTGCATAAAACAAGATCACAACTACATAAATAAACAAGAAAAAATAGCCATTTACACTATAGATCAAACCTCTGCCCATTAGCTAGTGAGAATTGAACTAATATTAGTAAAATAGTTGAATGATTGCTTGCTACAACATGCCTTATTTTGGACTTTAGAGTTATCGACTTAAACTGACTGTTTGGTGAATATCTATATGGTGTTTAGTTATCTTAGTGGTAATCAATCTACATGAGGATAAATAACAACTTGTGTTTCATCTAGTTTTTAAGTAAATTGAACTTTCAGGTTTTCAAGGAAAAAGAGAGAAGTGATCAACATGCACTTACATCTCGTAATTCTTTAGCAAAGGTAATATTTTGTTGACCAATGGCCACTACTTTACAGAAAAAGACAAGTACTCTAAATAATGCCCTCCCCTATTATAAGGATAAGCGCAAAAACAAACATAATCACGTAGTCAATGCGAACGACTCTAGATATTCCACCAGCAAGTTGGTGGCTTCTACATGGCATCTGTAGTTTATGTATTGTCTGAATAAGGCAGCAGGATATGCCTCTTTCCCACTTCCCAGACATATCCTATGAAATCTTATTCTCTGCCTTGTTAGCCTGAATGCAAAGTGTAGCAGCCAAACCAAAGGTCGATCAACACTATTATATAAAAAGAAGTTAGGTGCCCATGTGTCGCTACGAATTCTATTGTATAGGCTCTCCTCTCTCGCCCTCATCCCCTAGCCGTAGTAAACTTGTATCCTCTCCCCCACTGTTGTCAGTGAGAGCTTCGAGCACATCGACCAGTCCCTCACATCGCCGCGATAGAGCACAACCCTCCCCTCTGACCCACTGCCGCAGGGATCTCCCACACATCCAGGATGGAGAACGACATTGTCGCCACCATCGTGGTCAGCTAAAGATGAAGTTGTGCTTCTTTATTTGCAGACTTTCAGGTGGCCGCAGACTTTCAACCAATATTCAGGTGACTGTAGACTTTCAGAATTATAGAAGTTCAGACTAAACAGGAAATTCACAATTTTCTTTTTTCTTTTTCTTTGTTGTTCCATGCTCTTTCAGAATTTTAGAAGTTTAGATTGCATAGGAATGAGACTGATGGTACTACTGGTCCGTTGATTTAGTCCACAGCGGTGCTAATAACTTAACAAATCAAGCAAGTTATGTGACGTTAATGTATTCAAATAAAGAAGCTTTTGGTGGCACTAATATGCTGCAGAAACAATGGTAATTTTGGGGAAGGGGACTACATCATTGATCTCGATAGCGACATCAGTGATACTTACAACTACAACTCTCTCTAAGTGATTTCACTGACTTTATATAATTCTATGCAGCTTGGATATTCAGATATTTTGATATGCCAACTCATACAGTGGTGTTTTGCTGTAAACTTACCGAGTCTCATGCTTGAATTTCTTTCCTCTTAATATTTTGTCATGTGACAAAATTACAAAGGTTAGATTTGAACGGACTGATCATTGGCCTAATCTCGTCTGATTGGCAAATGAATTAAAGCTTATTTGAAGGGATTGGTCTAATCCTACTATATCTAAAAATATCTAAACAAGCCATTAAAGAGAGAGAGAAAGAAGAAAAGAAAAACAAAAGAAAGAAGAGGCAAACATGAAAGAACTAGAAGGTGCTGAAGAAGATTTAGCATTGAAGAAAAACTGGAGGTTCACAAAGTAGCCACCATTACCTAAAGTGAAACTTAAAAAGTCATGGTACATTATGTTGATAGCTAAAATTGAGAAGCAATGGATGGTAGTCACTTTATGAGCAAGCAAATCAAGGTCTCTGTTCTCCTTAATGACTTTCCAAAATTATTCTGAACTAAACAAGAAACCTGAAGTGGATACAACACCACGATAATCCCCAACAAGTCCGCTAGGAGCAATTGAATACTGAAACCTATCTCTTAATTCATATACCTAGAGAGAGAATTGTTTAAAATTAGACATAATCCCAGCAAAATTTACAAGGAGCATACTTTTCACAATTTACATTTCATACACACAAACCTGCAGTTTGAATAACTCTTCTTTTTCTACATAACTTGACAATGCCACGACTTGAACCTGGATCTGAAAATCAAATGCACTTTGTAGTGAACAACTTCAGTACAAAATATAAAACATGTGTAACACGATTGCACATGACAATTTCAAATTATTTGTAGACATGATTGCACAACAAATTATAGTATTTTCAAATAGCAAACAATTGATAATTAGAACATCACATAACAGACATGGAAATCTTTGTACTGAAGAATGAGGTTTACCGGAGCATGCAACTGAGTTCCAGAACTAAAATGTTCACCCTTTTACTTAGGAGTGCATGAACTTTAGGCAGGTTGTATTCTGTAGCTGTTCGATGTCGTTTGTTTGGTAATATCCACCGATAGACAGAATCTTGGTTTTTGATTTTTTTAAAATTTTTTTTCCTGTTTTTGGTTACACATCTACAGTCATACTTGCAACCAAACAATGCATGGTCTGGTAATAAACCAAGTTTGAATGACTCATGTCTCAGTTATTATGACTTGAGGATAGGAGTTGAGATCGAGAAATATTTGAGTTACAACTTAAGGTTCAGAGAGGAAATCCCCATATACTTGCTTGTAACGGTATGATCATTTTTTTCAAGGTAACGTTTTCTAGCATATTTAGTTGTCTACTTGACTGAATGCAGTATATTAGTAGTAATAAATATTGCTCTTCTATGCACAAATGTAATACCCAAAAAGTGTAAAGAGAAGATATAGATGTTTTACAAATATATGTTTGCCTTCATTTGTTGTAACATGTGAATAATCACATCAAAAGGGCATTAATTAATTAATGACACAAAAATAATATGTGCATCATGCTGGGTTTTTTATTTTGTGTGCATTTTATGACAATATAAAAATAATGTAAAAATAAATATGTTAATACCCCAAATTGGAATATAAGTTCTAAAGGAAATTCTATAATTTGAGAAAAGAGAGGAAAATACTATGCAAATGAGATAAAATACATAAATAAATAGGAATATATTTTCCTTCCATTAATATTTGAATTTGGTACGTTTTGAGCAATGGTGAATCTCATAACAAAATTTAAATTCAAATTCAAATTTTAAAAACAAAGAAGAAAAAGAAACCAGAAAAGGAAAAAAGAAAATAAAAAGAAAAACACCGTGTCGGCCGAATTCAACTCACGCTGGCCCACCAGACTTTTCCCGCGCAACCCAACTCTCTCACCGCGGCGCCGACATGTGGTCCCCGAGAGTCAGCCTCACACTCTCCTTGCTCTGACATTGGGACCCGCCTGTAAGCCGTTATCCGACCACGGGAGCGCGCGCCGACATGTGGGACACACTGTCAGCCACTCCTTACCCGGATTCGTGCACTGACCTATGGGACCGGGTGAGCAGGCACTCTTCCGCAACAGAAATGGCGTGCATGGCGGCGGCGTGCCGCGATCCGTGGTCCTGGCTTAGGAGGACCTGGCCGCCCACCTCGCCACGATAAAGTCGTCCGTGTGCACCAGGGAGTTACTAGGTTGTGCCCCGCGAGACTCATCCCTAGCCTCGAGCCCTAGTTCCTACCGTGTCCGCCGAGCGAGGGTGAGAACGCCGCCATCGTCGACTTTGCTTCCCCTCACCGCTTGTGCTCCTATCCGGTGTCCGGTGGAGTCGGATTATGCTCTGCGTCATGTCTGGCAGAGAAGATTGGTGCGGGGTGCAACAGTACATTGCGAATTTCTCGCGGGCGCTGCCTCAACCTCACTTCTCCGCCCCTCGCCGCGATTGGAGCCCTCCTCTGCACTACGTTCGGTAATACCGCACCCATATGATTCGCGCTAGTTCTAAGTGGTGTTTGGTCAATCTCGGGTAAACCTAGGGGCTTTACGGCGAAGATCCGTCGTGCTCGTCGGAGTCTTTTTTCCGCCACCGTAGGTCCGGCGCCGCCGTCCGAGGTCGGGAGGAAGACGATACTTGTGCATAGGGGTGGATATCGAGCCAGCTCGTTATTGTAACGAGCCAGCTCGGCTCGACTCGTTGTAATAACGAGCTAAACAGTTGGCTCGGCTCGGCTCGTTACGAAGCTCGAGCCAGCTCGTTAGGCTCGCGAGCCACAACTAAATACAAAGATCTATGTACATAAATATATATATAACCGAAAAATCATATTGTCGGGTACCGTAACTAGGGGTACCCCCAACATTCCTAAACACGGTTGGTAAGCACCCTCAGCACAAACTGCAAAGACTGATAGGCACGGTTCAGGTCAAGGCCTCGTCTACCAAGGGACGTAATCTCGCCTCGCCCGAGCCCGGCCTCGGGCGGGAACAGTAGTCTCGGACGAATTCACGCCTCGCCCGAGGGCCTCCTCAGGCAGTGGGCGCACCCTCGGCTCGCCCGAGGCCCAGCTCGGGCAGGCTTCGTCGAGAAGCAACCTTGGCCAAATCGCCTCACCAACCGACCGTATCGCAGGCGCATTCAATGCGAGGATCGCCTGACACCTTATCCTGACACGCGCGCCTCAGTCAGCAAGGTCGAAGTGACCGCAGTCACTTCACCCTTTCACTGACCGATTTGACAGGAAAACAGCGCCGCTCACCCCGCTTCGACTGCTGTGCCAGCCACCCGGGCAAGGCTGACAACAACAAGTTTAGCCTCGGGCGCAACAGGAAGCTCTGCCTCGCCCAACCTTAGGCCTCGGCCTCGGGAGGAGGTCTCCGCCTCGCCCGACCCCAAGACTCGGCCTCAGCCTCGGGCGCAACAGGAAGCTCCGCCTCGCCCGACCTTAGGCCTCAGCCTCAGGAGGAGGTCTCCGTCTCGCCCGACCCCGGCCTCGGCCTCAGGAGAAGTCTCCGCCTCGCCCGACCTTGGGTTCAGACCGACCGCGCCACAGGGGATACATCATTACCCTACCCCTAGCTAGCTCAGGCTACGAGGGAACAAGACCGGCGTCCCATCTGGCTCACCCCGGTAACAGGTAATGATGGTTCCCCGCGTGCGTCCATGACGTCGGTGGTTCTCAGCCCCCTACGGAAGCAAGGAGACGTCAGCAGGATCCCAGCCGCACCGCCAGCTGTGCTTCTACAGGGCTCAGGCACTTCTCCGGCGGCCACGTTATCGCGTACACAGGGCTCTAGCACCTCTCCGACAGCCACATTGGCATGTACACAGGGCTCAGGCACTTCTCTGCCAGACACGTTAGCGCATAAGCTACACCCCCATTGTACACCTGGACCCTATCCTTGCATCTATAAAAGGGAGGTCTAGGGCCTTCATGCGGGAGGGTCGCGCGGAGGGACGAGCAAACGAATAGGCTCACTCTCTCTCTCTAGAACGCTTGTAACCCCTACTACGAGCACCCCCTGACGCAAGATAATACAGGTCGCATTTCCCCTTGTGTTCCATCTTGCGCCAACCCATCTGAGCAGGGACACGCAACGATAAAATTCACTGGTCGGGCCGGTTGAGGGTCCCCCGGGGTCCGAAACGCCGACATTTGGCGCGCCAGGTAGGGGCCTGCTGCGTGTTAACGAACACCTTCCCGTTGAGTTCCAGATGGGTAGTCTTCAGCAACCTCTTCAGCCGGGAACGCTGCTCCGCTTCGGGAGTCTCGAGTTCATGTCCTGCGACGGCAGCTACGACATGGTACTCCTCCCCCCGCAGCGCGGCAGCAGCAACGACGGTCGTCAGCTCGCTCGGCGACGGCAAACTCGACGACGTCTTCCCCCCGTGGCGGAAGAGCAGCATCCGGGTTTGCCTTGCCACCCTCCTCGCCGCAGGAGGAGGAGACGGGGCAACCGTGGCCAGGCAGGAGGCGGCACCTCATCGACTGTCGAGCGAGTCGACGACGCCGGCGCCCCAGCGGGGGACATGTCGGGTGTTGTCCTCGCACCTGAGACAACGGCAGATGTCGTTTCCCCGCAACGTGCCAACCCCAAGCAGACTGATGACGCCAACACTCTCGCGAAGGACTTACTGGGTGTTAGCCTAGTAACTGAGATAACGGTGCAGTCCATCCCCGACGCGACTTCCCCACCATCCATCGACCAAGAGGTACCGTCCGTTTTCCACCCTGTGCCTTTTAGATTCAGCTTTGATCCACCAAGCGACCCCGCTTCGGTGAGCGCTTTCGTAAAGGCATACCCTAACCTTCCGGGGTACCATATGTGGTCATCTTGGGACCGACTGACAGCCGTCTCAACCTACGGGCCCCCGGGTTCCGAGGAAGAAGACGACCCCGACTCCAGTTGGGATTTCTCCAGGCTCCGTGATCCCAGTGTCATGCGATACTTTATGACCGCATGTGACTACTGCCTCTCCAGTTGCTCTGATGATGGCCACAGCCTTGACGACGAGGGTTGTGGCCCAAGTCGCGAATGTTTCCACGTCGATCTGGGGGATCGCGACGAAGGCAACCACCTTGGTATGCCAGAGGATGACGATCCCCCTGTGCCTGCTTCTCGCGTTGACATCCCGCGGGAGCTAGCTGTGGTCCCAGTCCCTGCGGGGGGTCAGGACACACAACTCGAGAAAATCCGCGAGATGCAAGCCAAGCTCGACGAGGAAGCAGGGCAACTTGTGTAGCTCCAGCAAAACATCAAGCAGGAGTGGGCAGGCCGAGCACTCGCCGAAGAAGCACGTCATCGGGCTCAGGACGTCCAACGCCGTATCGTTGACGATGCCAGGGCAAGGTTGCCCCCGGCCTCCAGCGGGGTCAGCCAGAATCTAGCTGCAGCGACAATACTACTCCGAGCAATGACCTGGAGGATGCCGCGGTCCGACGGGCCGAAAGCTCTGCCTCACGAAGGCAAAGGTGCCCCTCAGAGCATCACGCAACGACTTCCCGACTCATGCGGGAGGCCTCGGTCCACACTGGGCGCGCGTGGGACGGGACGCCTGCAGCCCCGGATTGCCTCGGCGACGAGCGACACCTTCGCAACCGTCGAGCCCGCCTCGACGAGAGGGTGCGCCGAGGCTACCACCCCAGGCGCGGAGGACGCTACGACAGTGAGGAGGATCGGAGTCCCTCGCCCGAACCACCAAGTCCGCAAGCCTTCAGTCGGGCCATACAACGGACGCTGTTCCCGGCTCGATTCCGGGCCCCGACTACCATCACCAAGTACTCGGGGGAGACAAGACCGGAGTTGTGGCTTGCGGACTACCGGCTGGCATGCCAGCTGGGAGGGACGGACGACGACAACCTCATCATCCGCAACCTCCCCCTGTTCCTCTCTGACGCTGCCCGGGCCTGGCTGGAGCATCTGCCTCCCGCGCAGATCTCCAACTGGGACGACCTGGTCAAGGCCTTCGCTGGAAACTTCCAAGGTATGTACGTGCGCCCTGGGAACTCCTAGGATCTCCGAAGCTGCCGCCAGCAGCCAGGGGAATCCCTGCGAGAGTACATCCGCCGGTTTTCAAAGCAGCGCACCGAGCTGCCCAACATCACCGACTCGGATGTCATTGGGGTGTTCCTCGCCGGCACCACCTGCCGAGTCCTGGTGAGCAAACTGGGGCGGAAGACTCCCACCAAGGCGAGCGAATTGATGGACATTGCCACCAAGTTCGCCTATGGTCAGGAGGCGGTCGAAGCCATCTTCCGGAAGGACTAGTAGCCTCAGGAGAGGCAGCAAGAAGACATCCCCGAGGCGTCCGCCCAGCGTGGCACGAAGAAGAAGGCCAAGAAGAAGGCGCAAGCAAAGCGCGACGCCACTGACATGGATCTTGTCGCTGCTGCCGAGCACAGGAACCTACGGAAGCCTCCCGGAGGGGCCAACCTATTCGACAAGATGCTCAAGGAGTCATGCACCTATCACCAGGGTCCCGTCAAGCACACCCTTGAGGAATGCGTCATGCTTCGGCGCTACTTCCATAAGGCCGGGCCCCCGGCGGGAGATGGCAAAGGCCAAGATAACAACAAGAAAGAGGGCGACAAGGAAGAGGAGTTCCCCGAGGTCCACAGCTGCTTCATGATCTACGGTGGGCAAGTGGTGAACGCCTCGGCTCGGCACCGCAAGCAGGAGCGCCGAGAGGTTTGCTCGGTGAAGGTGGCGGCGCCAGTCTACCTAGACTGGTCTGACAAGCCCATCACTTTCGACCAAGGCGACCACCCCGACTGCGTGCCGAGCCCAGGAAGGTACCCGCTCGTTGTCGATCCTGTCATTGGCAATGCTAGGCTCACCAAGGTCCTCATGGACTGAGGCAGCAGCCTCAACATCATCTACGCCGAGACCCTCGGGCTCTTGGAGATCGATCTATCCACGATCCGGGCCAGTGCGGCGCCCTTTCACGGGATCGTTCCCAGAAAGCGCGTCCTACCCCTTGGGCAACTCGATTTGCCCGTCTGTTTCGGGATTCCCTCCAACTTCCGCAGGGAAACCCTCACGTTCGAGGTGGTCGGGTTTCGAGGGACCTACCACACGGTGCTGGGGAGACCGTGCTACGCCAAGTTCATGGTCGTCCCCAACTACACGTACCTCAAGCTCAAGATGCCAGGCCCCAACGGGGTCATCACCGTCGGATCCACGTACCGACATGCGTACGAATGCAACGTGGAGTGCGTGGAGTACGATGAGGCCCTCACCGAGTCCGAGGCCCTCATCGCCGACCTGGAGTGCCTCTCCAAGGAGGTGCCTGATGCGAAGCACCACACCGGCAACTTCGAACCGGCTGAGGCGGTTAAGTCCGTCGCCCTCGACCCCAGCAACGACGCCTGCAAGCAAGTCCGGATCGGCTCCGAGCTCGACCCCAAATAGGAAGCAGTGCTCGTCGACTTTCTCCGCGCAAACGCTGAAACTTTTGCGTGGAGTCCCTCGAACATGCCCGACATATCGAGGGATGTCGCCGAGCACTCACTAGATATCCGAGTCGGCGCCCGACCCATGAAGCAGCATCTGCGCCGCTTCGACGAAGAAAAGCGCAGATCCATAGGCGAGGAGATCCACAAGCTAATGGCTGCAGGGTTCATCAAAGAGGTATTCCATCCCGAATGGTTAGCTAACCCTATGCTTGTGAAAAAGAAAGGTGGGAAATGGAGGATGTGCATAGACTACACTGGTCTAAACAAAGCATGTCCGAAGGTTCCATACCCTCTGCCTCACATCGATCAAATTGTGGACTCCACTGCTGGGTGCGAAACCCTGTCATTCTTCGATGCTTATTCAGGTTATCACCAAATCAAGATGAAAGAGTCTGACCAGCTCGCGACTTCTTTCATCACACCTTTTGGCATGTACTGTTATACTACCATGCCATTTGGCTTGAGGAATGCAGGTGCAACATACCAAAGGTGCATGGACCACGTGTTCGAAGAGCACATCGACCGAACGGTCGAGGCTTACGTCGATGACATCGTTGTCAAGACGAGGAAAGCCTCCGACCTCCTCTTTGACCTTGAGACGACATTCAAGTGTCTGAGAGCAAAAGGCATGAAACTCAATCCCGAGAAGTGTGTCTTCGGAGTCCCTCGAGGCATGCTCCTGGGGTTCATCGTCTCCGAGCGGGGCATCGAGGCCAACCCAGAGAAAATTGCGGCCATCACCAACATGGGGCCTATCAAAGATTTGAAAGGAGTACAAAGGGTCATGGGATGCCTTGCGGCTCTGAGCCGCTTCATCTCGTGCCTCGGCGAGAAAGGATTACCCATGTACCGCCTCTTAAGGAAGGCCGAGCGCTTCACTTGGACCCCTGAGGCCGAGGAAGCCCTCGGAAACTTAAAGGCGCTCCTTACAAACGCGCCCATCTTGGTGCCCCCGCTGCGGGAGAAGCCCTCTTGATCTACGTAGCCGCAACCACTTAGGTGGTCAGCGTCGCGATCGTAGTCGAGAGACGAGAAGAAGGGCATGCACTGCTCGTCCAGAGGCTGGTCTACTTCATCAGCGAGGTGCTATCCGAGACCAAGATCTGCTACCCACAAATCCAGAAGCTATTGTACGCAGTAATTCTGACACGGCGAAAATTGCGACACTACTTCGAGTCTCATCCGGTGACTGTGGTGTCATCCTTCCCCATGGGGGAGATCATCAAATGCCGAGAGGCCTCGGGTAGGATAGCAAAGTGGGCTGTGGAACTCATGGGCGAGCCAATTTCATTCGCTCCTCAGGAGGCCATAAAATCTCAAGCCTTGGCGGACTTCCTGGCTGAATGGGTCGACACCCAATTGCCAACAACTCCGATCCAACCCGAACTTTGGACCATGTACTTCGATGGGTCGCTGATGAAAACAGGAGCAGGTGCGGGCCTGCTCTTCATCTCACCCCTCGGGAAACATGTGCGCTACGTGTTGCGCCTCCATTTTCCGGCATCAAACAACATGGCCGAGTACGAGGCTTTGGTTAATGGGCTGTGCATTGCCGTCGAGCTGGGGGTTCGGCGCCTCGACGCTCGTGGCGACTCGCAACTCGTCATTGACCAAGTCATGAAGAACTCCCACTGCCGCGACCGGAAGATGGAGGCCTATTGTGACGAAGTTCGGCGCCTGGAAGACAAGTTCTACGGGCTGGAGCTCAACCACAGCGCTCGACGGTACAACGAGACTGCAGATGAGCTGGCTAAAATAGCCTCGAGGCGGACGACGGTTCCCCCGAACGTCTTCTCCAGAGACATACATCAACCCTCCGTGAAACTCGACGACGCGCCCGAGCCCGACGAGACCTCGGCCCAGCCCGAGGTACCCTCGGCCGCCGAGGGTGAGGCCTTGCACATCAAGGGAGAGCGGAATGGGGTTGCGCCAAACCAAAACTGACAGACCCCGTACCTGCAATATCTCCACCGAGGAGAGCTACCCCTCGACAAGGCCGAAGCTCGGCGACTGGCTCGGCGCGCCAAGTCGTTCGTTTTACTGGGTGATGAAAAGGAGCTCTACCACCGCAGCCCCTCAGGCATTCTCCAACGATGCATATCCGTCGCCGAAGGACAAGAGCTGTTGCAAGAGATGCACTCAGGGGCTTGCGGTCACCATGCAGCACCTCGAGCCCTCGTCGGAAACGCCTTTCGACAAGGTTTCTACTGGCCGACCGCGGTGGCCGATGCCACTAGGATTATACGCTCCTGCCAAGGGTGTCAATTCTACGTAAGACAGACGCACCTACCCGCTCAGGCCCTGCAGACAATACCCATCACCTGGCCATTTGCCATATGGGGTCTGGACCTCGTCGGTCCCTTGCAGAAGGCACCCGGGGGCTTCTCGCACCTGTTGGTCGCCATCGACAAATTCTCCAAGTGGATCGAGGTTCGACCTTTAACCAGCATCAGGTCCGAGCAGGCGGTGGCGTTCTTCACAAACATCATCCATCGCTTTGGGGTCCTGAACTCCATCATCACCGACAATGGCATGCAGTTCACTGGGAAGAAGTTCCTAGACTTCTGCGAGGACCACCACATCCGTGTGGACTAGGCCACCGTAGCTCACCCCATGACGAATGGGCAGGTGGAGCGTGCCAACGGTATGATTCTGCAGGGACTTAAACCGAGGATCTACAACGACCTCAACAAGTTTGGCAAGCGGTGGATGAAAGAGCTTCCCTCGGTGGTCTGGAGTCTGAGGACAACGCCGAGCCGAGCCACGGGTTTCTCACCGTTCTTTCTAGTCTATGGGGCCGAGGCTATCTTACCCACAGACTTAGAATACGGTTCCCCGAGGACAAAGGCGTACGACGACCGAAGCAACCAGACCAGCCGAGAAGATTCATTGGACCAGCTGGAAGAGGCTCGGGACGTGGCCTTACTACACTCGGCGCGGTATCAGCAGTCTCTGCGACACTACCATGCCCGAAGGGTTCGACCCCGAGGCTTCTAGGTGGGAGACTTGGTACTTCGGCTGCGACAAGACACCCGAGGGCGCCACAAGCTTACTCCTCCCTGGGAAGGGCCTTTCATCATCGCCAAGATTTTGAAGCCCGGAACATACAAGCTGGCCAACGATCAAGGCGAGGTCTACAACAACGCTTGGAACATCCAACAACTACGTCGTTTCTACCCTTAAAATGTTTCAAGTCGTTCATATACATCATTTTCTTTACATACATAAATAAAGTCTAACCGTCAAGGAAGGATCAACCTTGCCTCGGCAAAGCCCAACCCTCCCTCGGGGGCTAGAAGGGGGAACCCCCTCTGCGTCAAAATTTTCCTCGGAAAAGTCTTTTGCCAGAACGTCTTTCGTGCCATTTCGACTGCTTCGATAGCAGGGTCCTAAAAACGACGAGAGTACACGTAAGTGGCAAGGCCGATCAAGCCGAGGGACTCCTACGCCTCCGGGATACGGATACCTCACTCATCACCTTCCGCAAAAAGTAACTCACGCTCTGATAAGCAATTCTGCTATCGAACAGGTCCTAACGCTCGAAAACTTTTCTGCCAGAATGACTTTCGTGCCGTTTTAACTGCTTCGATAGCAGAACCTTAAAAACGATGAGAGTACACGTAAGCGGCAAGGCCGACCGAGCCGAGGGACTCCTACACCTCCGGGATACGGATACCTCACTCATCACCTTCTGCGAAAAGTAACTCACGCTCGGACGAGGGATTCTGCTACCAAACAAGTCCTAACACACGAAACGAGAGGAAAGAAAATGCAACTTTATAATCCGGCGTTAAAATGTTTAGGCCCCAGCGGCCGCGAAAAACATACGCATGCTTCAGACAAACTGTTCCTGCAGGTTCAGACATCGGCAGGGGGAGGAGCAGCACCCTCGGCGTCATTTCCACCCTCGGTGGAATCTAGCCCGGCCTCAGACGGCGACACGAGCGGAGGGATCTCCACCTCGAAGGAGAACGCCGGCACCGCGCTTGGGCCCTCACGGCCAGGTTCTCCGCAAGGGTTCCGGCCTGAGCGGACGCCTCGACTGGCCGCTCTGTAGCCTCAGCCAGTTGTCCCCCGAGGACCTCAGCCCGGCTCACGGCCTCGGCAGCGTGACTCCAGGGTTGGTCCCACTAGCGGACGACCTGGCAAAGCTCCAGCCGCCGCTGCTGCACCTCCTCGGCCTGGGAAGCCACATGCTCCCGGGCCGACGAAACCTCTTTTCGAGCCGACTCCGCCTCTGTCCACGCCGACACCGCTGCCTCCGGCTTCAGCTCATCGCAGAGCGGCCGAAGGTTCTAAAACTGAGCAAGAGAAGCCTTGAGCGGCAAGGCCGACCGAGCTAAGGGACTCCTACGCCTCCAAGATACGGATACCTCACTCGTCACCTTCCGCGCAAGGCAACTCACGCTCGGTTAAGTGGTTCAGCTAGCCGACAGGCGAGTCTTAGTGCTCGAAATAAGGAAGAAACACGACATTACGCTCAAATGCCCAAATGTTCAGGCCTCAGCGGCCACAATGAACAAACACCCATACTCAGGGTACCATTACAAACGGGACTCCGGTTCCACTCCCGCGGGTATAAACAACCTCCACACCAGAGGGCCTGTGGGATAACAAACTCCAGGTGGCTTGCAGGCGACCGCTCCATCAGCAGCGACAACGACCTCCGCCTCGGGTGGCTAAACAGCAGCAGCAATGACCTCAGGGCAAACACTGCTGTGAAAAGGCCCTCGCCCACGTCCCCACACGAGGGGCGAGGACAAGCCATCAAAGCTAAAGAGCCGGAGGTCCGACCGCAGGTGCCGCCGACGGTCTCGTCGGCAGAGACAACCTCCTCTGACTGCCACCACCTCAACACCGATGACAGCGGCCACCTGCGCGCCAGCGCCATGTCGACGAATGACGGCCGCCCCAGCCTGCACCGGCAGATCCCCACTCAAGTCCTCGCAGACGGGCCGGCGCCAGTCTCTGCGCGGAGGCGACGTGCCAGACTGAGGACAAGACAATCCAAGGACACGAACGTCGTCCGCGCGGCGTACGACGTCTTGGACGATTCCCCGGTGCGCACGGCGCAACAGTCGCCCGTGCGGTGGACGGACGGCCACGCCCCGACCAAGCGGCAGTGATGCGTCACGATGCCCGATCTTCACGACGTAGGATCAATCTTCAGATAACTAGCTTCAAAGAAGCCAAGATAACTAGCTGCAAGCAGCGATAACTAGTGCAACCTGACAAATAAAACTCGAAGCCAACCACCGTCTTTAACCGGCAGCCTGAATCGAGGATTCGCCCAACCACACTCTCAAAGAACCAACCAACACAGTCTACAATCAATCGAGGAGACCTCGAAGGGAGTAGGAGCACCAATTGGGAGCGGATGAAGCCGCCGCTTCTGCAATCCCGCGAAGGAATTCACAAGAGCAAAGGGGTAGAGATCACTCTCAATATTTGTTAGCACACAGCTGAACAAAGGGGTTCTGTTTTAGATTATCATAAGCTGCCTTACATCTTAGACATGGGGGGGTATTTATACTAGTAACAACCAGCCTTAGCAAGGTATAAACACAAAACAAAAGTATTTTCACGAGCTAATGTGAAGGAGCCTCTTCGGGAGATCTGCAGAGTTGATTTCCGTGTGGCTGTTTGACTTCTGCGCAGTCTTCGGTATTTTGACAATAACTTCTTCTAGGAATCTTCAAATGACGTGAGACTGGTTGCATTGGAAAGCTAACTTGATAAGCTTTCTCACCATATATAGCATGCTTAATGAAACTTCGTAGAATGATGCAGTTTAATACGAAAACTTGGTCATCAAGCTGACTGTTGACC
Organism: Zea mays; assembly: GCF_902167145.1. NCBI lineage: Eukaryota > Viridiplantae > Streptophyta > Magnoliopsida > Poales > Poaceae > Zea > Zea mays. Next base: position 152,034,401 of record NC_050105.1, read on the forward strand.
TTCTGACCAGTCGGCACTAAAGTAGGTCGGCTGCCTTTCTGGTAGATGTGGTTAAGTCGGCTTTAGAAGCATTGGAAACTAGACTTCAAGAGCTTTCCAAAAAGTACTTATGGGCCTTCATAGCTTTTGGGAATCAAAAGATATGACTGTTTCTTTTGGACGGTTCTGTTGCACTGGACTGACTCGGATATAGCTCTTCTTGCTGATTCGCCCTTGATATGTTTTGTCCTTCCTCTTTGGTGAACCTCTTGCTGTAGCTTCTTAGCTCGGCTATGTGTAATTGGTCCATCAAAGACTTGGGTTGGTGATGATGTTGGTTGTACTTGAGTTGATATAGTATGACTTGGGGGTTGTAACATGTTGCTTAATGGCGTGGTCATATCATCCTCCTCCCCTTGAAAAGGAGTCGTCCTCGACTCTGAAATGTCTTCGCTTGTATATGGTAAGAGGTCAGCAACATTGAACGTGTTGCTCACACCATAGCTTGGTGGAAGATCTATCTTGTATGCATTATCATTGATCTTGGCAAGAACACGAAATGGACCATCCCCTCGTGGCATCAATTTGGATTTGCGCTGATCAGGAAAACGCTCCTTGCGCAAGTGAATCCAAACCAAGTCCCCCGGCTCAAATAACACTTTCTTCCTATGCTTGTTCATACTTGCAGCCTTGCGCACTGCTTTGAGCTCAATTGCTTCCTTGGTCTTCTCATGTATCTTTTTTATATATGCAGCACGCTTGGAAGCTTCCATATTGGTTCTTTCCTGCAATGGAAGGGGCAACAAATCTATGGGAGCAATAGGTTTACACCCATATACAATTTCGAAGGGGCATAAATTAGTTGTAGAATGTACTGCCCTATTATAAGCAAACTCCACGTGTGGCAAACATTCCTCCCAATCCTTCAAGTTCTTCTTTACCATTGTTCGCAGCAGCATTGACAATGTACGATTCACCACTTCAGTTTGGCCATCAGTTTGGGGGTGGCATGTGGTGGAGAACAAAAGTTTAGTCCCAAGCTTTGCCCATAATGTTTTCCAAAAATAGCTCACAAACTTCACATCACGGTCAGATACGATGGTCTTGGGCACTCCATGTAGTCTCACGATTTCTCTGAAAAACAAATTAGCAACATGTGAAGCATCGTCGCTCTTGTTGCATGGAATAAAATGAGCCATTTTTGAAAATCTATCAACCACAACAAAAATAGAATCTCTCTTTTTTCGAGTCATCGGCAGTCCTAAAACAAAATCCATGCTTATGTCTTCCCAAGGAATTTTAGGAGCGGGTAAAGGAGTATATAAACCATGAGGGTTCAATTTTGACTTAGCTTTGTGACAGGTGACACAACGCTCCACAAATCTGATGACGTCTCTCCTCATCTTGGGCCAATAGAAATGATCACTGAGCATTTCATAAGTCTTCCTTTGTCCAAAATGACCTGTTAGACCGCCTCCATGTGACTCCTGCAATAAAAGCAATCTAACCGAAGAATTTGGTACACAAAGTTTGTTAGCTCTAAACAAAAATCCATCATGTATATGATATTTTTCCCAACCTTTTCCATCTTTACAATGATTGTATGGTTCTGAAAATTCAGGATCATCATTATACATTTCTTTCAAATTTTCAAGACCCAAAACTTTTACCTCTAGTTGATTCAACAACACATTCCTCCGAGACAAGGCATCAGCGACCACATTGTCCTTACCTTTCTTATATTTCACAATGTATGGAAATGTTTTGATAAACTCAACCCATTTGGCATGGCGACGGTTCAGTTTGGCTTGCCCTTTCAAATACTTCAAAGCTTCATGATCGGAATGAATAACAAACTCTTTTGGCCATAAGTAGTGCTGCCATGTTTCAAGCGCTCGGACCAAAGCATACAATTCTTTGTCATACACAGAATAATTTAATTGAGCACCTCCCAATTTTTCACTAAAATATGCTATAGGTTTTCCTTGTTGCATTAAAACTCCTCCTATCCCAATCCCACTAGCATCACATTCTACTTCAAAAGTTTTAGTGAAATCAGGAAGAATAAGTACAGGTGCTTCAGTCAAACGTTTCTTCAATTCTTGAAAAGCATCTTCTTGTGAGTTTCCCCATTTAAATTCAACACCTTTCTTTGTCAATTCATTTAAAGGAGAAGCGATAGTACTGAAATCTCGCACAAATCTTCTATAAAAACCAGCAAGACCATGAAAACTTCTTACTTGACTTACATTCGTTGGAGCTGGCCAATCCTTGATGGCTTTCACCTTGGATTCATCCACCTCTATTCCTTTTGCTGAAACAACAAAGCCAAGAAACACAACATGGTCTGTGCAAAAACTGCACTTCTCAAGATTAGCAAATAATTTCTCCTTTCTAAGCTCATCTAAAACTTGTCGAATGTGTTTCACATGTTCATCAAAAGACTTGCTGTAAATTAGAATATCATCGAAGTAGACAACAACAAATTTAACAATGAAAGTTCTTAAGACATGGTTCATTAATCTCATAAAAGTACTAGGAGCATTAGTCAACCCAAAGGGCATTACTAACCATTCATACAACCCAAATTTTGTTTTAAATGCAGTCTTCCATTCATCTCCAGTTTTCATTCTTATTTGATGGTATCCACTTCTCAAATCAATTTTAGTAAAAATTGTGGAACCACTTAATTCATCAAGCATATCATCTAGCCGTGGAATAGGATGTCGATAGCGAACGGTAATATTATTTATAGCTCTACAATCAACACACATCCTCCAAGATCCATCTTTCTTAGGTACTAAAATCACAGGAACAGCACAAGGGCTTAAGCTTTCACGAACAAAACCTTTATCAAGAAGTTCTTGTACTTGCCTTTGTATTTCCTTAGTTTCTTCAGGATTAGTTCGATATGGTGGACGGTTAGGAAGTGCAGCCCCTGGAATAAGATCGATTTGATGCTCAATCCCTCGAATTGGAGGTAGTCCAGCCGGTGTTTCTTGTGGAAATACGTCTTCATAGTCCTGCAAAATATCAGCCACAACACTAGGAAGAGATGTTATGTCGTTAGGAGAAATCAAAACATCTTTGTTCACAAGTACAAAGAGCACTTGATATGGGTTGTTCCTCACTTCTCTCAGCTCGGATTTTGTGGCTAGCATAACTAGGTGTTCTCCCTCTTCCTTCTTTTTATCTTTGGAATTTGGCTTGTAGCACTCACTCACCGAATTGTGGATGGCACTCAATTTCTTTTGCTCTTCTCCTCCTCTACTTGTTGTACTAATTTCAGTTTTCTTTTGTAAGTGTTCAGCCATGATTTGTTGAGGGGTCATAGGCTTGAGTACAAACTTTCTCCCTTTCAGATCTAGCGTGTATTGATTTGTTCTTCCACAATGTTGAGAATATCGGTCATATTGCCAAGGTCTTCCTAGCAGCATGTGACACACAGACATGGGTGCAACATCACACTCCACTATGTCAACATACTCTCCAATCTTGAACGGAACTTTCACTTTATAACCAATCTTGATATCTCCTGATTCATTCAGCCATTGGACATGATATGGATGAGGGTGTTGCTGCAACTTCAAACCAAGCTTGTCAACCATCTCACGACTTGCAAGATTATGGCAACTCCCTCCATCAATGATCACTTTTACTACTTTGTCTTGCACTTCGGCTCACGTTTGAAAAAGATTATGTCGCTGTCCAATTTCAGCTTCTTTCATTTGAACACTCAAGATTTGTGTAACCACAAGAGTAGTACCATGCTCAAATTCACATCCCGTATGTTCTTCAGATTTATCAATGTCATCTTCATTTCCTGCTTTAGCTTCCTCTTCACTAGCTGATGTATATTCTCCATCATCAGTCACAAGGATCACACGATTATTTGGACATTCCTTTATGACATGACCACAACCTCCACACTTGAAGCACTGAATACCACTACTCTTGGTTGTTGAACCCGCTGATATTGAAGTGGATGCTGCTGGTTTATAACTCGGGTTTGGAGCAGCACTGTTCTTTCCACTAGAATTGCCTTGAATATTGGATCGCAGGCCTCCAGTTGAACCTTTTGTTGCTGAGGATGCAGCAGTAAACCTTGAGATCGATTTGCTTCCTCCAGTCATGGTTCGTGCACCATATGACAAGGGCTTGCTGCTCTTAGCATCTTGTTGCAGCTGGCGTTCAGCTTTGGTGGCCTGATGTACCAAATCAATAAGACTTTGGTACGGCTGAAACTCAACAATACGCTGAATGTTGTGGTGTAACCCAGCCATGAAACGTGCAATGGTTTGCTCTTCGTCCTCATACACATTGGCTCTAATCATGGCCTTCTCCATCTCCTTATAGTACTCCTCAACAGAGAAACTTCCTTGCCTCAAATTCTGCAATTTATCGAAAAGATCACGCCGATAATGCTTCAGTACAAAACAAATTCTCATTTCTCGCTTCATCTCTTGCCAAGTAATAATAGGGTCCTCTCCATCTTCTTCACGATCACGAAGAAGTTGCTCCCACCAAATCAGAGCATATCCTTCAAACTCAAGAGATGCCATTGCAAGTTTCTTCTCCTCTGAATAATTATGTAGGCGGAAGATTTTCTCCACTTTCAATTCCCATGTGAAATAATCTTCAGGATCAGATCTACCATCAAATTTTGGCATGGTAAACTTAAGTTTCCCAAATCTCTCTTCTTGGTTGACGCCTCTATGATGATGACGACCATAGCGATGTTGAGACTGATCATCCCCAAATTCAAACTCTTCATTGTCATTATTTCTTCGATTCCGGCCTCTTCCTCTACCATATGCAGCACCTTGATTTCTCCTCCCATGTTCACTTGCTCTTCTAGAATAATTTCCTTCATCTTCTTCCCAATCTTCATCATGGTTTCTTACACCGTCGGGGAGTCGACGACCTCTGATTTCAGCCATAAGTGTCTGAAGATCTTGTGCCAACAGATCTTGCTTGGCTTCTATGCTTTGTTTGAGCTCATTGAATTGTATCAGGGTGACACATTCTTCAATCTCAACGTTGGGATCCATCTTCCTGCGAAGTTAGTGGCAACAAGGCAACAGATATAGGTGGAATATGAAGCTATATAGAATCTCACAACCTCACCACTCTTACCAACCAAAGCTCTTATGAGTTCCCTGCGGGTTGCAAGAAAATGTGTGGTGGTAACAAGAAAGTGGTGGTTAAGCGAATACAAGACCAGAGTACCGATTACGATGGCTTATATGTGCAGCTTGGTGGGGATTAATAAACAAGGGATACAATCTGAATTCTAGTTGTTGTTAAGTTAAATAACCATCCGACTAGAAGTTCCCTGCCTAGTGCTGACCACAAGATTCGAGTGATGTAAATAGATCAAACACACGCGCAAGAAATTTCAGATTTGATGCAGACAAGGAGTATGATTGGAATGCAAGTGTTGCAATCAGATCCAACCAAATTTTTGCACCAAATGACAATAGCAAACTGGTTGAATAACTTGATAAAATTTTCAGCACTTGTGCACATAAACAAACTGATTGTTCTACTTTTCTTTCACAATCTTGTTCAACACTTTTCTTTGGTACTTTTCTTTCTTCTCTTTTTTTTGATACTTTTTTTTATAGAACTAAACACAGAGATCTGATATGATATTGCACACTTTATAATACTTAACAAAGAACTCAACCAGCAACTATAACTTAAATAGGATCAAAGTTAACGCGAAGGAAATGATGAGTTTTTTTTTCAGAATACTCTTTTTGTGGATATTTTCAGATATATATAAGAGGCTCAAAGGAAACACAAAGGATAGAGTGACCAGCAACTAAACAAAGATTCTAAGGACTGAAACTTAACAAAACTCACTGGAACAACAGATTGAAAGAAAAGGCTATGGCAAAAATATTTTATGGCTTTTTGGTGGATAGGACAAACACAAAATATATGTAGCTAAGGGTAAAGAATCCTACCGTGGCAACTGAGGCTTTGATACCAGATGATGCGTCACGATGCCCGATCTTCACGACGTAGGATCAATCTTCAGATAACTAGCTTCAAAGAAGCCAAGATAACTTGCTGCAAGCAGCGATAACTAGTGCAACCTGACAAATAAAACTCGAAGCCAACCACCGTCTTTAACCGGCAGCCTGAATCGAGGATTCGCCCAACCACACTCTCAAAGAACCAACCAACACAGCCTACAATCAATCGAGGAGACCTCGAAGGGAGTAGGAGCACCAATTGGGAGTGGATGAAGCCGCCGCTTCTGCAATCCCGCGAAGGAATTCACAAGAGCAAAGGGGTAGAGATCACTCTCAATATTTGTTAGCACACAGCTGAACAAAGGGGTTCTGTTTTAGATTATCATAAGCTGCCTTACATCTTAGACATAGGGGGGTATTTATACTAGTAACAACCAGCCTTAGCAAGGTATAAACACAAAACAAAAGTATTTTCACGAGCTAATGTGAAGGAGCCTCTTCGGGAGATCTGCAGAGTTGATTTCCGTGTGGCTGTTTGACTTCTGCGCAGTCTTCGGTATTTTGACAATAACTTCTTCTAGGAATCTTCAAATGACGTGGGACTGGTTGCATTGGAAAGCTAACTTGATAAGCTTTCTCACCATATATAGCATGCTTAATGAAACTTCGTAGAATGATGCAGTTTAATACGAAAACTTGGTCATCAAGCTGACTGTTGACCTTCTGACCAGTCGACACTAAAGTAGGTCGGCTGCCTTTCTGGTAGATGTGGTTAAGTCGGCTTTAGAAGCATTGGAAACTAGACTTCAAGAGCTTTCCAAAAAGTACTTATGGGCCTTCATAGCTTTTGGGAATCAAAAGATATGACTGTTTCTTTTGGACGGTTCTGTTGCACTGGACTGACTTGGATATAGCTCTTCTTGCTGATTCGCCCTTGATATGTTTTGTCCTTCCTCTTTGGTGAACCTCTTGCTGTAGCTTCTTAGCTCGGCTACGTGTAATTGGTCCATCAAAGACTTGGGTTGGTGATGATGTTGGTTGTACTTGAGTTGATGTAGTATGACTTGGGGGTTGTAACATGTTGCTTAATGGCGTGGTCATATCAGGCAGGAGGCAGCATCAGAGGCCGCGCCAGAGCCAGCTGAGCCAGCGAGCCAGGCATGCTGCAGCTAACGATGCTTGCGGCCGACCGGTCCCGTGTTGTCGAAGTTTGCCCCCTCCGCAAGGCCGGTGAGCGCCCTCTCCCCTGAATGTTGAAGGAAGAGGCGGCTTGCCGGCCCATGCAGGAGGTAGAACCCCGAATCAGCTCGCCCTCTGCCACAGCGAGGATGATGAACATCCTTGAAGCTGAGGGCGGGGCAGAGGCCGCAGCCCGACTTGCTTCTCCCCACCACGAGGCCTACGGTCATCATCCTGGGTGACCGCTGGTGGGGGACTGCAACCGGGCTGCGTGATGAAAGTCCTTGAAGCCGAGCGATGTCTGAAGAGCGCCAACCCCCGCAGGGTCGCGCTCCTCCAGCAGCAGCAAGAAGAAGGCAACACGGGTACTCCCCATCCGGGGGCTCGGAAGGTGGAAGGGCGCAATGCATGAGGGGAGTGCGGAGGCATGTCTACTGCCCGAGGGATCGATATCTTTTAAAGGCGGCTCTCCCCACTCGCATTCCAAGCGTCACGGGCAAAGTCTCCACCGACGAGCTCCAGGGTTCCCACCCTCCGACACGGGGGCTGGGTCCCACATGTCATGCGAGCGGACCGGAAACAGAAGAAGCCAAACCGTTGCACGCGAAGTAGGTAACCGCCCCGCGGTTATAAGCGTTCCCCCATCCTCGCCGAAACCAGCGGGCAAAAGGGCGGACCGCCATGCAGGAGGCGTGCAACTGCACCACGGTTGTGCACCCTTGCAGCTTCATCGCATCCGGTGGGTCAGCGTGAAGGCACGGGCCCGCATGTCATGCAACCGGCGCAACGGTTACTGCGTGCAAAGAAACCACACCGCCGTTCATGCCAATGCCACGTCTTCTCGACTGCGGAACCAGTGTCGCGACTCGAGGCAGCCCTGCGCATGACCCAACAGTGCCAATTGAGCACAACGATCACGGGTCAGTCAGCCGAGGGAAGAGGCGTGACGGTCGACATGGCCAAAAGCGGACCGACAGTAATTGCAGCAGCAGATGAGCAGAAGCAGCGGTCAAATCGCCTGAAGGCTCGCGTCCCCTCCTGAAGCGGCAGAAGAGCCCTCTCCCACGGCATGAAGACGACACGCCCGTGTTCCGTTCCTCGAACGACTCGCGCACGCGCAACGGCCGCCCCACGAATCGCCCGTCCCGTCACATTAACTCCTCGGCAGGGCAAGCGACACCTTTGGCAGGCGAAGCGGGAGTCGTTTCACCTCTGCCATGATGACCACGTCAGAAAAGGTGCGCCACACATTTAAATTCATATCCTTTTCCTCTTCCTCTTTCTCTCTCTTACTACAGGGACCGGGAAAGGGGATATTTCGAAAAGGATCCTTCTTAGCGAAGGAAACGGGCCCCCAAGCCCTCCTACTGATCAGGGGTTCGAAGGCTGGCCCCTCGGAAGGGTTCGATAGCCGCCCCAGAGCACTTGGGCTCCGAGCCCATTACTGATCAGGGGTTCGAAGGCTGGCCCCTCGGAAGGGTTCGATAGCTGCCCCAGAGCACTCGGGCTCCGCGCCCTCTACTTATCAGGGGTTCAAAGGCTGGCCCCTCGAAAGGGTTCGACGGCTGCCCCAGAGCATGCAGAGTGACGGATGACTCTGGGTACGTCTGTTACATGGTCGAGGCTCGGGCTACGCTCTCGAGGTACCCTAGGACATTTCCGAGACCAGCAGGAGCGATTTTGTAACGGAATCCCACCAGAGGGAGGCATCGAGCCCTCGGACTCTATCAAATGGGTCCGGGTCCGGCAAATCACCTGCATGTACTTTTGGAGCGCGCCTCTGGGCCACTAGCCGACCCTTATCGAATGGGGCACGGGCATCCACTCGGATCACCCGTTAGCAACTCACTGGAGACACCGTGTTCGGCGCCCTCCGAGGGCAACATGGCGCTTTCCCCCCTTCCTCCTTGCGGAAAGGCGATGAAGGGGCGTATAATAAAAGTCGAGACAGTCCTTGATCGTCCTCTCGCTCCGTGCAGAGGCTCGGGGGCTGCTCTCGCAACCCGGCTACGGCCAAACCGTTGACAGCGTCAACAAACCAGCCTAAAAACTCGGAACCTGACCACGCACCCGGGCTACGACCAGGCCGCATGAGGGAACAACAAGGCCGGCCGAGGCATCACGAAAAGCATTAAGACCTTAGAGGAGTCAAACCACTCCTCCGAGGCCTCGGGGGCTACACCCGGCGGGTGCGCTCGCGTGCACCCACTGGAGCAAAGTATAACCAAGAAAGGCCGGTCCCCTCACAGATAAATGCGGCAAAGCCTCCAAGCGAATACCAACACTCCCTTCGAGGCTCGGGGGCTACTGTTGGGTACCGTAATTAGGGGTAACCCCAACATTCCTAAACACGGCTGGTAAGCACCCTCAGCACAAACTGCAAAGACTGATGGGCACGGTTTAGGTCAAGGCCTCGTCTACCAAGGGATGCAATCTCGCCTCACCCGAGCCCGGCCTCGGGCGGGAACAATAGTCTCGGACGAATTCACGCCTCGCCCGAGGGCCTCGTCAGGCAGTGGGCGCACCCTCGGCTCGCCCGAGGCCCAACTCAGGCAGGCTTCATCAAGAAGCAACCTTGGCCAAATCGCCTCACCAACCGACCGTATCGCAGGCGCATTCAATGCGAGGATCGCCTGACACCTTATCCTGACACGCGCGCCTCAGTTGGCAAGGTCGAAGTGACCGCAGACACTTCGCCCTTTCACTGACCGTTCTGACAGGAAAATAGCGCCGCTCACCCCACTCCGACTGCTGTGCCAGCCACCCGGGCAAGGCTGACAACAGCAAGTTCAGCCTCGGGCACAACAGGAAGCTCCACCTCGCCCGACCTTAGGCCTCGGCCTCGGGAGGAGGTCTCCGCCTCGCCCGACCCCAAGACTCGGCCTCAGCCTCGGGCGCAACAGGAAGCTCTGCCTCGCCCGACCTTAGGCCTCGGCCTCGGGAGGAGGTCTCCGCCTCGCCCGACCCCGGCCTCGGCCTCAGGAGAAGTCTCCGCCTCACCCGACCTTGGGCTCGGACCGACCGCGCCACAGGGGATACATCATTACCCTACCCCTAGCTAGCTTAGGCTACGAGGGAACAAGACTAGCGTCCCATCTGGCTCGCCCTGGTAACAGGTAATGATGGTTCCCCGCGTGCGTTCATGACATCGGTGGTTCTCAGCCCCCTACGGAAGCAAGGAGACGTCAGCAGGATCCTAGCCGCACCGCCAGCTGTGCTTCTACAGGGCTCAGGCACTTCTGGACGGCCATGTTATCGCATACACATGGCTCTAGCACCTCTCTGACAGCCACGTTGGCATGTACACAGGGCTCAGGCACTTCTCTGCCAGACACGTTAGCGCATAAGCTACACCCCCATTGTACACCTGGACCCTCTCCTTGCATCTATAAAAGGGAGGTCCAGGGCCTTCATGTGAGAGGGTCGCGCGGAGGGACGAGCAAACGAACATGCTCACTCTCTCTCGCGCGAACGCTTGTAACCCCTACTACGAGCATCCCCTGGCACGAGATAATACAGGCCGCATTTCCCCTTGTGTTCCATCTTACGCCAACCAATCTGGGCAGGGACACGCAGCGATAAAATTCACTGGTCGGCCCGGTTGAGGGTCCCCCGGGGTCCGAAACGCCGACACATATTTTAAGTGTTTAACACTACAAACCCAAAACCTTTAAAGTATTATTATCATATCATCGTCCTAGCGCTTCTAACTTTTAATATTAAATTAAATAACCAAATTTGTATTAACTTACAGATTTATAAACCCTTATTATAATAAGATAGCAACAAGCATCATTATAAAGCAATTCATCATCCATTCTACAAACATGTAACATTTCATTGCACAACACTAACATCATATGCTCCTAGAAACAAAGTTCACAAAACCATAACCAATAATCAAATATTAAATGTTAAACATACGTACATTGCATATTTAATATTTGATTATTGGTTATGGTTTTGTGAACTTTGTTTCTAGGAGCATATGATGTTAGTGTTGTGCAATGAAATGTTACATGTTACATGGGGGTCCGGACCCACTGTTGATACCCTGGACCCCCATGGAGAAATGACGATATACTCCAGGCTATCAACAGTGGGTCCGGACCCCCATGGGTAAGTGCCGGACCCCTGTACATACAGACCGGACCTCCGAGTAAGGACCAGAACCTCCACGGGCGTGCCCGGACCCCTGGGACAGGCCCCGGACCCCTCCCCTATGCAGGGCCCCGGTCACGCACAGCAAGGTCCCAGGACAAAACATGCACGGGCCTCGGACAAGACCCAGGCAGGGGTCTGGTGACGACACGTATCCGGACCCAGTCTGGTGCGGACCTGTCCGCTCGCGCCACTGCTCCCCGCCTGGGCGGAGACCCAATGTTGTCGCGTGGCCTACTACGTGTGATGTAAGCCGACGAGCAGAGCCTGACGTAAGGCCTCCGGGTTGCGCGGCCCCCTGCATTTATTGCGGATAAGATGCGCCGCCTGTCCTTCCCGCTGACAGGCGATGTGCCGCCTCAGCATTTAATGAGCCATGTCTATTCCGCTGGCAGGGATGTGCCGCCTCGGCATTTAATGTGCCCTGTCCACTCCACTGGCAGGCGGCGTGCCTGGCCATTCTGTTGGCAGGTAGTACGCCCGTGCTGCGAGGTGCACTGTGCTCATCATCACTCGTACGTTGCCAGGGAAACTTCCGCTGCACGCCAAAGCTATGCAGACCGCAGATATCAGGGCACAAGGAGATTGCACTGGCGACCAGCATTAGTTGCTTCAAGTGTTACATCCGTTATGTCCCTGGGCCCGCATGTCGGGGCTCAGCACCCTTGTACGTGCCCCTTTAGCTATAAAAGGGGAGGCACGCAACGTTACAAGACTCAGACACACTTAGACCCAGCTCAGGCTCACAAGTTCGTACAAGCTCTCAAGCTCAATACATCACATAGTGGAGTAGTGTATTACGCTCCGGCGGCCCGAACCACTCTAAACCCTTGTGTGTTTTTGTGTTCGTTCATCGCTTAGCAGACAAGCAAAACTCTTAGGCCCCTCCTCATCTTAGGATTTAGGGCGGGTGCACCACCCGGTCGGAGAATTTCCTCTCCGACATTTGGCGCGTCAGGTAGGGGGCCTAGGCTTTAGATTTTTGCTTGTTCTTCTGCTCGACGCATGGTCCACATCATCGAGCACCATGATTTCTTGCCCGAGGATTTTGTGATGGAAGAGGCGGCTGCCTCTTCCACATCGCGGGCCACCAACCTCCCAGCGCCTGGTGTGGCCACTGCTGTGCACTCTGCGCAGCAGCACACTCCCGCGTAAACGTCCAGGACGTCTAGGGCTACGCCTGGGGCGCTGTCAGCGACCAGAGAGTTACTGCGCCACCCTCCTAGCTCCACGGCCTCCCCGAGGGCCATGAAGCAGTGGTGCGACGACGTCGACCGCCTGCTTGGCATGGTGCACTCTGCCTCAACCAGGCTAAGGCCTCGGTCGTCCCGGCGCCAACATGAGGTGTCGGCATCAGTGTGCTCTCCCTCGGTGAGGGCCGCGTCGACTGAGGACCTACGGGCGGAGCTCAACCGCCAGTGAGCGGGCGAGGATGTCCCGGTCTATATGGAGAGGTCTAATGACCTACGGGAGGAACTCAACTGCAGGCGTGCGGGTGAGGTTGCCCGCGTCTCTCTGGAGAGGGCGCGTGAGCGCCGACAAAATGTCGAGGGTCGCAACCTTGACTACGACTTCACTGCGGCTGCACCGCAGACCCCAACGGGCGCCCGGATCCAGGCGGGTGTCCCATTAGCCGGCGTGGGCTGCGCCGCGCTGGCGGATCATCTCCACGCGGCGACCTAGCCATCCAAGTTCCGGCCACACCTGCCAAAGAAGTACGACGGTACGACAAATCCTTCGGAATTCTTGCAAGTTTACGTCACCGCCATTACGGCAGCCGGTGGAGACACCACAGTAATGGCGACATACTTCCATGTTGCCTTGTATGGGTCGGCCCGGACTTGGCTCATGAACCTTTCCCCAGGATCGATCTACTCCTAGGAAGAGCTATGCGCGCGGTTCATGGCAAACTTCGCCAGTGCTTACCAGCAGCGTGGCATGGAGGCTCACCTCCACGCAGTGAGGCAGGAGCCCAGAGAAACTCTCTGGGCCTTCATCTCCCGCTTCACCAAGGTACGAGGCACCATACCTCGTATATCAGATGCATCCATCATCATTGCTTTCCGCCAGGGGGTACGCGATGAAAAGATGTTAGAGAAGTTAGCCACGCACGACATGGAAACTATCTCCACTCTCTTCACTCTGGCCGACAAGTGCGCCAGAGCTGTCGAGGGCCGTGCATGGCACTCGGCGCCATAAACCGGAGTCGCCCAAACGGGAGGCTCCGGCGCCGTCACCCAGGACAGCAAAAAGAAGAAGAAGAACCACGGCCATGAGAAGCCACAGTCTGCCGCTCCGATTGTCGCAGCCGCGACTGGGGGTCGGAGCGAGCGCAACAAGCGCCCCTGGCCACAGGGAGGCAACAACGGCTCATGCCCTGTGCACCCCAACGCTCGCCACAACGCCTCAGAGTGCCGCAAGATCATCAAGCTCGTGAAGCACGTCAGCGAGCGGCACGAGCAGTCGTCCAAGGATGGCTCCGCACCTCGTCGCCGGCCTAGCAAGAAGGGGGTCGACGACGGTGAGGTAGCCGTGGGAGAACGAGAACTCGGGTATCAGTCACCCGAGGGGGACCTCAAGGACGCCTTCACCGGAGATTCCGACTCTCGGGACGACAACAACCGCCGCAAAAAGTTGTACGTTATGTACGGCGGGAGCTAGAAGCTCACCTCCCGTAGGAACGTCAAGTCCCTACGCCGCGAGGTCCTGTCGGCGACTCCAGGGGTCTCGAAGGCTGCTCCACATCAACGATGGAGGAGCACCACCATCTCTTTCGAGGCATCCGGCTGCCTCGACAACATGGCAGGGACCGGTGTGCTACCACTCATCACCGCCCCTGTCATCGCCAATATGCGGCTGCACCATGTGTTGATTGACGGCGGGGCAAGCCTCAACGTCATCAGCCATGCTGCATTCAAACAGTTGCAGATCCCGGGGTCCCGTCTAGGACCCTCTCGCCCATTCTCCGGAGTGGGCCCACAGTCGTTGTATCCCCTTGGAAGCATCGCACTCCCGGTTACATTCGGGACCGAGGAGAACTTCCGCATGGAGAACGTCGTGTTCGACGTCGCAGAGGTTAACCTCCCCTTCAACGCCATCATCGGTAGGCCGGCCCTGTATCGGTTCATGGCCATTGCCCATTACGGGTATTTGGTCCTCAAGATGCCGTCTCCAACCGGGGTCCTCACCGTGCGGGGCGACCGCGCTGTCGCGCTTGCGGCCGTAGAGAAGCTGCACGCCCTAGCGGTGGAGACTGCTCGCCCGGACGACGGAGGAGGGAACCCCTCAACCTCTGGTACCAAGGCGCTCCCCGAGGTGCCAAAGGTGCAACCATTCGGGGCAGACGACGTCCCCGTTAAAGCCATCCGGCTTACTGCGGATTCCACCCAGACCACTCGTATTGCGGGTGATCTGGGCAAAAAATAGGAACTCGTGCTCGTCGCCTTCCTCCAGGCAAATGTCGACATGTTCGCATGGGAGCCATCGCAGATGCCTGGGATCCCTAGGGAGGTGATCGAGCACCATTTGAAGATCAACCCCGACGCCAGGCTGGTGAGTCAGAAGCCTCGTAGAAAGTCCGTCGAGCGGTAGGACTTCATCCGGAAGGAGGTCCGGAAGCTGCTAGACGCTGGCTTCATTGAAGAGGTTCATCACCCAGTGTGGTTGGCCAACCCAGTCATCGTCCCCAAAGCGAATGGGAAGCTTCGGATGTGCATCGACTACACCAGCCTGAACAAGGCCTGTCCCAAGGACCCATATCCACTTCCACGTATAGATCAAATCGTGGATTCTACTTCCGGGTGTGACCTATTGTCGTTCCTAGATGCTTACTCTAGTTTCCATCAAATCCAGATGTGTAGGGAAGATAGGAAGCATACCGCTTTTGTAACAGTGGACGGGCTTTACTGCTATGTTGTTATGCTTTACGGTCTGAAAAACGCCTTGCCAACATTCGTGCGGGCGATGAGTAATACTTTCAGGGACCTAATTAGAGACAAAGTGGAAGTCTACGTCGATGACATCGTGGTCAAGACTAAGGGAGGGTCGACTCTAGTGGAAGACTTAACCCTGGTCTTCGACAAGCTGCGGGCAACCCACACAAAGCTGAACCCGGACAAATTCGTCTTTGGTGTCTCCGCTGGGAAGTTGCTGGGGTTCCTGGTTTCGTACCGGGGCATTGAAGCAAACCCGAAGAAGATCAAAGCGATTGAGGCAATGAGGCCTCTGGCCTGTATCAAGGACGTCCAGAAGCTTATGGGGTCATTAGCCGCCCTTAGCCGCTTCATTTCAAGGCTGGCTGAGAGGGCGCTGCCTTTCTTCAAGTTGTTGCGGAAGTCCGGGCCCTTCTCTTGGAGCGAAGAGGTGGAACAAGCCTTCCAGGAGTTGAAGCAGCACCTGGTGTCCCTACTAATATTGGTAGCTCCAGAGCCAGGGGAGCCGCTGTATTTATACATCGCGGCGGCTGCAGAAGCGGTAAGCATGGTGCTAGTCGTCGAAAGAATGACACCAGAAGGCCAGGAACCAGAGGACTCGGGACCGGCTGCAGGAGTCCGGACAGTCCAGAGGCCGGTCTACTACATCAGCGAGGTCCTTCATGAGGCAAAAACTTAGTACCTTGAGACGCATAAGCTCCTCTATGTTGTGCTTATCGCGTCCAGGAAGCTGCGCCACTATTATTAGGCACACAGGGTTGTGGTGGTGACCTCCTTTTCGTTAAGGGCCATCCTCCATAACTCTAATGCCACAGGCAACATCGCCAAGTGGGCCGCAGAGATTGCTGAGTTCCAGCTAGACTTCCAACCTCGCCATGTCGTAAAGAGCCAGGTCCTGGCTGACTTCATCGTGGAGTGGACGCCTCCCCCAAGTGTCTCTGGGGGTCCGGACGCCGATTCGGACCCCGCACCTGCGGAACCCAGGGGTCCGATCTTCACCGAGCCCCACTGGACGCTCTACTTCGACAGGTCCGCCCGCCAACAAGTTGGCGGAGCCGGGGTGGTCCTCATCGACCTAAGCGGAGATCAAGTGAAGTACATGGTGCGCCTTGAGTTCAAGGCCACCAACAACATGGCAGAGTACGAGGCACTGATCTTCGGCTTGTCGGCGGCCCTATCCCTGGGGATCCGACAACTCCTGGTGAAGGGAGACTCCCAGCTGATCATCAAGCAAGTCCGCAGGGAGTGTAGCTGCAACGAGCCCAGGCTCGCAGCCTACCTTCTCCATGTGAGAAAACTGGAGCAAGACTTCACAGCCCTAGAACTGCAGCATGTCCCACGGGCTGACAACTCGGCGGCAGATGACCTCTCCATGAAGGCATCAACTTGGGCACCCGTGCCCAAGGGCGTCTTCGAAAGACGGCTGTTGAGACCCACCGCCGAGCCTGCCGAATTGGGCGAAGGGGGCGAGACTAGCACCTCGAAGCTAGCGGTCCTGGTGGCGTCCCAGAACCCACCGAAGGCTGTGTGTGCTACAGGGGGCCCTGCCAGCCCCTTAGCGCCGCAGCCAATATCTCAGAGTGGTCCCGATGCATGGATCTCCGAGATCCGGGACTACCTGAAGGACAATATCCTTCTTGAAGACCATGTGTCCGCAGAGCGCATAGTGTGGTTGGCTAAACGCTACACGGTGGTAGAAGGGGATCTCTACCGCCGCGGCGCCAATGGCATTCACATGCGGTGCATTACCCATGAGGGTCATGAGTTGCTCACGGAGATCCATGGAGGAGAGTGCGGAAGCCATTCATCATCCCGTATACTGGTCGGTAAGGCCTTCCGGCATGGCTTCTACTGGCCATCCGCTCTCCAGGATGCAGCTAAAATGGTAAAGTCCTACGAGGCGTGTCAATTCCACGCAAAGCAGATACACACACTAGCTCAGACTTAGTAGATGATTCCGCCCTCCTGGCAATTCGCCGTATGGGGGGCGGATATCCTGGGACCATTTCCCAGGGCCGTCGGCAGGTACCGGTACCTCTTCGTCACCATCGACAAGTTCACCAAGTGGCTAGAGGCCACCCCTGTAGTCAGCATCATCCAGGGTGCTGCTGTCGCCTTCCTCAAATCCATCGTCTGTAGATTTGGGGTCCCAAGCCGTATCATTATAGATAACGGAACCCAGTTTACAAGTCGGATCTTCCAGGAGTATTGCGAGGGCATCGGCACCCAGCTCTGCTTCGCATCCGTGGCTCATCCTAGGAGTAATGGCCAAGTGGAAAGGACAAATGCAGAGATCCTCAGGGGACTCAAAACACGCACCTACGACTGCTTGAAGAAGCATGGTGCAAATTGGGTCAGTGAGCTTCCGTCCGTGCTATGGGGGAACCGGACAACACCCAACCGAGCTACCGGGGAGACCCCGTTCTTCCTGGTCTACGGGGCCAAAGCCTACCTTCCCCTAGAAATCATCATGGGCTCCCCACGGGTCCAAGCTTTCGATGAGTCTATGCAGGAACAGCTGCGGCGTGAAGACATGGACTTCATCGTCTCATCGACGAGCGTAGATGGCAAGCGGCAATTCGAAATGCGCGGTACAACCAAGCGCTCAGGCTCTACCACCAACGGTTCGTGCATAATAGGAATCTCAGGGTTGGGGACCTAGTCCTGAGGCGAGTACTAAACCGAGAAGGGCTCCATAAAATCTCCCTCAGCTGGGAAGGACCCTTCAAGGTGACGGAAGTGTGCCGACCCAGGTGTGTCCGTCTTGCCACAGCTGAAGGAGAGCCTCTGCCCAATCCCTAGAACATAGAGCACCTCCCGACATGCGCATTGATGGGCCAAGTCCGGTAGCCTGGGGGCCAGTTCTAGAGAATGAGTACTCATCTCCTAGGGTGGTCCGGAGCTGTGTAGCCGCTTATCTTGGTTCCGCACCCTAAGCCTACATGATCCACCACTCTGCGATGAGTATCCTAGTATTTGGAACTATAGCCCTATGGGTCTAGGAACCTCAGGTCCGGTTCTAGAGAATGGACGCACGTCCCCTGGGGTGGTCCAGAGCCGTGAAGCCGCTTAGCCTGGTCTCGTACCGTAAGCCTACACGCTCCACCACTCTGTGATGGGTGTCCTAGTATCTGGAACTGTGATTCAAGGGATCCGGGCACACGACTTGGCTTCCAGGCCAAGTCCTGCCGGTCCTGTTGCGTAAATCAAAGGATAAAAGATACCAGTTAGTGGGCCCTATGGGTGTGCTACTAAAACTTCCTAGCCAAGGCTGTGTGCAGGTCTGGGTCCCAGTCGAGTTTACCTCGTGGGGGCCACGTCACCAATTCCTTCTTAAGAATACTGGCATCCAGCCTCGACACATCGAGCCCACATCCCAGGGGGGCCAAGTACCAGGGAAGAAGTTGATAACGACGCACACAGCAAAGGAACAGTAGCATGCAGATAAGTTGTAATATTGCTTGATAAGTAGTACTTAAAAGTATCTTACAAAATCAAAATATATTACAAGCCGCTTCCCAGCGGGCCCCTTGCTTTCTCCCTGCAGATCTAGCTACTCATCATCAGCGGGATACCGCTGGAAGCGCTCGGCCACCGCATCCACATCATCTTGTACGCCCTCCCGGGTGGTGTCTTCGGTGTCGGCCACCGGACCTACGATCACCGGCACCAAGGAGATGGAGGGGTCGTGGCTCTGGAAACACGTCAGGGTGTACTCTATTACCGACCGGCAGAGTCTGCTGCCCTCGGCCTCCAGGCGGGTGCCAAGGATCTGGTCCAGGCGTCGAAGGCGGTCGGCGGCGGAATCCAGCACCGAGAGCGCGTCGGAGATGGACGCCGGCTGCTCCGACACTGGGATGGGGCTCACCCCCAACGGCACCAGTGCCGAGCTCGCCTCGCCGGCCCAGGCGGCGATATGTTGGACCCCGGCGCGATGCTCTGCCCGGAGATCTTCAAGTGTCTTCCTCATCGCCTCCACAGCCTGGGAGCCTGGGGCCACCTGTGTCGCCTAGGCTGCCTGCGCCGCCTCGAACTGGCGGACCCGCTCCCCTAGTGTCTGCTCCTTCTCCTCCAACGCCCGCTCCTTCTCCTCCGCCTCGAGCTCATAATCGGCCAGCAACTTATCCCGTCTCTGAAGCATTTCCTCCCTGAAGGCGAGGTCCTTCTCCCGCCAGGCGAGATCCACCGCCCGCTTATCTAGAGAGGCATCCTTCTCCTTGAGGTTCTCTTCGGCCAGGGCAAGGCTGCTGGCCCTATCATCAAGCCCCTGCTGCACCTTTCACAGGCTCTCCACAGCCGCGGCCTGCTGGTCCCGCTGCTCCTCCAGCATCTTGTTGTAGGAATTCAGCTTCTCCTGGAGCTCTGTGACGACCTCCTCCCTCTGGCCTAAGTGCACCTCTTTCTTGGCCCGCCTTTTCTCCTTCCGGGTCACCTCCAGCTCCCGGGCGAACACCTTCTGGAGGTCCTTCTGGTAGTCCTTGCGGTCTCGCTCAAGCTCGGACCGCTCGAAGGCGAACTAGCGGGACACTGCCTTGGTGCGCTCCTCCAGCTGGGTACGCCAGTCGCTAAGGCGCTAGTGTTCGGCCTCAAGCATCTCCCACTCCCGCAGGATCGCCGCCCCAGTCTCTTGGAGGGCCTGATGGGCGCGAGACAACACCCGGGAGAGGGGAATCGGCGCCGCTTCTGGCTCGGCGCCGGATCGGAGCCGCCGCCCGAAAATCACCTCTGTCTCCTCTAGAGTGTGCGGTGAGTTGGAGGTGGATGCGCCCCCAGCGTCGGTCGCGATAGTGGCGATGGGCGCGGCTGGGGCCTCCTCTTCCGCTACCGACGGTGTACTCGACGACATCGCTGTCGCTGAGGATGTGGCAGCCGTTGGGGCAGTGGGGACCCTCTCCGCCGCTGTGGCACCGCTGCAGCCGGATCCACAGCTGGAGCCTGGGGCCTGGTGGCACTGTCTCGGCGGTAGCAGCCGGAGGCGGGGGAGGCACGACTTTGGACGCAGAAGGAGAAGATGCCCTGATGAGCAAAGGATGGGTTAATACTCGTTGACATGATAACTAGACCAGTGGAGAAATAAAAAAAGAGGGGCTACACTTACTTGGGGCCCTGGACCTTCCAGCGACCCTGGAAGCGGGACATTCGCTGCCCCTGCTGCTGCTGCTGTTGCTGCTGTTGATGCTGCTGCTGCCCCTGGGGTGGCGGCGGCGAGCCCGATGGTGGCGGCGGTGGCGGTGGCGGTGGCGGCGGGTCTGATCGTGGTGGTGGTGGAGGACTGACGCGCCTCTGCACGCCCTAGGCCTAGGAGCCGACCTCCTCGGTCCCGCTAGCTATCCTCTGACGCTTCTGGGGGGTCCGAATCAAGGGGCGGATCCGTGACGAAAGACCCGTCGGCGTGGCGCAGTCGGTGTCGCCTCTCTCCCTCCGACCTCCCGGTAGCGCCCAGAGAGGAAGAGCCGCCCGCAGCCCCTTTGCCCTTGTTTGAGGAGCTGGGGGCCGCAGGAGAAGCTCTGGAGCCCGCATCGGCGGGCTGGGAACCTCCGGCCGGTACACCGGGAATATGGATCCCCCGGTGGGGGTCCCGGCCACCGGTTTGGTGGATCGCCACGCCGCTCTCATCAAGGGTCGGCAGCCAGGCTAGCACCACCGACCGTAGCCCTGGATCATCGCAGAGCAGCGGAATGCCGTGGGGAGGTATCAAGGATTCGGGGATAAAAGCCTCACCAGTGACCCCCTTCACTAAAACCTCCAATTCCGCCCAGGACAGGTCGGTCCCTGGCCCGCGCTGGATTCTGCCAATGTCATTGGGGCCGGTGAACCAGCAACACAGACGCGACCTCCCCTGCAACGGCATGACCCGACGCTTCAGAAAATCTCCAACCACGTGCATCGAGGTCATACCACCGGCCGCCAGTTCCTTGATCATGTCCAGTACGGGTTCGAACTCCGGCACAAGGGACAGTTTGGCCCTCCATTGCTTCCGGTCGAGTCTTGGTCCGTCGTTCGGCAGGGCAAGGCGGTCGTTGGCCTCAGCACTGACGATCACCCAGTCATTGCGCCAGTTCTCCCACCTCGCGCCGCCAAGGGTGGCAATGTAGGCCACGGTTGGATCTGACCTCGTCTAGAAATAGTAGGCATCGAGGTGGTCCTTGCCCTTCCCAGACCTCACCAGCACGCAGAAGTGGCGGAAGAGGGAAGTATAGCCCCCACCCCCACGAACATCTCGCAGAGGTGGACGAAGATGGCCACTGTGACACCCCAGTGTCACCTAGGGTTTCTCTCAAGTGCTAACCCAAGAACCATCATCTTATGTGAACCAAAATTGAGCATGAACATCAAATTGACTTAAGAATAAAGGATCCACTAAGCTTATACTTAAAAGTATCATGTTCAAAACAAATGGGTTTTTCAAAAAGGCAAAATGTGCAACCCCAATAAAAACCCTAATTGAGCCCTATAAACAAAATTCAAGAGAAAGGGCAAAAGAGTATAAAGAATATAGAATCATGGCTTGGGACAATTATAAACATTAAAGTATACTAAATAAGCAACAACAAAGATTATGGAAGCTTGGCCAAACAATTTAAATAAAACTCTAAACAAGCCTCTCAAGTGGGAGTTCATTAGGGAATTCTGAAATTCAGAATTCTGAATTTCAGACCTTGAGCCAAAGATCAAGCGTGTTCACCTTGATCCCTAACTCAAATCCTAATGGCCCCATTGACAAAAACGTGCATAACTAACTTCTCTGCCTTGTGCCAGAAGATGGCATCGGGACGCGTGCCTTGGACACGTCAAACCAGAGATCTTCTCCCTGTGTGCGGCAGTGAGACAAACAAGATTTCTCCCCTCTCTATCTCTTAATCCAGTCAGCCAAACCTGCTAGCCTCCACACACAAACGACAAATGAACCTGAGAGGAAGAGATCTCTCAACGGGATCATGGCCATAATCTCAAAGATTTGGGGCCAATCCACGCTTGAACTCGACCTCTCTCTGCGCTGCCTCGTGCTCGACGCTGTGCCAGACGCCAGAGCGCGCACTGGCGTTCGCCGCCCACGCCCCGAGCGCTTGTCAGAGCCCCGCCCTCGGCCGTGCTCGCCCGCGCCTATAAAGCCTCCCCGGGCGCGCCTCACTTCACCCCGTGCTCACCTTCGCCGGCCAGACACCCCTCCTTAGCTCCGGCGAGCTCCTTTCTGCCCGCCATTGCCGCCAGAGCTTCGGCCACCGTGGCCAGCCCACTCCAGTCACCCCCAAGTCGCGCCAGCACTTCGGTTAGCTCCGCCATTGGCCAGTGAAGCTTTCCAAGCCCTCGGACCTGGCAGAACTTCACCGGAAGGCGAAGACCGACCTCACCGGACTTCGGCCGCCCGCCTGCGCGCGTAGACTGGGCACTCCAATGAGCCATTCTTCAATTCCTCGCGCACACCCTTTCCTTGACCCCTGGTGAAGCTCTCTGACCCGTTTGATTGGTCAATTGTGCCCTGGATAGGCCGGACTCCTCGCCGCCGACAAGCTCCCCTGCCTGCGCACGTGGACCGGCCAACTCCGACCATCCTCGACGGCGACCTGCACATCACCGTGACCCTCAGGACCTCCCCTACACCCTCGGCCACCTCACCGGAGCAATCTCGCCGCCGGTAAGCCCCTCCGCCCTTTCTTCCGCCGCGGGTACTGTTTGAATTGGGGAAAGGACCTCAGGTTAGGATTAGAAGAATCCAGAGGTTTTTTTGAGATGTCAGTGACTCAATTGAATATTAGCCCAGGGACTAGTCTGTAAGGATAACTTAAAACACCCGCCAGGGACCCCGTTGCAAAGTAGTTTTCCATTTAACCATTTCTATTTAATTTTTTTAATAAACAGAGAACTTAGAAAATTCATAACTTGATGAATACTTAACCAAAAGTTGTCAAACCAATTTTGCTAAATTCTAAATATTATAAACTATCAATTAAAAATACTGGACCCTATGCTTTCTGTTCTAATTTTTAGAGTTTAAAATTAAATACAGAAACTGACCAAACCTTGTTTAATTAAGGAAAATTAGTTATGTTTTTGTGCTGAACCTAAGAAAATTTGTAGATGTTCAAACCCCATTTAAACACTGTTTAAAAATAGTGAGAACCCCAGTATTCAAAAATTTAGTGTAGATATCCATTAAAAGCCATTTCTGCCAAACCTTAAGAAAATCAGAAAGGCCTTAGAAATTGATGACCAGTGGATGAAATTATTTTTCCTAGTTTGCTTAAGTAACAAAGAACCTAGGAAAAATAAAGGAACCTCTAGTCCAGATCAGATTCAAAGTGAAATGTTTTATTTAACATTATTCCAACTAGAAATCAATTATTAGAATTACAAAACCAGACCCAAAATTGATAATAAAAATCCAGTGGACTTGTAACCACCAAAACCTTATTGCAAAAATAATAAACACCCCAGCCCATCAGTTTAAGTAGGGTAAATAAATATAATATGATAATGATTCATATTCCAAATAAATCATGAATAACCCATAATAATGCAATAATGGGCAAATAAAATTTTTCTAGATCAATAATGAGATAGGCCACCAGAGAAAAATACAAACCCATTAGAAAAATGCCAAATAATACCTATTGTCAATATTTTATAAGAAAGGCCATTTAATCCAATTAATGCATACCACCCCTTCCCTTAAGCAAAAAGATGGCAAACTTCAGAATGATTGCTCTTGCGCAACATAGAAGCTAGGAAAAATCAGAAATCTGTTGTTTGATATTTTTCAAATATAGTGGTAGTAGAAAGCACCCCTTTGGCTAGAAACTTTAGAAAATCCTAGTAAAATAACTAATAAGTATTAATGGTTAGAAATTTGTACCAAGTCATGTTATAGCATCTAAATACCATCAAAAATAAGTCTTAGAAAATTAATGATAGTTGTAATTCAAATCACCCATTCTGCCCTAAAGTTTGGTAATTTTGTCCATAGAAAACTATTCACTTTTTGAACCCCAATTTTTGAGACAGAGAATTATACGCCAGTAATAAGCCACTGTAATTTTTACAGAATTTTTGAAAATTTATTAAGGCGACTTGTAGTTCAAACCCACTCCAAAAACTTAAAGAGAATAAAGAAAAAGAAAGGAGAAATAAACCTCACTCCAATAAGCCCAACTTGAATTCTTGGCAATTCTCACTAAGGCTTTAAAAAGAATTCAGTGGAACCCCAAAAATAAACCTACCACTTAACTTAGCTAAGGTTGATCCAATTTACCAAGTATACCACCCAAAAGTCTTGTATAAGCAAGACTTAGCTCTATCTAACTCAAGTAGATCATACACCATCAAAAGTTTAAATTACTAAAGCACATATCATATCATGCATATATCTTACACATTGCATTCATTAGATTGTAATCTCACCGACGGAGAGTACATGCTCATCCCCGAGCAAGGAACTGTCCAAGAGGAGGACCAGGAGCAAGCTCCCGAGGCTGCTATCGAGGATCTCCCCGCAGCCCCAGCTATTGAAGGCAAGCCCCGGTTTATATGCATAACCGTATTATTATATGCTACTTTACTACACTTAATGCTTGTAGGATTGTAATGTGCACTTAAGTGTAGGAGTTGCTTGAAACCTCTAGTTGCATGAACTTAGGATTCTTTTTGAGATGAATACTAGTATGCTAGGTCGAGTAGCTGCTTGCTAATCAGGATCTCGGTAGAAGTCGAGTGATTTTTCTAGCACTCGCGCGAGGTCAGGAATTGATTGTATTCATCTTGATAACGGGATTTATGTTAGTCTATGGACTTGGATCCAGGGAGGATGCCTTGACCATGAGACGGGAAAAAGGAATTAAGGATTAATGTGTGGATACCTGAGTCAAGCTTTTGAACATACTAAGCACATGTCGGGAAAAATGGTAACCGGTAAACCTAGTACCTGAGTGAAGCCGGGCGCGGACTTTATCCCTCATGCGACCTGAGACTGGGTCTCCCATGCTAGCTATGGTGGGTACAAGTGTGGTCACTGCACGGTGGCAGCCGGGGTCAGTGGAGCATTGTATGCCAAGGCGGTGAGGCCTGGACGCGAACGGGGAATCGATGGGGACGGTTGACATGTGTGGGGTCGGAGTACCCTGACGTGTCGTGTGTTTAGGTTTACCTTGCAAGGATAAAAACTCGATTCGAATCGTCTGCTTCTCGCAGCTAATGAGACTGCTTGACCCCTTGTACTACATCGAGTAAGAAGTGAAATGAGGTTACATGAGACAACTTGTTGATTGAACTAAATGCTTGTCACCATGTATGCTTAGAAGGAGCAAACCTAGCTAAGATAATGATGCTAGAATTTGAAAAATTAAAAATTGATTTTAGAAATAGCTAGTGCTTTTGGCAAACCAAACCCCTCAGCCAAATAGCTGCATAGTCTAGAGGTAGAGGAGTAGATTCCTCACACCGGTTAAGTCTTGCTGAGTATTAGTATACTCAGCCTTGCTTGTGGCACAACTTTTGTAGGTACGATTCAGGATATGGTTGATGGTGTGACTTGGCCTACCACCCTGCCACCGTGTTGGACGGTCGAGTGGGATGTTGCTCCAGCAGGAGAGGAGCACGAGGAGTAGTGGGCTAGGCCTTGCCCATTTCCTCGATACCGACGACATCGATTATTCGCTGCATTTTATTTCGTGAACTCTTATTTGCTACTCGAAAAACTCCAATCTATGTAATAACTCAGTACTTAATTTGAGATTTCCTGTTTTATTGTATTTCTTCTGTGACTCACCTTCGAGTGAGATTGTGGAATTTGATCCTGGTTAAGTGGCTTATCAGACTAGATCTGAGGGACTGACGGGTTATTCCAATTTAAGTGTGTTGCGGCCCCTGAGGCCTGACTTAGGCACTTAAGCTGGAATAATTCGGGTGGTTCTACCACAACCACCTGGAGGATGGAGTGGGGCGTGAGGTGCTGGAGTCCGAACTCCTCCAGTAGCAACAGGAAGAACGACGAGATCGGCGGCACCAACCCACAGGAGAGGTAGGAGACGAAGAGCACGAACTCCCCGGCGACGAGGTCACCGAGGGGAGTGGTGCCGGCCCGGATCCTCCCGGCGAACGCCGACGCGCTCCATCCGAGCAGGCAGGGCACCACGTCGCGCGCCTCCTTAGTCTGGAAACGCTCAGGACGAACCAGCGAGGCCATGGCGACAGTGGCGGCGGAAAACGAAAGAGCGCGAGTTCAAAGAGGCGTAGAGGCGGTGGAGACGAAAGGGCGCAACAGTTGGAAAGAACGCGGAAGCGTGACTGCCAACCGCGGGGTGAATCCCTTTTCAAGGAAGGCTCTCCTGCTCGCGCCCCAGGAAATCTCGTCCGACGCACACCTAGCGCCCGCAGCGACCCAGTCCCCGACATGCGGGCCCGGGTCCACATGTCATACACCTGGAGTACTGGTCTCTGAGTGGGGAGAAGGCGAACCGCCACACGGGGAACGAACCGCCGCATGACCGCGCGCCGCTTCGGGGCTACTACAGGAAGATATTTTTCTAACCGAGCGGCGGTAACAAGGCGCCCTGCGCATGACCCGATGGAACCGCCAGACGTGGGTCAGTCAGCCGTGGGGACAGTTGTGGCAGTCGACGTGACCGAGGGAGAACTGACAGCGCATACATCACCAGATGCACTGAGTTAATGCAGCGCACGCAGAAGAGGCGCCCTAGTCACCAGTCATGCCACGTTGACGCAAGTACGAGTTTTTGCCCCACCTGCAGGCTCGCATCCTCCCCTGAGGTGGGCCCAGGGGCCACTGTCGGTACCCTGAAACAGGGGTACCCCTTACTACAGTGTGAAGGCGCGGTGCCCATGCCGCTACCTCTAGTCGCGTGGTAAATAGCGCCCGACCCCACCACGTGGTCGACTCTCGAGTCGCCACGCGGCCAGAAAAGACGATATACTCCAAGGTATCAATAGTGGGTCCGGACCCCCACGGGGAAGTGCCGGACCCCTGTACATATAGACCGGACCTCCGAGTAAGGACCAGAACCTCCACGGGCGTGCCCGGACCCCTCCCCTATGTAGGGCCCGGGTCACGCACAGTAAGGTCCCAGGACAGAACATGCACCGGCCTTGGACAGGACCTAGGCAGGGGTCCGGTGACGGCACGTATCCGGACCCAGTTTGGTGCGGACCTATCCGCTCGCGCCACTGCTCCCCGCTTGGGCGGAGACCCGATGCTGCCACGTGGCCTACTACGCGTGACGTAAGCCGGCGAGCGGAGCCTGACGTAAGGCCTCCGGGTTGCGCGGCCCCTGCATTTATTGCAGATAAGGCGCGCCGCCTGTCCGTCCCGCTAACAGGCGATGTGCCACCTCAACATTTAATGAGCCTTGTCTATTCCGCTGGCAGGGATGTGCCACCTCGGCATTTAATGTGCCCTGTCCACTCCACTGGCAGGCGGTGTGCCTAGCCATTCCGTTGGCAGGTAGTACGCCCGTGCTGCGAGGTGCACTGTGCTCACCATCACTCGTACGTTGCCAGGGAAACTTTCGCTGCACGCCAATGCTACACAGACCGTAGATATCAGGGCACAAGGAGATTGCACTGGCGACCAGCATTAGTTGCTTCAAGTGTTACATCCGTTATGTCCCTGGGCCCGCATGTCGGGGCTCAGCACCCTTGTACGTGCCCCCCTTTAGCTATAAAAGGGGAGGCACGCAACGTTATAAGACAGACACACTTAGACCTAGCTCAGGCTCACAAGTTCATACAAGCTCTCAAGCTCAATACATCACACAGTGGAGTAGTGTATTACGCTCCGGCGGCCCTAACCACTCTAAACCCTTGTTTGTTCTTGTGTTCGTTCATCGCTTAGCAGACAAGCAAAATGCTTAGGCCCCTCCTCATCTTAGGATTTAGGGCGAGTGCGTTCCGCCACCCGGCCGGAGAATTTCCTCTCCGACAGGCATCTTAGCATGTACCACCCTAAGATAATTGTTGGGGACTTGTTCTCAAATGCTATGAGTTAAGAACAAGGCAACACAAATGTTAATGGTTAAAGACCTTCGTCTCTCGAAGCATTATCTCCCTTGGGATATAATGATCTTCAGACGAAGGTTATGAAGGACATACCTTCATCATTTCAGTATGTAATAATGAAAGCAGAAACATATGACATGTAGAAAAGAACATGAATAATCACATTAAATCATCAGATTATTTGTGCTCTCATTATATAATCATGAACAAGCATTAATGATATTAATTACATTTGTACCTTCGGCTTGACACAAGGTGAGAATCCAAGAGCGACATGCCGTGATTACAAGTCAGCGCGAACAGTACGATGTTACTGTTCATCTATTTATAGGCACATGACACAGCCTGTGTAAAATTACATCCATGACCTTGACATTTACTATTGACTAAGGGGTAATCTATCGAGGACTAGACAACCTTTTCCCCTTTAGGTCGGTTTCATTTTCCACCGCTAAGCCGAAGCTTCTCCATCCATAGCTTTGGAACTGGTTCATCCTTCTCCCAGACCGCATCTTTCATACCGTCCACACCTTCATCTCAAGGCCGAAGGTTCCTGTGACAGTATATTATACTTGGAAAACATGTTAGTCGTGTTTTTGAGGACCTTCGGAAGATGAAGGCCCCCAACAGTAGCCCCTTGCAGTATTAATTTGTTCTTGTAACAACAAATTCAGACTGCGATGTGAACGAAGTCCTTAAGTCGAAGGTCAAAAAAACACCTTCCCTTCGCTAGAATAGCGAAAGTCAATGACAAATGGGGCTCGCCAAGTTGCAATGCACTAGGCGTATAAATAGATCCCCACAACAGCGACATTTGCTACGCCATTTCTGTTGCTTGCGCTGTTTTTTTTCAAATTTTTAACTCTTGCTTATCAGCTCTCGCCTGATTTCGGAGCTTCATCTTAAAGTCAAGTGCTTGTTCCATGTCTGAAGAGAAGAAGATGTCTGGAGAGAAGAAGATATCCGAGGAGGAGAAACTGTATGAGGAGAAGAAAGTTGCAGATCCTTTTCTTGCTGGGTTTTATGAATCTATGGCAAAGAAAAATACATAAAAGATCACGAAGAAAATAATGGCGGATTTATCTGAGGATTCCGACGATAGCGACGACTATGATGTGGAAAGTGGAGATGAAGATTCTAAGGACCGGCCCTGGCGACCAAGCCATACCATCTTCGAAAAGTCGACTATTAAGCAAAGTCATGTTGTCGCCATGAGGGGAAGATACTTTCATGACATGTCTATTGTGAGGGTTGGAGGAGACAACATCGCCCCTGCTCCTAAAGAAAATGAGGTGGTTGTTTATAAAAGCTTTTTGAAGGCGGGTCTTCGGTTCCCATTAAGCAGATTTTTGGTTGAAGTGCTAAAGATATTTCAGATCTTTCTTCATCAACTTACTACAGAAGCTATAATTAGAATGGGCTTGTTTGTTTGGGCTGTAAGAAGCCAAGGGCTGGAACCGAGCGTGAAGTGTTTTTGCAGTATGCATGAACTGTTGTACGATACGAAGGCCACCGACAAAGAGCAGTATCACAACAACTTCGGTTGTTACGGGTTCATTGCTCGCTCTAATGCAAGATACCCGGTTCCAACATACTGGAAAAGATGGCCTGGGGCCTGGATGGAGGAATGGTTTTATGTCAAGAATGATCTGATTGAGAGAGAGGACATTAAGAAGATTATCCAACGTCCCATCTGGTCTCGCTTCGGCCTTCGAAGGCCGAGGATAACAATTGAAAATGACGCCGAAGCGTGTCAGAAAGCTTTCAGCAATGTCCGTGCTTTTATTGGCACAAGAGATATACTTCAAGAGCACATAGCCTACAGAGTGTTGATAGTTGGGAGATGCCGTAGGAGACTGTTGCTGGGTCCAGCGAAGGTGGATTAGTTCGATTGAAATATACCTTCAGATTCAGAGAAAGGTTCGACGAACCGAATGACTTCTGGTTGAAATGCATTGAGGCTACTAGCGATGAGTTGCTTAGGGCATATACCAGAGCCGAAGATGATGCTTTATCCTTAGCCTTCGGCGGTCGGGGCAAGAAAAGATTAAACAGGGTTTTTGATACAATTGGCTTCATATACCCTGATTACTGCTACCCTTTGCGAAGGCAAGGAAAAAATAGAAAACTACCGCTTCGGCCACCACTGCTGTGCCGAAGGGCAAGAAAATAAAGGTTTTGACCCACCGGCCACGATATATTGAAACGATCGTAGTGCCTGGATTTGGTGAAGGGACCTCCTCCGCTGCCGAAGTGAAACAAGTTGCTCCCGTCGCTCGGAGCGCTGAGGGATCGATTGTAGTGCCGAATGTGCCTATAGTCGGGTCAGCCGAAGCCAAAAGTGATGCGGCCAGAGAGCCAGAGTTGGAAAAAACTGTGATGCTGCCAAAAAATTTGAGTCCTCCGGCAGAGGCCGAACTGCCGAAGGTGACAAAGGCTCCCGCCACAACTCCCAAGAGGAGAAGAATGGCAAGCGTGCTAGACGCCGTTGTGGAAACAACAAGAGCACTGACTCCTGCTCATATGAAGAAGGTTGTCGAAGCTGCTACAGCACATACGGAAACTGAAGCTGGGCCCTCAGTGCCCGCTGAAACAAAGCTCGACGCAACCGAGCAGAGGGCTAAAAAAGAATCTCCAGATACTGACATAGCTCTGGAAAAAAGTATGGCCAAAGAAGCCAAATCCCCTGCTCCCGAAGCACCGTCCGAAGGTCTTGATTATATCATTCGACATGCTTCAGGAAAAAGATTATCTGAAGAAGAAGTTTTTGAAGCCAAACACTATGCCCGGGACTGAAGTACCCAAAGGGGGCCTTAGTGTTTAACGGTACAAACGAAGATGATTTCCTGTACTGCCTCCCGGAGAACAAAGAGTTATCCGTCTGCCGGGAGATGGCCAAAAGTATGGGATTTTCGAAGCTCGAAGCTGGCCTCTGTGCCATGACGAAGGCTGACCTCGCAGACAACCTCGCATACAACAGCCTGAAGGTACAGAAGTGAACTTTGAAGCTTATGAACTTGGAAATAAAGTCTTTTATTCTCACGCTAATCCTTTATTCGTTTTTGCAGGGCTTAATCCTTAGCAATGCCCTGAGGGCACAAAAGAACACCGAAGACGAGATCTGCACTATAGCTGTCGGTACCCTGGAACAGAGATACCTCTTACTACAGTATGAAGGCGCGGTACTCGCGCGTCTATCTCTAGACGCGTGATAAACAACGCCCGACCCCACCACATGGACGACTCCGAGGCCGCCACGTGACCAGAGAAGGTAACATATACCATGATATCGTCAGTGGATCCGGACCCCCATGGGAAAGTGCCAGACCGCAGCATACATAGCCCGGACCTCCGGGTACGACCCAGGACCTCCACGTTCCCCCGGATGGGACCCGGACCCCTCTAAGTGAGGTCTGGGCCACCCACGGCAAGGTCCCGGGACGGAGAATACCCTGGCCTAGGTCAGGGACGTACAGGGGTCCGGCGCAGACACTTGTCAGGGCTTTGTCTAGTGCGCTTCCGCTTCCCTCTCAGGCGGAGACCCGATGCTGCCACGTGGCCTATTGCACATGACGTAAGCCAGCGGGCGGAGCCTGATGTAAGGCCTCTGGGCCACACGATCTCTACATTTATTGCGGAAAAGACGCACCGCCTATCCACCTTGCTGACAGGTGATGTGCCGCCTCGGCATTTAATGTGCCCCGTCCACTCCGCTGGCAGGCGACGACCAGGCCACCCTACAGGCGGCGTGCCTGTCCAATCAGACAGCGGGCAGTACGCCCCTACCTGGCGCGCCAAATGTCGGAGAGGGAATTCTCTGGCTGGGTGGCAGAGTGCACCCGCCCTAAATCCTAAGATGAGGAGGGGGCTTAAGCGTTTTGCCTGTTGGTAGATGAACGATGAACTCAGGAACACATGAGGATTTAGAGTGGTTCGAGCCGCCGGAGCGTAATACCCTACTCCACTATGTGTTGGATTGCTGTGAAAGCTTGAGAGCTGAGAGTCTAAGTCTATCTGCGTAGTAACGTTGCATACCTCCCCTTTTATAGCTCAAGGGGGCATGTACAAGAGTGCTGAGCCCTGACATATGGGCCCAGGAACATAACGGATGTAACACTTGGAGCAACTAATGCCAGTCACCTTGTGCAATCTTCCTATGCCCCGATATCCACTGCTTGTGTAGCATTGGCGTGCAGCAGAAGCTTCCCTGGCAACGTCCGGAAACCCAAGGTCTAGCTCTAAAGAAAGGACACTCGTCTCATGGGGAGGTCCGGAGCTGCGTGGCTGCCTAGCCTGGTCCCGCACCGTAAGCCTACGCACTCCACCACCCTGCGACGAGTACCCTAGTAATTGGAAGCCATGACCCAGGGGGTCCGGACACGGGGGTCGGTTTCACAGTCTAAATCCTACAGGTCCTATTGTGTAAATCAAAGGATAAAGGATACCAGTTAATGGGTCCTATGAGTGTACTATTGAAACTCCCTAGCTAAGGCTGTGTGCAGGTCCGGGTCCCAGTCGAGATTACCTCCTGGGGACCAGGTCACCAATTATTTCTTAAATATACTGGCATCCAGCCTTGACAAGTCAAGCCCACATCCAAGGGGGGCCAAGTACCAGGGAAGGAGTTGACAACGACGCACACAACAAAGGGAAAGTAGCATGCATATAAGTTGGAATGTTGCTTGACAAGTAGTACTTAAAAGTATCTTACAAAATAAAAATATGATAAGCCGCTTCCCAGCGGAACCCTTGCTTTGTCTCTGCAGATCCGACTACTCGTCATTAGCAGGATCCCACTGGAAGCGCTTGGCCACCGCATCTACAGCGTCTTGTACGCTCCCCCAGGCGGCGTCTTCGGTATCGGCCACCGGACCGGTGATCACCGGCCCCAAGGAGATGGCCGGGTCGTGGCTCCGGAAGCACGTCAGGATGTACTCTATTACCGCCCGGCAGAGTCTGCTACCCTCAGCCTCCAAGCGGGCGCCAAGGATCTGATCCAGGCGTCGGAGGCGGTCGACAACAGAATTGAAAGTCGCCTAGAGGGGGGGTGAATAGGGTGAATCTGAAATTTATTAACTTATGCACAACTACAAGCCGGGTTAGCGTTAGAAATATGAACGAGTCCGAGAGAGAGGGTGAAAAATAAATCGCAAGCAAATAAAGAGTGAGACACAAGGATTTGTTTTACCGAGGTTCGGTTCTTGCAAACCTACTCCCCGTTGAGGTGGTCACAAAGACCGGGTCTCTTTCAACCCTTTCCCTCTCTCAAACGGTCACTTAGACCGAGTGAGCTTCTCTTCTCAATCAAACGGGATACAAAGTCCCTGCAAGGACCACCACACAATTGGTGTCTCTTGCCTCGGTTACAATTGAGTTGATCACAAGAAAGAATGAGAAAAAGAAGCAATCCAAGCGCAAGAGCTCAAATGAACACAAGTCACTCTCTCACTAGTCACTATTTGATTGGAATGATCTATGGACTTGGGAGAGGATTTGATCTCTTTGGTGTGTCTTGTATTGAATGCTATAGCTCTTGTAAGGTGTGGGAAGTTAGAAAACTTGGATGCAATGAATGGTGGGTGGTTGGGGGTATTTATAGCCCCAATCACCAAACTAGCCGTTTGGTGAAGGCTGCTGTCGCACACTGTCCGATGCGCCTGCCACGTCACCAAGCCGTTGGATTCCGACCATTGGAGCTTCTGTCTTCTGGGCCACCGGACAGTCCGGTGGTGTACCGGACAGGCACTGTTCAGTGTCCGGTGCGCCATCTGGCTCTGCTCTAACTCTGGCGCGCACTGTAGCGCATTTAATGCCTTCTGCAGACGACCGTTGGCGCGAAGTAGCCGTTGCTCCGCTGGCACACCAGACAATCCGGTGTGCCACCGGACACGGTCCGGTGAATTATAGCGGAGCGGCCTCCAGAATTCCCGAAGGTGAGCAGTTCGGAGTTGGAGTCCCTAGTGCACCGGACACTGTCCGGTGGCACACCGGACAGTCCAGTGCGCCAGACCAGGGCACACTTCAGCTAACTTTAGCTCTCAATATTTGAATCCTTTCTCGGTCTCCTTATTGGTTTGTTGTGAACCTTTAGCACCTGTAGAACTCATAATCTAGAGCAAACTAGTTAGTCCAATTATTTGTGTTGGGCATTTCAACCACCAAAATCAATTTGGGAAAAGGTGTAAGCCTAATTCCCTTTCGATCTCCCCCTTTTTGGTGATTGATGCCAACACAAACCAAAGCAAATATAGAGGTGCATAATTGAACTAGTTTGCAGAATGTAAGTGCAAAGGTTACTTAGAATTTAACCAATAAATTCTCATAAGATGAGCATGGATTGATTTCTTTATTTTTAACATTTTGGACCACGCTTGCACCACATGTTTTGTTTTTGCAAATTCTTTTGTAATTTCTTTTCAAAGTCCTTTTGCAAATAGTCAAAGGTAAATGCATAAGATTTTGAGAAGCATTTTCAAGATTTAAAATTTTCTCCCCTTGTTTCAAATGCTTTTCCTTTGACTAAACAAAACTCCCCCTCAATCAAATCCTCCTCTTAGTGTTCAAGAGGGTTTTAGATATTAGTTTTGAAGAGGTTGTACCAATTTGAAATTCTATCAAAAATAAGATGCCGATTGAAAAATCACCAATTGAAAAATCTTTTCTTAATTCAAATTTTTGAAAATTGGTGGTGGTGCGGTCCTTTTGCTTTGGGCTAATACTTTCTCCCCCTTTGGCATGAATCGCCAAAAACGGATATTAGAGTGAAATATAAGCCCTTTTACTTTCTCTCCCTATGGTAAATAACATAAGAGTGAAGATTATACCAAAGTTGGAGAGTTGTGCGGAGCGACGGCGAAGGATGAGTAATTTGATGGAGTGGAGTGGAAGCCTTTGTCTTCGCCGAAGACTCCAATTCCCTTTCAATCTATGACTTAGCATGAAATGTACTTGAAAACACATTAGTCATAGCATATGAAAGAGATATGATCAAAGGTATATTATTGAGCTATGTGTGCAAAACATCAAAAGAAATTCCGAGAATCAAGAATATTTAGTTCATGCCTAAGTTTGTTAAATATTTGTTCATCTAGTGGCTTGGTAAAGATATCAGCTAATTGTTCTTTGGTGTTAATATATGCAATCTTGATATCCCCCTTTTGTTGGTGATCCCTTAGAAAATGATACCGAATGGCTATGTGTTTAGTGCGGCTATGTTCAACGGGATTATCCGCCATGCGGATTGCACTCTCATTATCACATAGAAGAGGAACTTTGGTTAATTTGTAACCATAGTCCCTAAGGGTTTGCCTAACCAAAGCAATTGCGCGCAACAATGTCCTGCGGCAATATACTCGGCTTCGGCGGTAGAAAGAGCTACGGAATTTTGCTTCTTTGAAGCCCAAGACACCAGAGACCTTCCCAAGAACTGGCATGTCCCCGTTGTGCTCTTTCTATTAATTTTACACCCCGCCCAATTGGCATCCGAATAACCAATTAAATCAAATGTGGATCCCCTAGGGTACCAAAGGCCAAACTTAGGAGTATAAACTAAATATCTCAAGATTCGTTTTACGGCCCTAAGGTGAGCTTCCTTAGGATCGGCTTGGAATCTAGCACACATGCATACGGAAAGCATAATATCCGGTCGAGATGCACATAAA
Source organism: Zea mays (assembly GCF_902167145.1). Classification (NCBI taxonomy): domain Eukaryota; kingdom Viridiplantae; phylum Streptophyta; class Magnoliopsida; order Poales; family Poaceae; genus Zea; species Zea mays. The sequence goes on from NC_050105.1 coordinate 152,070,305, forward strand.
TAAATCAAAGATCCTATCATCGACCGGTATACCTTTTGATCTACGGATTTACCTCCCGTGTCGAGGTCGAGATGCCCATTAGTTCCCATGGGTGTCTTGATGGGCTTGGCATCCTTCATCCCAAACTTGTTGAGTATATCTTGAATGTACTTCGTTTGGCTAATGATGGTCCCCTCTTGGAGTTGCTTCACTTGAAATCCTAAGAAGTACTTCAACTCCCCCATCATAGACATCTCGAATTTTTGTGTCATGATCCTACTAAACTCTTCACATGTAGATTCGTTAGTAGACCCAAATATGATATCATCAACATAAATTTGGCATACAAACAAATCATTTTCAAGTGTTTTAGTAAAGAGTGTAGGATCGGCTTTTCCGACTTTGAAACCATTAGTGATAAGGAAATCTCTTAGGCATTCATACCATGCTCTTGGGGCTTGCTTGAGCCCATAAAGCGCCTTAGAGAGTTTATATACGTGATTAGGATACTCACTATCTTCAAGGCTAGGAGGTTGCTCAACATAGACCTCTTCCTTGATTGGTCCATTGAGGAAAGCACTCTTCACGTTCATTTGGTAAAGCTTGAAGCCATGGTAAGTAGCATAGGCAAGTAAAATGCGAATTGACTCAAGCCTAGCTACGGGTGCATAGGTTTCACCGAAATCCAAGCCTTCGACTTGTGAATATCCCTTGGCCACAAGTCGGGCTTTGTTCCTTGTCACCACACCATGCTCATCTTGCTTGTTGCGGAAAACCCACTTGGTTCCTACAACATTTTGGTTAGGACATGGAACTAAATGCCATACCTCATTCCTTGTGAAGTTGTTGAGCTCCTCTTGCATCGCCACCACCCAATCCAAATCTTGAAGTGCTTCCTCTACCTTGTGTGGCTCAATAGAGGAAACAAAAGAGTAATGTTCACAAAAATGAGCAACACGAGATCTAGTAGTTACCCCCTTTTGAATATCCCAAGGATGGTGTTCACGGGGTGATCTCGTTGGATTGCTTGGTGGACTCTTGGATGTGGCAGTCTTGGAACTTGTTCATCTTCCTCATCTTGATCATGGGCATCTCCCCCTTGATCATTGCTCTCCTCTTGAGGTGGCTCAACTTCTTGATCTTCTCCTTCATCATTTTGAGCCTCATCCTCATCTTGAGTTGGTGGAGATGCTTGCATGGAGGAAGATGGTTGATCTTGTGCTTGTGGAGGCTCTTCGGATTCCTTAGGACACACATCCCCAATGGACATGTTCCTTAGTGTGACACACGGAGTCTCTTCATCATCTAGCTCATCAAGATCAACTTGCTCTACTTGAGAGTCGTTAGTCTCATCAAACACAATGTCACAAGAAACTTCAACTAGTCCAGAGGACTTGTTAAAGACTCTATATGCCCTTGTGTTTGAATCATATCCTAGTAAAAAGCCTTCTACAGCCTTAGGAGCAAATTTGGATTTTCTACCTCTTTTAACAAGGATAAAGCATTTGCTACCAAAGACTCTAAAATATGAAACATTGGGCTTTTTACCGGTTAGGAGTTCGTATGATGTCTTCTTGAGGATTCGGTGTAGATATAACCGGTTGATGGCGTAACAGGCGGTGTTGACCGCCTCGGCCCAAAACCGATCCGAAGTCTTGTACTCATCAAGCATGGTTCTTGCCATGTACAATAGAGTTTGATTCTTCCTCTCCACTACACCATTTTGTTGTGGCATGTAGGGAGAAGAGAACTCATGCTTGATGCCCTCCTCCTCAAGGAAGCCTTCGATTTGTGAGTTCTTGAACTCCGTCCCATTGTCGCTTCTTATCTTTTTTATCCTTAAGCCGAACTCATTTTGAGCCCGTCTCAAGAATCCCTTTAAGGTTTCTTGGGTAAGAGATTTTTCCTGCAAAAAGAACACCCAAGTGAAGCGAGAATAATCATCCACAATAACTAGACAGTACTTACTCCCGCCGATGCTTATGTAAGCTATCGGGCCGAATAGGTCCATGTGTAGGAGCTCGAGTGGCCTGTCAGTTGTCATGATGTTCTTGTGTGGATGATGAACACCAACTTGCTTCCCTACCTGACATGCGCTACAAATCCTGTCTTTCTCAAAATGAACATTTATTAGTCCCAAAATGTGTTCTCCCTTTAGAAGCTTGTGAAGATTCTTCATTCCAACATGTGCTAGTCGACGATGCCAGAGCCAGCCCATGTTAGTCTTAGCAATTAAGCAAGTGTCGAGTTCAGCTCTATCAAAATCTACTAAGTATAGCTGACCCTCTAACACTCCCTTAAATGCTACTGAATCATCACTTCTTCTAAAGACAATAACACTTATATCCGTAAAAAGACAGTTGTAACCCATTTTACATAATTGCGAAACTGAAAGCAAGTTGTAATCTAAAGAATCTACAAGAAAAACATTGGAAATGGAATGGTCAGGAGATATAGCAATTTTACCCAATCCTTTGACCAAACCTTGATTTCCATCCCCGAATGTGATAGCTCGTTGGGGATCTTGGTTTTTCTCGTAGGAGGAGAACATCTTCTTCTCCCCTGTCATATGGTTTGTGCACCCGCTATCGATGATCCAACTTGAGCCCCCAGATGCATAAACCTACAAAACAAATTTAGTTCTTGATTTTAGATACCCAAACGGTTTTGGGTCCTTTGACATTAGATACAAGAACTTTGGGTACCCAACACAAGTCTTTGACCCCTTGTGTTTGCCCCCAACATACTTGGCAACTACCTTGTCGGATTTGTTAGTTAAAACATAAGATGCATCAAAAGTCTTAAATGAAATGTTAGAATCATTTGATGCATTAGGAGTTTTCTTCTTAGGCAATTTTGCACGGGTTGATTGCCTAGAGCTAGATGTCTCACCCTTATACATAAAAGCATGATTAGGGCCAGAGTGAGACTTCCTAGAGTGAATTCTCCTAATTTTGTGCTCGGGATAACCGGCAGGGTACAAAATGTAACCCTCGTTATCCTGAGGCATGGGAGTCTTGCCCTTAACAAAGTTTGACAATCTTTTAGGAGGGGCATTAAGTTTGACATTGTCTCCCTTTTGGAAGCCAATGCCATCCTTGATGCCAGGGCGTCTTCCACTATAAAGCATGCTTCTAGCAAATTTAAATTTTTCATTTTCTAAGTCATTCTCATTAATTTTGGCATTAAGTTGAGCTATGTGATCATTTTGTTTCTTAATTAAAGCTAGGTGATCATGAATAGCATCAACATTAATGTCTCTACATCTAGTGCAAATGGAAACATGCTCAACGGTAGATGTAGAGGGTTTGCAAGATTTTAGTTCAACAATCTTAGCATGTAAAATGTCATTTTCACTTCTAAGATTGGAAATGGTAACATTGCAAACATCTAAGTCCTTAGCCTTAGCAATTAATTTTTCATTCTCGTTTCTAAGGCTAGCAAGAGAGACATTCAATTCTTCAATCTTAGCAAGTAAACTAACATTATCATCTCTAAGATTGGAAATTGAATCATCACATACATTTGAATCAACCTTAGCAATTATTTTAGCATTCTCATTTCTAAGGTTGGCAATAATATCATGGCAAGTGCTTAGCTCACTAGATAGTTTTTCACATTTTTCTACTTCTAGAGCGTAAGCATTTTTAACCTTAACATGCTTCTTGTTTTCCTTAATTAGGAAGTCCTCTTGGGTGTCCAAGAGTTCATCCTTCTCATGAATAGCACTAATTAATTCATTTAACTTCTCCTTTTGTTGCATGTTTAGGTTTGCAAAAAGGGTGCGCAAATTATCCTCCTCATCACTAGAATTATCCTCATCACTAGAGGTTGCATATTTAGTGGAGGATTTTGATTTTACCTTCTTCCTTTTGCCGTCCTTTGCCATGAGGCACTTGTGGCCGACGTTGGGGAAGAGGAGTCCTTTGGTGACGATGATGTTGGCGGCGTCCTCGTCAGAGGAGGAGTTAGTGGAGCTCTCGTCGGAGTCCCACTCGCGGCACACATGGGCATCGCCGCCCTTCTTCTTGTGGTACCTCTTCTTTTCTCTCCTCTTGCCCTTCTTGTCGTTATCCCTGTCACTGTCACTTGATAATGGACATTTTGCAATAAAGTGACTGGGCTTACCACACTTGTAGCATACTTTCTTGGAGCGGGACTTGTAGTCCTTCCCCCTCCTTTGCTTGAGGATTTGGCGAAAGCTTTTGATGATGAGCGCCATCTCCTCATTGTCGAGCTTGGAGGCGTCAATGGGAAGTCTACTTGATGTAGACTCTTCCTTCTTTTCCTTCGTTGCCTTGAATGCGACCGGTTGTACTTCGGGCGTGGAGGAGGCATCTTGCTCGATGATTTTCTTTGAGCCTTTGATCATCAACTCAAAGCTCACAAATTTTCCTATTACTTCCTCGGGAGACATTAGTGTGTATCTAGGATCACCACGTATTAATTATACTTGTGTAGGGTTAAGAAAAACGAGTGATCTAAGAATAACCTTGACCATTTCATGGTCATCCCATTTGGTGCTCCTGAGGTTGCACACTTGGTTCACCAAAGTCTTGAGCCGGTTGTACATCTCTTGTGGCTCCTCCCCTTGGCGAAGCCTGAAGCGACCGAGCTCCCCCTCGATCGTCTCCCGCTTGGTGATTTTTGCCACCTCGTCTCCTTCGTGCGCGGTCTTGAGTACGTCCCAAATTTCCTTGGCGCTCTTCAATCCTTGCACCTTGTTATACTCCTCTCGACTTAGAGAGGTGAGGAGTATAGTGGTGGCTTGGGAGTTGAAGTGCACGATTTGGGCCACCTCGTCCTCATCATAATCTTCATCCCCTATGGATGATACCTGTACACCAAACTCAACAACATCCCATATGATTTTGTGGAGTGAGGTTAGGTGATATCTCATCATATCACTCCACCTAGAATAATCTTCATCGTCAAATGTCGGTGGTTTGCCTAATGGGACGGAAAGTAATGGCGTATGTTTAGGAATGCGAGGATAGCGTAAGGGGATCTTACTATACTTCTTGCGCTCTTGGCGCTTAGAAGTGACGGACGCGGCGTCGGATCCGGATGTAGAGGGCGAGGAAGAGTCAGTCTTGTAGTAGACCACTTTCTTCATTTTCTTCTTCTCGCCACTCTTGTGCGATCGAATGCGTGAAGGGGATCCATCCTTCTTCTTATTGGCCGACTCCCTCGATGGGGCCTTCCCGTGGCTTGTAGCGGTCTTCTCACCGCCAATCACCATGTTCTTGGCGTGATCTCCCGACATCACTTCGAGCGGTTAAGCTCTAATGATGCACCGGGCTCTGATACCAATTGAAAGTCGCCTAGAGGGGGGGGGGGGTGAATAGGGCGAATCTGAAATTTATAAACTTAAGCACAACTACAAGCCGGGTTAGCGTTAGAAATATGAACGAGTCCGAGAGAGAGGGTGAAAAACAAATCGCAAGCAAATAAAGAGTGAGACACAAGGATTTGTTTTACCGAGGTTCGGTTCTTGCAAACCTACTCCCTGTTGAGGTGGTCACAAAGACCGGGTCTCTTTCAACCCTTTCCCTCTCTCAAACGGTCACTTAGACCGAGTGAGCTTCTCTTCTCAATCAAACGGGACACAAAGTCCCAGCAAGGACCACCACACAATTGGTGTCTCTTGCCTCGGTTACAATTGAGTTGATCACAAGAAAGAATGAGAAAAAGAAGCAATCCAAGCGCAAGAGCTCAAATGAACACAAGTCACTCTCTCACTAGTCACTATTTGATTGGAAATGATCTATGGACTTGGGAGAGGATTTGATCTCTTTGGTGTGTCTTATATTGAATGCTATAGCTCTTGTAAGGTGTGGGAAGTCAGAAAACTTGGATGCAATGAATGGTGGGTGGTTGGGGGTATTTATAGCCCCAACCACCAAACTAGCCGTTTGGTGAAGGCTGCTGTCACATGGCGCACCGGACAGTCCGGTGCGCAACCGGACACTATCCGGTGCGCCTGCCACGTCACCAAGCCATTGGATTCCGACCGTTGGATCTTCTGTCTTCTGGGCCACCGGACAGTCCGGTGGTGTACCGGACTGGCACTGTTCAGTGTCCGGTGCGCCATCTGGCTCTGCTCTGACTTTGGCACGCACTGTAGCACATTTAATGCCTTCTGCAGACGACCGTTGACGCGAAGTAGCCGTTGCTCCGCTGGCACACCGGACAGTCCGGTGCGCCACCGGACACTGTCCGGTGCTACACCGGACAGTCTGGTGAATTATAGCGGAGCAGCCTCCAGAATTCCCGAAGGTGAGCAGTTCAGAGTTGGAGTCCCTGGTGCACCGGACACTGTCCAGTGGTGCACCGGACACTACCCGGTGGCACACCGGACAGTCTAGTGCGCCAGACCAGGGCACACTTCGGCTGACTTTAGCTCTCAATATTTGAATCCTTTCTCGGTCTCCTTATTGGTTTGTTGTGAACCTTTGGCACCTGTAGAACTCATAATCTAGAGCAAACTAGTTAGTACAATTATTTGTGTTGGGCATTTCAACCACCAAAATCAATTTGGGAAAAGGTGTAAGCCTAATTCCCTTTCAGGAATCCAGCACCGGGAGCGCGTCGGAGATGGACACCGACTGCGTCGACACTGGGATGGGGCTCATCCCCATCGGCACCAGAGTCGAGCTCACCTCGTCGGCCCATGCGGCGATACGTTGGACCCCGGTGCGATGCTCTGCCCGGAGATCTTCAAGCGTCTTCTTCATCGCCTCCACCGCCTGGGAGCCCAGAGCCGCCTGCGCCGTCTGGGCTACCTGCGCTGCCTGCGTCGCCTGGAACCGGCAGACCCGCTCCTCCAGTGTCTGCTCCTTCTCCTCTAGTTTAATCTCCTTCTCCTCCACCTCGAGCTCGTGTTCGGCCAGCAACTTTTCCCGCCTTTCCCGCATCTCCTCCCTCCAGGCGAGGTCCTTCTCCTGCCAGACGAGATCCGTCGCCCGCTCCTCCAGGGAGGCATCCTTCGCCTTGAGGTTCTCCTCGGCGAGAGAGATGTTGCTAGCCCTGTCATTGAGCTCCCGCCGCAGCTTTTGCAGAGCCGCCTCAGTCATGGTCTGCTCATCCTGCTGCTTCTCTAGCATCACATTATAGGCTTTCAGCTTCTCATGGAATTCCGTGATGATCGCCTCCCTCTGGTCCAAGTGCTCTTCCTTCTTGACCAACTTCTTCTCCTTCCGGATCACCTCCCGCTCCCGGTCAAACACCTTCTCCAGGTCCTCCTTGAAGTCCTCGCGCTCCTACTCAAGCTCAGACTGCTCCGAGGCAAATTGGCAGGACACGGCCTTGGTACGCTCCTCCAGCTGGGTGCGCCAATCATTGAGGCACTGATGCTCAGTCTCGAGCGCCTCCCACTCCCGCAAGATCTCCGCCTTGGTCTCCCGGAGAGCCTAATGAGCGCGGGACAGCACCCAAGGGAGGGGAGTCGGTGCCGCTTCTAGCCCGGCACCGGTCTGGAGCCGCCGCCCAAGAATATCCTCCGGCTCCTCCGGAATGGGCGGCAGGATGGAGCTGGGCACGCCCCCCCGCGTCTTCCGCCGTTGCCGATGGTGTATTTGACGATATCGCTGCCGCCGTTGGGTCTGCAGTAGCCGTCGGCGGCGCTGCTGCTTCCGGCCCCCGACTGGAGCCTGGGGGCTTGACGGCGTTGCCTCGGCAGTAGCAGTCGGAACCTGGGGGCCCGATGGCGCCGCCTCGACAGTGGCAGGCGGAACCTGGGGGCCCGATGGCACCGCCTCGGAAGTGGCAGGTCGCCGGCATCAAGAACAGTAGACGCCTATTGCTGGGAGCCGGATTCACCGGTGGGAGCGACTTTGGAAGCAGAGGGAGAAGAGGCCCTGATAAGCAAAGGATGGGTTAATGCTCGTCAACATGGTAACTAGACCAGTGAAAAAAGGGTTACACTTACTTGGGGCCCTGAACCTTCCAGCGACCCTGGAAGCGGGACGTCCGCTGCCCCTGCTGCTGTTGCTGTTGTTGGTGCTACTGCCCCTGGGGCGGCGGCGAGCCAGATGGTGGTGGTGGCGGTGGGTCTGATGGTGGTGCTGGTGGAGGACTGACGCGCCTCTGCGAGACCTAGGCCTGGGAGTTGGCCTCCTTGGCCCCGCCAGCTGTCCTCTGGCGCTTCTGGGGGAGGTCCGAATCAAGGGGCAGATCCGTGACGAAAGACCCATCGGCGCGGTGCAGTTGATGCCGCCTCTCTCCCTCCGACCTCCCAGAACCACCCGGGGCGGAAGAACTGCTCGCAGCCCCCTTGCCCTTGTCCGAGGGGCTGAGGGCCGCGGGGGAGCTCTGGAGCCAGCATCGGTGGGTCAGGAACCCCTGGCTGGTACACTGGAGATCTAAATCCCGCGGTGGGGGTCCTGGCCGCCGGTCTGGCGAACCGCCACACTGCTCTCGTCGAGGGTCGGCAGCCAATCCAAGATTGCTGCCTTCAACCCTTGGTCGTCACAAAGCGGAGGAATGCCCTCGGGAGGGATTAGGGTCTCAGGGACGAAGGACTCACCAGTAATCCCCTTCACCAGGAGCACCAGTCCCTCCTAGGACAGGTCGGTGCCTGGCCCGCGATGGATCTGGCCGAGGTCATTCGAGCCAGTGAACCAGCAGCTCAGGCGTGCCCTCGCCTGCAGCGGCGCGATCCGACGCTTCAAGAAGTCGCCGACCACGTGCATCGACGTCAGACCGCTGGTCGCTAGGGACTTGATCCTGTCTAGTACGGGCTCGAACTCCGACATCAACAGCGGCTTGGCCCTCCATTGCTTCTTGTCGAGCCTCGGCTCATCGCTCGGTAGTACGAGGCGGTCGCTGGCCTCGGTACTGGCGATCACCCATTTGGCACACCAGTTTTCCCACATCGTGCCGCTAAGGGAGGAGATATAGGCGCCAGCCGAATCCGCCCTCATCTGGAAGTAGTACGCACCGAGATGGTCCTTGGCCTTCTCGGACTTCACCAGCACGAAAAAATGGCGGAAGAGAGAGGTACACGGCGCCACCCCCATGAACATCTCGCACAGGTGAGCGAAGATGGCCACCTGAAGGATGGAGTGGGGTGTGAGGTGCTGGAGCTGGAGACCAAGATCCTCCAGCAGTAACATGAAGAAGGGCGAGATCGGCAACGCTAACCCGCACGAAAGGTAGGAGACAAAGAGCACAAACTCCCCGGTGGCGAGATCGCTGAGGGGAGTAGCGCCGACCCAGATCCTCCAGGCGTGCGCCGGCGCACTCCATCCGAGCAGGCGGTGCACCGTGCCGAGTGCCCTCTCGATCTGGTAACGCTCGGGATAAACCAGCGAGGCCATGGTGACTACGGCGGCGAAAAGCAGAAGAATGCGAGTGCAGCAGAGGCACAGAGGACTCGGAGGTGAAAGGGCACAACAGTTGGAGAAAGTGTGAAACGTAACTGCCGACCGCGGGATGAATCCCCTTTTCAAAGAGGGTTCTCCCGCTCGCGCCCCAGAAAATCCCATCCGACGCGCACCTAGCGCTCGCAGTGACCCAGTCCCCGACATGGGGGCCCGGGTCCACATGTCACGCACCTGGAGTACCGGCCTCCAAGTGCGGAGAAGGCGAACTGTCATCCCAGGAGCAAACCGTCGCGCACGACCGCACGTCGCCTAGGGGCCGCTGAGGAATATTTTTAACTTAGGCGGCGGCAACGAGATGCCCCACGCGCGGCCCGACAAAACCGTCGGGCTTGGGGGCCACATACCCGTCAGCTGCGGGGACAGACGTGGCAGGCGACATGACCGAAGGCGGGTTGGTGGTGACTACGTCAGCAAGTGCCCGAAAATGGCACGCCAATCACCAATCAGACTTTGGCCCCACCTGTAGTCTTGTAACCTCCCCTGAGGTGGGCCCGGGGACCACTGTCGGTACCCTAGAACAGGGGTACCCCTTACTACAGTATGAAGGCACGATACCCGCGCGTCTATCTCTAGACGCGTGATAAACAGCGCCCGACCCCACCACATGGACGACTCCGGGGCTGCCACGTGACCAGAGAAGGTAACATATACCATGATATCGTCAGTGGATCCGGACCCCCATGGGAAAGTGGCGGACCCCAGCATACATAGCCCGGACCTCCGGGTACAACCCAGGACCTCCACGTTCCCCCGGATGGGACCCGGACCCCTCTAAGTGAGGTCTGGGCCACCCACGGCAAGGTCCCGGGATGGAGAATACCCTGGCCTAGGTCAAGGACGTACAGGGGTCCGGCGCAGACACTTGTTAGGGCTTTGTCCAGTGCGCTTCCGCTCCCCGCTCAGGCGGAGACCCGATGCTGCCATGTGGCCTATTGCCCGTGACGTAAGCCAGCGGGCGGAGCCTGACGTAAGGCCTCTGGGCCACGCGATCTCTAAGACGCGCCGCCTGTCCGCCCTGCTGACAGGTGATGTACCGCCTCGACATTTAATGTGCCCCGTCCACTCCGCTGGCAGGCGACGACCAGGCCACCCTATAGGCGGCGTGCCTGTGCAATCAGACAGCGGGCAGTACGCCCATACCGCCGCGCGCGCCATGGTCATCATGACTTGTACGTTGCCAGGGAAGCTTCTACTGCACGCCAATGCTACACAAGCAGCGGATATCGGGGCACAGGAAGATTGCACAAGGTGACTGGCATTAGTTGCTCCAAGTGTTACATCCGTTATGTTCCTGGGCCCACATGTTGGGGCTCAGCACTCTTGTACATGCCCCCTTGAGCTATAAAAGGGGAGGTATGCAACGTTACTACATAGACAGACTTAGACTCTTAGCTCTCAAGCTTTCACAGCAATCCAACACACAGTGGAGTAGGGTATTACGCTCCGGCGGCCCGAATCACTCTAAATCCTCGTGTGTTCCTGAGTTCATCGTTCATCTACCAACAGGCAAAACGCTTAAGCCCCCTCCTCATCTTAGGATTTAGGGCAGGTGCACTCTGCCACCCGGCCGGAGAATCCCCTCTTCGACAATAGCTCTCGGCAACCTTCGATCAGAGGTCATCAGGCTGAGAAACGAAGCCATGGAAAAAGACAAAATTCTACTTTCATTGGTGGATAAAGCAAAAGCAGATGAAGCAAAATTTAATACTCAATCTAAAGCTTATAAAGCCAAAGTTGAAGATCTTCGTAGAAAACTTGCCGAAGCCAATGAAAATTGTGCGGTCGCAAAGGCTAGCCAAGAAATTAGTGAATGGTGGATGACCAAGCTAGAGAAAAATATTGAGGAGTTTCGCGAATCCAAGTAAAGATGTTTTGAAAAATCCTTGGATTGCATGAAGAAATTAAAAACTAGCTTTTCTAAAGTGGGTGCTTATTCCTCCGAGGAAAATTTTTATCCAAGGCGACCCCGAGGGCGTTATTGAGTGGATAAGCAAGGAAGCCGAAGCTTTCGAGTAAATCCTGAGTGATCGTGGGGATATTTGTGCTTTCTCCGGCGCTTGGGGAATTGCGGCTATTTTGGAGAAGACTGGATGCGATCACGTCAAAGCTACAGCCCAGACCGAAGCCGCCTTCTCCATAGACGACACAAAAGACCCTTCAGCCGAAGCGACTTTGGTGGGCGGAAAGTTTTATTCTGATGTCTGGGTGAACGGTGGCCGAGAATTGGCCAACGAAATTATGAAGAAGAATGAAAAAGACACCCATGACACCCGAGAAGAAGCTATGCGAGCTGAAGAAGCTGCTGAACGCGAAAGGCGCATAGGTATTGTTTTTGAATTTTAGCTTCGGTACTTACTTTATGGCTTCGAACTAATAGTTTACCTACTACAGCTGAACTGTCATCGCTGCCAGAGCCGTACAACCCCCTGGCTGATCCGGACATGAAGGAAGCACTGGATGTAATAAGCATTGCTAACTCCATTATCGACGAAGTCGTCGATAAACTATTGAACGAAGCCGCAGAAAAAATTCTTAGGGAAGATTAGACTTTATTGTAATAAAACTTTGTAATATTTGATGTACAAAACAATTAATCAGACATGTAAATTTCTGTAATATATTTCTTTACGATGCATGAAATTTACGCACCTACGATTTTTGAGCCTTCGGCGAAAAACACCTTCTCTTCTTTTCATGCTTCATAAAGAAAGAAACCACTCCTTTGGTAAGTCCGATAAAAATGTATTTCCCGAAGTTCGCTTCGTGCCTCAACACATTTTCTTTCTAGCAAAGTATTGCCGAAGATCTGCTTCGTATTCAATCCTTTTTTGTTGTTGATGTGATATGATGTATGATGTATTGTTATGCGGAATGATATGATGATATGATGCAAAAATGATGGTGATGCCGAAGACACACATACGCGCCCACACTAGAACACACAAGACTCTGCATCCCCTAAGGAACGACTTTTGAGCTTCTTCACCTTCTATTTCGGTGGCATTTAAGCTCTGCATCCCCTTAGGAACGACTTTTGAGCTTCTTCACCTTATATTTCAGTGGTATTTGACTCTGCATTCCCTTAGTAACGACTTTTGAGCAGAAAAATTACGCTGCGCTCCCTTAGGAACGACTTTTGGCAACTTCGGAACTTATTTTTTGGCTCTGCATTCCCTTAGGAACGACTTTTGAGCAGAAAACTTACGCTGCGCTCCCTTAGGAACGACTTTTTGTAGCTTCGGAATTTACTCTGCGCTCCCTTAGGAACGATTTTTTGTAGCTTCGGAACTTACTCCGCTCCCTTAGGATCGATTTTCGAGCTTAAGAAAACTGTGAGGAAGGCATATTTTACTCATTGATGCAAGCACAATTATTACAAGAAATCAAAATTTAGTCCTTCGCTACTTGTTTCTTACAAAAAATAAAATGGCATAAAAGATAAAGGTATATTAAGAGTAGGATATTCTTCAGTAGATATGCTTCGGTTCTGGCACAGTACTGTTGACTGTACGAGTTTCGGACTCCTCCCAGAAGTCGCGCTGCTGTTGGGCGTGCTGGTGCCCTTCTGGCTGCTGGCTTCGGGTGTGAGTAGGTGGCAATGGTGGTGGTAATGGGAGCTGGGCCCAAAAAGCTTGTGAATGACTTGCCGAAGCAACAGAAGCCGCAGGTTGATTACCTACATATTCTGGTACATAAGGAGAATAGCATGAAGCAATATGTAAGACCTGATTCGGCTGATTCTGCCGCGCCTCTGCTTCGGCAATCTCCTTTTGCTTCTAAATGGTGACCTATCATGTTCTTGTAGTGCGGGCCTTGTCTTCACCACAGAATAAGCAATAGAGCTTTCTGGGCTGATCCCCATACCTTCCTCTGAAGCCCCTGCCCCTTGGGGCTGGTGGCCTGAAAGAGCTTTGCTGTTGTCCTGAGGATTGGGAGCTGTGTTGTGGCCTTTGAAGCTGGCTTCCTCTGTCATCACTCTGGCTGGAGTTATGGATTGATCTGACATGCCTAGGGTGGATTCTTCCTCCAAAGCCCCTAGTCATTTCAGAAAACCTATAAGCTTCTTCCCTTCTCTGGCGGAAATCATTATCAGCCCGGATGTACTCATCCATCTTCTGAAGAAGCTTCTCCAGGGTCTAAGGGGGTTTCCTGGCAAAGTATTGAGCTGTAGGTCCTGGCCGAAGCCCTTTGATCATGGCCTAAATGACAATTTCATTGGGCACTATGGGCGCTTGTGCTCTCAGACGCAAGAACCTCCGAACATACGCCTGAAGGTATTCCTCGTGGTCCTGCGTGCATTGGAACAGAGCATGAGTAGTGACCGGCTTTGTCTGAAATCCTTGGAAAATGGTGATCACCATATCCTTCAACTTCTGCCATGATGTGATTGTTCCTGGCCGAAGAGAAGAGTACCAAGTTTGTGTGACATTCTTGACTGCCATGACGAAGGATTTCACCATGACTGCAGTGTTGCCCCCATATGAAGATATGGTTGCTTCGTAGCTCAATAGAAACTGCTTCGGGTCTGAATGCCCATCATACATAGGGAGCTAGGGTGGCTTGTATGATGGGGGCCATGGGGTAGCCTGCAGTTCTACTGATAGAGGAGAAGCATCATTAAAAGCAAAATTTCCATGCTAGAAATCATCATACCATTCGTCATCATCGTAAGAATTGTCCTGACGAAGCTCTCTGCGTTGAGGTCTTCGGTCCTGGTCATCTTGAGTGAGATGACACATTTCCTCAGCGGCCTCATCGATCTTCTTCTGAAGATTGGCAAGACGAAGCATCTTCTCCTTCTTCCTCTGGACCTGTTGATGGAAGGCTTCGAGGTCCCTGATTTCTTGGTCCAACTCCTCCTGAGGCGTTGGAATTGTAGCCTTCCTTTTTTGGCTTCTAGCTTCGTGTAGTGTTTCTTGGTTGACGTCCAGTGGCTGCAATGCAGCCCCCAGCGCTGAAGATTTCTTCGGCGGCATGACGAAGGTCACAGCTTACCGAAGGTGGTCGAATGAGTTCATCGGAGGTGGGCTCCAATGTTGGGGACTTGTTCTCAAATGCTATGAGTTAAGAACAAGGCAACACAAATGTTAATGGTTAAAGACCTTCGCCTCTCGAAGCATTATCTCCCTTGGGATATAATGATCTTCAGACGAAGGTTATGAAGGACATACCTTCATCATTTCAGTATGTAATAATGAAAGCAGAAACATATGACACATAGAAAAGAACATGAATAATCACATTAAATCATCAGATTATTTGTGCTCTCATTATATAATCATGAACAAGCATTAATGATATTAATTACATTTGTACCTTCGGCTTGACAGAAGGTGAGAATCCAAGAGCGACGTGCCAGTGATTACAAGTCAGCGTGAACAATACGATGTTACTGTTCATCTATTTATAGGCACATGACACAGCCTGTGTAAAATTACATCCATGCCCTTAACATTTACTGTTGACTAAGGGGTAATCTATCGAGGACTAGACAACCTTTTACCCTTTAGGTCGGTTTCATTTTCCACCGCTAAGTCGAAGCTTCTCCATCCATAGCTTCGGAACTGGTTCATCCTTCTCCCAGACCACGCCTTTCATACCGTGCACACCTTCATCTCAAGGCCGAAGGTTCCTGTGATAGTATATTATACTTGGAAAACATGTTAGTCGTGTTTTTGAGGACCTTCGGAAGATGATGGCCCCAACAATAATGTATTAGCTTTAGTAGGTAACACACTAATCTGCTTAGCTAATAAATCCCCCAGAGTAACATGATTCGTAATTACTTACCTTGTCTACAATTCTTTCTTGCCATATGTTTCTAACTCAGATGGTCAATACCAGGAAGGGTGGTGGAATTGATCTACCCCCAATCGACACAGTCAGAGGATATTTAGACAACCACAACAACAACAAGCAGAGATGGATCCTCCAAATCCTCCACCAGCCGGAGCTGATCCTGCAGTTGCAGCCTAGATGCGGATAATGCAACAGATGGCTGATACTATGGCACATATACATGAGTAGATGCGGCAGGAACGCCAAGAGATGCGCCAAGAGAAGGAGGAGATGCGCCAGGAGCGAAGGGCGCAACAGCAGCAAGCACCACTGCCACCACCACCTCCACCACCAATTTCACACCGGGACAAGCACCAGGAGTTCACGAGCCACAAGCCACCAACATTCGCCAGCTCTACGAATCCTCTACACGCTGATGATTGGCTAAAGTCTATGGAGAAGATGTTGATTATTACCCAATGCTCTGACCGGGAGAAGGTTCTCTATGCTTCTGGTCGTCTTACTGGTCCTACTGCTGATTGGTGGGATTTCCTACACTGCTGCCCACGATGCTGCTGATACTATCATATGGGCGGAGTTTGCTACTCAGTTCAGGAACTACCACATACCTGCTGGACTGATGAAGATTAAGAAGAAAGAGTTTCTGTTGCTAAAGCAGGGAATCATGTCAGTCAGCGAGTATCGCGACAGATTCATCTAGCTATCCAGATACGCACCTGATGAAGTGGCTGAGGATGAAGCAAGAACACTTCATCGAAGGACTTAATGGACCTCTGCAGTATGTTCTAGTGGCTCATACATTTCCATCATTCCAGAGGCTGCTTGACAAGGCCCTAGCTATTGAACACAAGCGTGTTTAGCTAGGAGATTTGAAGAGGAAGGCGATATCCCAAGGTCAGGGAAGCAGCAGCATTCGTCCTCGCTATGTTCCACCCCAGGGTACACCAGTTAGCACTGGAGGAGGCCAGTGCTTACCTCAGTACTCACCACAGGGGACTCCACCGACTCGTCAGGCTGCCGCCACTGGCACTCTGGCGAAATTTTTAGGACAGAGTGCTGGTACCACATGCTATAAATGTGGTAAGACTAGTCATTATGCTAATGTTTGTCCATAGAGGAGTGCTACTACACCTGTGCAGAACAAGCAGACTCCTGGATCTGGCAAGGGATTCTCTATTGCCAGGGTTAATCAGGTCAGCGCTGATGCTACTGCTGAAGGAGCTGACATCGCACTTGATATGTTTTATATTAATGCAATTCCTGCAACTATATTATTTGATTCTGGTGCTACAAATTCACTTATGTCTGCTCGATATGCCAACACAAATGAGTTACCACTGCGAAATATGAAAACACCAATGATAGTAATTACACCTAAAGGGCCTGTTGAGGCAAATCATATGACACATAAATTGACATTGACAATTATGGGAAGAGAATTCTAGGCTACCCCTATAATACTAGAGGAAAGCAATATAGATCTGATCCTTGGTATGTCATGGTTAAGAAAGGCAAAGGCTGTTATACAATGTGGTAAGGGTACTGTAGAACTCACCAGCCCTAAAGGAGAAAGATTTGAAGTTGAAATTCCATAGTTTATGAATCTGATGAATAAGGTGTTCATGGAGTATCTTCATTGATTTGTCGTGGTATTCATCGACGATATTCTTATTTATTCCAAGAGTGATAGTGATCATGAGGAACATCTGAGATTGGTGCTACAAAAGCTACGAGATAATCAACTTTACGCCAAGTATGGACATATCATTTCTAATGGTGGGATATCAGTGGATCCTGCTAAAGACAAGGAGATAATGGCGTGGAGCATGCCCACTAAAGTTACTGAGGTCCGGAGTTTCTTGGGACTTGCAGGCTACTATCGGTGATTTATTGAAGGATTTTCTAAGATTGCTAAGCCTATGACCTCACTTCTAGAGAAGGGGAGAGAGTTTAAGTGGGACGAGGAGTGCCAAGATAGCTTTGATCAACTAAAGATAAGATTGATGTCACCCCCAGTGTTGGTTATGCCAGATCTACAGAAGGGATTTGACATTTATTATGATGCATGCGGCCAAGGCTTGGGATGTGTGCTTATGCAAGAAGGACATGTGATTGCCTATGCGTCTCATCAGTTGCGGAAACATGAGTTGAACTATCCCACTCATGACTTAGAACTGGCAGCCGTAGTGCATACGCTCAAAATATGGAGACATTATATTATGGGAACCAAGTGCCAAGTGTACACCAATCACAAGAGTTTGAAGTACATATTCACTCAGAAGGATCTCAACCATAGGCAACGCCGATGGTTGGAGCTCATAAGGATTATGATTTGGAAATTCATTATCATTCGGGCAAGGAGAATCTGGTTGCGGATGCCTTGAGTCAAAAGGAACATATCCATTCAGCTATTGTTGCCTAGCTATCCGATGAGATTGTAGAGGATTTTAGGAGACTCAACCTGGGAATAGTTGCACATACGGAAGGAGTCACCGTTGATGTGGAACCTACCTTAGAACAATAAATTCGCAAAGATCAGATTGGTGATGCTAAAATACAAGAGATCAAGGATCTTATTACTGAAGGTAGAGGTCTAGAATTCACGGAGGATGAGCAAGGCACAGGTGGTTCAAGGATAGAATATGTGTTCCTGAGATAGATAGCCTTCGTGAGACTATACTAAAGGAAGCCCATGATTCTGATTACTCTATTCATCCCGGTAGCACAAAGATGTATCAGGATTTGAAGTAGAAGTATTGGTGGTATGGGCTGAAGAGAGATGTGGCTGCACACGTGGCTATGTGTGATGTGTGTCAAAGAGTTAAGGCCGAACACCAAAGACCAGTTGGATTATTGCACCCGTTAAAGATACCCGAATGGAAGTGAGAAGAAATTGGCATGGATTTCATTACTGGGTTGCCTCGCACCTCAAAAGGGTATGATTCCATATGGGTGATTGTGGATAGACTGACCAAAGTGGCCCGTTTCATTCCAGTCAAGACTACTTATAAAGGCTCTCAGCTAGCAGAGTTATATATGGCTCGGATTGTGTGTTTACACGGAGTACCAAAGAAGATCGTGTCTGATCGAGGCTCACAGTTTACCTCTAGGTTTTGGAAAGCTTTAATGAGAATATGAATACGAAGTTGAGTTTCAGTTCGGTCTATCATCCTCAGACTGATGGCCAGACTAAAAGGACTAATCAAGTACTGGAGGATATGTTGAGAGCTTGTGCCATTCAGCATGGAGGCGGTTGGGACAAGAGTCTACCATATGCTGAATTCTCCTATAATAATAGTTATCAGGCCAGTCTGAAGATGTCACCATTCGAGGCTTTATATGGCAGGAAGTGCAGGACTCCTCTATATTGGGATCAGACTGGAGAAAGATAGTTCTTTGGGCCTAAACTTATTCAAGAGGCAGAAGAACAAGTCCGTATAATCCGGGAGAACTTGAGGGTAGCTCTGACCAGGCAAAAGAGCTATGTTGATCATAGAAGAAGACCACTGGAGTTTGAGGAGGGTGATCATGTGTACCTCAAGGTGTCACCACTTCATGGAATGAAGAGATTTAAAGTCAAAGGCAAATTATCCCCTCACTTTATTGGACCATTCAGAATCTTTAGGGGAGTTGAAGATATGGCTTATACCCTTGAGCTACCTGATAATCTATTTGATGTACATGATGAATTCCACGTGTCACAACTTAAGAAGTGTCTCTATGTCCCTGAGGAACAGTTACCAATGGAAGAGCTCAGTGTTCAGGGTGATTTGACTTATATAGAATATCCTATCAAGATTCTTAATACTTTGACTTGAGTTACAAGAAATAAAGTTATAAAGATGTGCAAAGTGCAATGGAGTCACCATGGAGAAGATGAAGCTACTTGGGAGAGAGAAGAAGAGCTTCGGATAGAATTTCCTCATCTTTTCCCTAGTCCTTCCTAAATCTCGAGGACGAGATTCTTGTTAAGGGGGGTAGGATTTGTAATACCCAAAAATTGTAAAGAGAAGAAATAGATGTTTTACAAATATATGTTTGCCTTCATTTGTTGTAACATGTGAATAATCACATCAAAAGGGCATTAATTAATGATACCAAAAACAATATGTGCATCATGCTGTGTTTTTATTTTGTGTGCATTTTGTGACAATATAAAAATTATGTAAAAAATAAATATGTTAATACCCCAAATTGGAATTTAAGTTCTAAAGGAAATTCTATAATTTGAGAAAAGAGAGGAAAATACTATGCAAATGAGATAAAATAAATAAATAAATAAATAGGAATATATTTTCCTTCCATTAATATTTGAATTTGGTACATTTTGAGCAATGGTGAATCTCATAACAAAATTTAAATTCAAATTCAAATTTTAAAAATAAAGAAGAAAAAGAAACCAGAAAAGGCAAAAAGAAAATAAAAAGGAAAACGTCACGTGGGCCGAATTCAACTCACGCCGGCCCACCAGACTTTTCCCGCGCAGCCCAACTCTCTCACCGCGGCGCCAACATGTGGTCCCCGGGAGTGAGCCTCACCCTCTCCTTGCTCTGCCATTGGGACCCGCCTGTAAGCCGTTATCCGGCCACGGGAGCGTGCGCCGACATGTGGGACACGCTGTCAGCCACTCCTTACCCGGATTCGTGCACTGACCTATGGGACCGGGTGAGCAGGCGCTCTTCCGCAACAGAAATGGCGTGCATGGCAGCGGCGTGCCGCGATCCGCGGTTCTGGCTTCAGAGGACCTGGCCGCCCACCTCGCCACGATAAAGCCATCCGTGTGCGCCAGGTAGTTACTATGTTGTGCCCCACGAGACTCATCCCTAGCCTCGAGCCCTAGTTCTTACCGTGGCCACCGAGCGAGGGTGAGAACGCCGCCACCGTCGACTTTGCTTCCCCTCACCGCTTGTGCTCCTATCCGATGTCCGGTGGAGTCGGATTACGCTCTGCGCCGTTTCTGGCCGAGAAGATTGGTGCGGGGTGCAACAGTACACTGTGAATTTCTCGCCGGCGCTGCCTCAACCTCACTTCTCCGCCCCTTGTCGCGATTGGAGCCCTCCTCTGCACTACGTCCGGTAATACCGCACCCATATGATTCACGCTAGTTCTAAGTGGTGTTTGGTCGATCACGGGTAAACCTAGGGGCCTTACTGCGAAGAATCGTCGTGCTCGCCGGAGTCTTTTTTTCGCCACCGTAGGTCAGGCGTCGCCGTCCGAGGTCGGGAGGAAGATGATACTTGTCCACCGTTAGATCGGGAATGGGCGACAGAGATTAAGTCGAGCGTAACGCTTCAGCCAAGGCTAGTTATAGCCGAAGATCCGGGATCAGATGGTGGGTGCCTACATCGGGTTTCATTAAATCGTGGGCGTCGGATCTGGATCCGAGGGACCTCGTATATCGATTCGTGTAAGCCGTAGAACTAATCGGAGCTAGTTGTTTTAGATCGAACGGCTTGGATCCCGCGATACCCCTTCAGCCAGTCGCGTTATCAATTAGGCCCCTCAGTTTTTAGGTTAATAACCCGCCGTCCACGCCAGGGTCACTCTGAGTCTTAGGAAATTTTACCCCAGAGACCTTGCACTTTTCTGTAATTGGTGCGCAGTCCAGAGAACTTTTAAATTGGATAAATAAATACAGAAATGAATTTTTAATGTAAAAATAAATGCTAGAGCTTGTTTAAATCATAGAAAATTCATACTTAGTCCAAATTAATACATTCCAGTTTCTATAATTTTGTAATATTATTGTTTATCATTTAGTGCCACTGTTTTGACATGAAAGCCACATTAAAATTGATTTCTTAATTAATCTTATACCGAGCACATAAAACCTTTGGAAATTCTCATAACTTAAAATCCATAACTCCAAAATTAGTGATTCCTGTTACTATGATCTTATTTTAATATGTATATTATTGATATGTATTTTGTATACATGTTTGGTGTGATGTTAATTTTCTCTTTATACTATGCTTGTTTGTATTGTTGCGAGTAGAAGAGCTAGTGGCTGAGGATCCCGGTGTTCAGCAGGTAGAAGTTGCTGAGCAGGAGCTCATTGAAGGCAAGTTGTGCCCTTGACCACTTTTTACCTAATAATGTTTTTTAATATCACTTATTCATGCATAGGTTTAATTTTGATGGGACACAATAGGTCACCCTAGTCTGATTATCTTTTACCTTGTTTATCCCTGAATCATTTGGGTAGTTTTGCTATTGCTTTATATGGTTTAGGGTTCATATTTTATTATATCCATGTTCCAATTATTCTGTTATTTTATTTATGTTCATGTCAAGATCATTATCTTTAATTGGAACATGGAGCTTAACTTGAGAAACACGTGCCACCATAAGGGTGGTATGGGATGCCCTTGGCTGACTAACTAGGAAAGCTAGTGGAAGACTACCTTACCTGAAAGGGGCAAGGGCAGTAGGGGAGTAGGTGTGTAGGGAGGTTCTCGGGTTGATTTTGCTGTGATGGCGGTCGGACGAGGGATTCTTGCATTGCTCTTCCCAGAAACTGTAGCGGGTTTTCAGAAGCTAGTGGAACTAGGTAAAGGCCTCGTAGTGTTTCTCTGCCTCGCTTCCTTGGTAGAGGTGTATGGGAGTCGCGATCCCTTGGCAGATAGGTAACATGACTTGTGGGTACAGGGTACAACCTTGCAGAGTGTAAAACTTGTATACTAGCCAAGCTCACGGTCATGAGCAGCTCATGACTCGCATGATGAAACTATGAAATTAAATTCAATTCATCATTCGCATTGCATGGGATTTATTATTAATTTTGTTCTATTATTCTTATTATGGTTTGGTATTTACTTACATCTAGTAATTGCTAATAAAATTTGACCAACTTATTAAAAGCAATGTTCAACTTTAACCCCTATTGTTGATCAGCCTTACACATCACATGAACTCCCACCTTTGGTGAGTTCATGCACATTATTCTTCACAACTTGTTGAGCGATGAACATGTGTGAGCTCACCCTTGCTGTCTCATACCCCACACAGGAGAAGAACATGTGGTTCAAGAGGAGCCACATGTAATACCCAATTTTCAATTTGTTAGAAATAATATAAATGGAGAAAACAATTTCTCTTTATGTGAGTTTGACCTTATGTACCATCACATGTGAACACCGTATTTAAAAAACAAATAACTATTAAGATATATGCTACCAAAATATGCATCATGTTGGGTTTTCATGTTGTGTGCATTTTGTGACAACATAAAAAAAATAATGTGACAAGAAATATATTAAAAAGCCCAAAAGTGGAATTTAAGTTCTAAAGGAAATTTATAATTTGAGATTTGAGAAAAGAGAAGAAATACTATACAAATGAGATAAAATAGATATATAAAATAACTAGATTTGGTTATTTAAATTCAACCTAAGTATGAACTCCAAAAATATAAACTCAAATTTTGAATTTGATTTTGAAAAAGGAAAGAGAACCTGCACCCTCCTAGCTAGATTTCAATCCCCACTGCGGGGACCCCCTGCCAGCCTCTCAATCCCCACTGCGCGCTTGACTCAGGCCACCGTTGGGTGGGACCAAACAGCCAGCCACTCACGCGTAGAACCTGCACCCTCCTAGCTAGACACCTCCGTGTGGGCACCCTCTGTCGGGCTTATCTTCTCCACCATCTCCACGCAACTGTGTCCACCCCAGCGTCTCTGACTCCGTCTTCTTGCTCGGTTTGTTGCAACGGAAGCCGGTGGAACCGCCAGGAATAGCGGGACCGGATTTCACTGGCGGGGTGCATAAAACTCGAGCCCTATCGCTCCCCTGTGGATACGCCAAGTCGAAGCAAGTAGTCCCCGCGCCGAGTGTGTGTACAGAGCGAGACCGCACGAGAGAAACAGGAGAGAGAAGAGAGAATGGTGAGCCGTCGTGGACCAGCTGGTTGTCCGCCGTCGTTACTACCTCGGCAGGTGGTATAAAAAGGTTCAGCGTCACCTATAGAGCATTTTCGAGGAGGGGCGGCCGGGTTGTGGACTTGTGCGGGTCGCTGGTGGCGAGCAGTTTTCCCTGGCGTGCTAATCTCTGGTGAGCTCCGTTCTTTTTCTTCTTCCACTGCGAAGTACTCAACCGACAGTTTGTCAACCGACAGTCGTGGGGTATGGCGCATATGGAACCTGGGAGTCACCGGTATCTTAGTGGAGAACGACGACGACTGTGGAGGTCCTGCCATGGAGGGCAGACGACTGCGTCTGGAGCTCTGGGCGCCGGAGGTTGAAGAAGGTGCCGCGGACCTGGGCGTTCGGCTGGGAGGAAGAAGATTCTATTGCCGTGGATTTTAGAATGAACGACCATGGTTGGGGGATAGGGAAGAAGGGTCCCTGGCCGGCCGATCCATGTTGGATGGTGTGGATTGGAGGAAATAGAGATGCGATCCAGACCGTATGATCCTAGATGTGTGGACGACACTTGATCGGGTGGCTTGACCAGGGCCGATGTAATCTGGGCCGTTCGTGCCCGATCCAACGACCAGGAACCCTGGATACCCCTTCGGCTAGCGTATTATACAAAAGAAACCCTATGTTATTTTAGTATCAACCCGCCGTCCATATTCACTATGCTCTGAGTCTAGGATATCTTGCGTTGCGGTCCCTGGCCTTTTCCTGTAAATGGGGCCCAATCCAGTGCCTAGTTAAATTGTATAAATATATTAGAAATTGAGTATTTAATACAAAAATAAATCCTAGGACTTGTTTATTCCATAGAAAATTCATATGAACTCCAAATTTACCCATTCCAGCTTCTAAAATTTGGAAATATTATTCTCTATCACTTGGAACCTCTGTTTTGTCATAAAAATAGTAAGAAAATTAATTCCTCACTTAATCCATTTTAAACACATAAAACCTTTGGAAATTCATATCTTAAAATCTATAACTCCAAAAACTATGATTCCTGTTCCTAGGTTTTTATTTTAATGTGTAGATTATTACTGTGTATTTTGTTTTATATATTTTTGGTGTGATGTTAATTTTCTCTATATACTGTGCTTGTTTGTATTGTGACGAGTAGAAGAGCCCGTGACTGAGGATCCTGGTGAGCAGCAGATAGAAGTAGCTGAGCAGGAGCTCATTGAAGGCAAGTTGTGCCCTTGACCACTTTTGTTACCCAATAATGTTCTTTATAATCATTTACCATGCATAGGGTCACCGTAGATTGTTTATCTCTTTACCTTGTTATCCCTGAATCACTTGGGTAGTTTTGCTATTGCTTTACATGGTTTTGGGATAATATTTCATTATATCTATGTTCCAATTATGTGGTTATTTTATTTATGTTCATGTCAAGATCATTAAATGTTAATTGGAACATGGAGCTTAACTTGAGAAACACGTGCCACCACAAGGGTTTAATGGGACGCCCTTGGCCAACTAACTAGGAAAGCTAGTGGAAGACTATCTTACCCGAAAGGGGCAAGGGAAGTAGGGGATTGCATGCAAGGAGGTTCTCGGGTTGATTTTGCTGCGATGGCGGTCAGACGGGGGATTCTTGCAAGTGCTCTTCCCATAAACTGTAGTAGGTTTTCGGAAGCTAGTAAAACTTTGTAAAGGCCTCGTAATGGATCCCTAGCCATTCACCTCGGTAGTGTCTAAGGGTCTAGCTAACTCTGGCGACATGGGATACACGACTTGTGGGTACAGGGTACAACCTCTGCAGAGTGTAGAACTGGTATACTAGCCGTGCTCGCGGTCATGAAACTTAAATTCAATTTTGTCATTTGCATATGCATGGGTTTATTATTAATTTTGTTCTATTACTTTATTTAAGGTTTGGTATTCACTTACATCTAGTAACTGCTAATAAAATTTGACCAACTTATTAAAAGCAATGCTCAGCTTTAACCCCTATTATTGATCAGCCTTACACATCACATGAACTCCCACCTTTGGTGAGTTCATGCCACATTATTCCCCACAACTTTTTGAGCGATGAACATGTGTGAGCTCACCCTTGCTGTCTCACACCCCCCACAGGTCAAGAACATGTACCACAGGATGAGGCGCAAGGTGGATGTTGCGCTATGTTCGTGAGAGGTCTAGGTCATCGTCTCCCAGTTGACTTTCTGGCACCAAGGATGGATTTTAGATCCTGTTATATTTATCTTTTATTTTGTAAAACTTCCGCTATGTAATAAGTACTCTGATTATGACATTTATCTCTATACACTCTGTTATTATATATGTTGTCTTCTTTGGTGCATGTATGAGATACACCCGGCTTTGTCCCTTAAAGCCCCGGGTGTGATAGAAGTGGTATCAGAGGAAATGTTGACTATAGGACAAAACCTAGATAGAAATGGACAACCCTTACCTACTTACCTTACCCTGACTCATTCTATACTTATCTAATCTTGATCCTGTCTCACCTTTTGCTGTCATACTCTGATTACTCTTATCTTTTCTACTCTCAGACAAGATGGATTTCACACTTTGGAATCCTACATTTATAACCTTTTTTAAGAGATAGGAGACCTAAAAAAAGAAATTAAAAATTACTTTCTCTATTAAAAATGTTGGTTGATTGTTCTGATGGTCAATGCCTGATTTGTTTCTTTGATTGATTGAAATATTATAGACGGGCATCTTAGCATGTACCACCATAAGGTAATGAATTAACTTTAGTATGTGACACACTTAGCTAATAAATCCCCCAAAGTAACATGCTTCGTAATTACTGCCTTGTCTACAATCCTTTCTTTCTTACCCTATGTTTCTAACCTAGATGGGCTACCCCTATAGTGTTAGAAGAGAGCACTATAGACGTGATCCTTGGTATGTCATGGTTAAGAAAGGCAAAGGCAGTTTATACACTATGCTAAAGGAACCATAGAACTCACCAGTTCCAAAGGAGAAAGATTTGAAGTTGGAATTGCAGTAACTACCGCTACTAGACTAGCGACATTCTTAGTAGATGGGAAGTTTGTTGGTGACAACATCCATGTGGTTAGGGATTTTCTGGATGTCTTTCCAGAGGAGTTATCAGGGATGCCACTAGATAGGGAAGTTAAGTTTGTCATAGATCTCTTACCTGGAACTATCCCTATTTCTAAACGGCCATACAGGATGTCCGTAGAGGAGTTAAAGGAACTTAAGAAACAATTAACGGAGTTACAAGAGGATGGGTACATTCGTCCGAGTTCCTCACCTTGGGGAGCAACGGTTCTGTTTGTATAAAAGAAGGACGGATCACAGCGGATGTGTGTGGATTATAGGTCCCTTAATGATGTCACTGTGAAGAACAAGTACCCGTTACCCCGCATTGAGGATTTATTTGATCAGATGAGAGGTGCAAGGGTATTCTCGAAGATTGATCTCTGATCGGGTTACCATCAAATGAAGATTAGGCCATCGGATATTCCCAAGACAGCTTTCTCGACTCGATATGGATTATATGAGTTTACTGTTATGTCATTTGGACTAACTAATGCACCAACCTATTTTATGGATATGAAGAATAAGGTGTTCATGATCTGGACAGATTCGTTGTGGTATTCATCGACGATATTCTTATTTATTCCAAGAGTGAGAGTGATCATGAGGAACATCTAAGATTGGTGCTACAGAAGCTACGGGATAATCAACTCTACGCTAAGTATAGAAAATGCGAGTTTTGGATTGGCGAGGTGCCATTTCTTGGACATATCATTTCTAATGGAGGGATACCAGTGGATCCTGCTAAAGTCAAGGAGATAGTGGCGTGGAGCATACCCACTATAGTTACTGAGGTCCGGAGTTTCTTGGGACTTGCAGGATACTATCGAAGATTTATTGAAGGATTTTCTAAGATTGCTAAGTCTATCACCTCACTTCTGGAGAAGGAAAGAGAGTTTAAGTGGGACGAGAAGTGCCAAGATAGCTTTGACCAATTAAAGAAGAGATTGATGTCGCCACTAGTGTTGGTTATGCTAGATCTACAGAAAGGATTTGGCATTTATTGTGATGCATGTGGCCAAGGCTTAAGATGTGTGCTCATGCAAGAAGGACATGTGACCGACTATGCGTCTCGACAATTGCAGAAATAAGAGTTGAACTACCCCACTCATGACTTAGAACTGGCAGCCGTTGTGCATGCGCTTAAGATTTGGAGACATTATATTATGGGAACCAAGTGTCAAGTATACATGGATCATGAGAGTTTGAAGTATATATTCGCTCAGAAGGATCTCAACCTTAGGCAACGCCGTTGGTTGGAGCTTATTAAGGATTATGATTTGGAGATTTACTATCACCCGGGCAAGGCAAATTTGGTTACAGATGCCTTGAGTCAAAAGAGCATGTTCATTCAACTGTTGTTGCCCAACTACCCAATGAGATTGTTGAGGATTTCTGGAGACTTAACCTGGGGATAGTTGCTCACACTGAAGGAGTTATTATTTATGTGGAACCTACCTTGGAGCAAGAAATCCACAAAGGACAGGTTGGTGGTGCTAAAATACAAGAAATTAAGGATCTGGTTACTGAAGGACGAGGTTCGGAATTCATGGAAGATGAGCAAGGCACAATATGGTTCAAGGATCGGATATGAGTT
The DNA here is from genome assembly GCF_902167145.1 of Zea mays. Lineage (NCBI taxonomy): Eukaryota > Viridiplantae > Streptophyta > Magnoliopsida > Poales > Poaceae > Zea > Zea mays. Next base: position 152,098,018 of record NC_050105.1, read on the forward strand.
CCTGAGATTGATAGCCTTCGTGAGACTATACTGAAGGAAGCCCATGACTCAGATTATTCTATTCATACTGGGAGTACGAAGATGTATAAGGATTTGAAGTAAAAGATATCGGTGGTATGAATTGAAGAGAGATGTGGCTACACATGTGGCTATGTGCGATGTGTGTCAAAGAGTTAAGGCTGAACACCAGAGGCCAGCTGGACTATTGTACCCATTAAAGATACTCGAGTGGAAGTGGGAAGAGATTAGTATGGATTTCATTACGGGATTGCCTCGCACCCAAAAAAGATATGATGCTATATGGGTGATTGTGGATAGATTGACTAAAGTGGCTCATTTCATTTTGGTCAAGACTACTTATAAAGGTTCTCAGCTAGCAGAGTTGTATATGGCTCGAATTGTGTGTTTACATGGAGTACCAAAGAAGACCGTGTCTGATCGAGGTTCACAGTTTACCTCAAGATTTTGGAGAAGCTTTATGAGAACATGAATACAAAGTTGAATTTTAGTACAACCTATCACCCTCAGACTGATGGACAGACTGAAAGGACTAATCAAGTATTGGAAGATATGTTGAGAGCTTGTGCCCTTCAGCATGGAGGAAGTTGGGGAAAAAGTCTACCATATGCATAGTTCTCATATAATAATAGTTACCAGGCCAGTCTGAAGATGTCACCTTTTGAAGCTTTATATGGGAGGAAGTGCAGGACTCCTCTATATTAGGATCAGACTGGAGAAAGACAGTTCTTTGGGCCTGAACCGATTCAAGAAGCAGAACAAGTCCGTATAATTCGAGAGAATTTGAGGGTAGCTCAGACTAGACAAAAGAGCTACGCTGATAATAGAAGAAGACCACTGGAGTTTGAGGAAGGTGATCATGTGTACCTCAAGGTGTCACCACTTCGTGGAATGAGGAGATTTAAAGTCAAGGGCAAATTGTCCCCTCGCTTTATTGGACCCTTTAGAGTTTTTAGGTGAGTTGGAGAGATGGCCTATCAACTCGAGCTACCTGATAATCTATCTGATGTGCATAATGTATTTCATGTGTCTCAACTTAAGAAGTGTCTCCGTGTCCCTGAGGAACAGTTACTAATGGATGAGCTCAATGTTCAGGGTGATTTGACCTACATGGAGTATCCCGTCGAGATTCTTGATGCTTTGACTCGAGTTACAAGAAATAAGGTGATAAAATATGAGCAAAGTACAATGGAGCTATCGTGGAGAAGATGAAGCTACTTGGGAGAGAGAGGAGAGCTTCGCATAGATTTTCCATATCTTTTCCCTAGTCCTTCCTAAATCTCGAGGACGAGATTATTTTTAAGAGGGTAGGATTTGTAATACCCAATTTTCAATTTGTTAGAAATAATATAAATGGAGAAAACAATTTCTCTTTATGTGAGTTTGACCTTATGTACCATCACATGTGAACACCATATTTAAAAAAAACAAATAACTATTAAGATACATGCTACCAAAATATGCATCATGCTGGGTTTTCATGTTGTGTGCATTTTGTGACAACATAAAAAAATATAATGTGACAAGAAATATATTAAAAAACCCAAAAGTGGAATTTAAGTTCTAAAGGAAATTTATAATTTGAGATTTGAGAAAAGAGAAGAAATACTATACAAATGAGATAAAATAGATATATAAAATAACTAGATTTGGTTATTTAAATTCAACCTAAGTATGAACTCCACAAATATAAACTCAAATTTTGAATTTGAAAAAGGAAAGAGAAATGAAAAATAGAAATGAAAAAGAAAAGAGAAACCACCTAGATGGGCCGATTTCTCTCCGTACGGCCCGTTAACTCACGCGCGCCAGCCCACTCTTGACCCGGCGCCGACATGCGGGAACCCCCTGCCAGCCTCTCAATCCCCACTGCGCGCTTGACTCAGGCCGCCGTTGGGTGGGACCAAACAGCCAGCCACTCACGCGTAGAACCCGCACCCTCCCAGCTAGACACCTTCGTGTGGGCCCCCTCTGTCGGGCTTATCTTCTTCACCATCTCCACGCAACTGTGTCCACCCCAGTTTCTCTGACTCCGTCTTCTTGCTTGGTTTGTTGCAACGGAAGCCGGCGGAACCGCCAGGAATAGCGGGACCGGACTTCATTGGCGGGGCGCATAAAACTCGAGCCTTATCGCTCCCCTGTGGATACGCCAATTCGAAGCAAGTAGTCCCCGTGCCGAGTGTGTGTACAGAGCGAGACCGCGCGAGAGAAACAGGAGAGAGAAGAGAGAACGGTGAGCTGTCATGGACCAGCTGGTTGTCCGCCGTCGTTACTACCTCGGCAGGTGGTATAAAAAGGTTCAGCGTCACCTGTAGAGCATTTCCGAGGAGGGGCGGTCGGGTGTGGACTCGTGCGGGTCGCCGGTGGCGAGCAGTTTTCCCTGGCATGCTAATCTCTGGTGAGCTCCGTTCTTTTTCTTCTTCCACTGCGAAGTACTCAACCGATAGTTTGTCACCCGACAGTCGTGGGGTATGGCGCGTATGGAACCTAGGAGTCACCGGTATCTTAGTGGAGAACGGCGGCGACTGTGGAGGTCCCACCATGGAGGGCGGACGACTGCGTCAGGGGCTCTGGGCGCCGGAGGTTGAAGAAGGTGTCGCGGATCTGGGCGTTCGACTAGGAGGAAGAAGATTCTATTGTCGTGGATTTTAGAATGAACGACCATGGTTGGGGGATAGGGAAGAAGGGTCCCTGGCCGGCCGATCCATGTTGGATGGTGTGGATTGGGGGAAATAGAGATGCGATCCAGACCGTAAGATCCTAGATGTGTGGACGACACTTGATCGGGTGGCTTAACCAGGGTCGATCTAATCTGGGCCGTTCGTGCCCGATCCGACGACCAGGAACCCTGGATACCCCTTCGGCTAGCGTATTGTACAAAAGAAACCCTATGTTATTTTAGTATCAACCCGCCGTCCATATTCACTATGCTCTGAGTCTAGGATATCTTGCGCTACGGTCCCTGGCCTTTTCCGAAAATGGGGCCCAATCCAGTGCCTAGTTAAATTGTATAAATAAATTAGAAATTGAGTATTTAATACAAAAATAAATCCTAGGACTTGTTTATTAAATAAAAAAATTAGATGAAGTCCAAATTTACCCATTCCAGCTTCTAAAATTTGGAAATATTATTCTCTATCACTTGGAACCTCTGTTTTGTCATAAAAACAGTAAGAAAATTAATTCCTCACTTAATCCATTTTAAACACATAAAACCTTTGGAAATTCATATCTTAAAATCTATAACAACAAAAACTATGATTCCTGTTCCTAGGTTTTTATTTTAATGCGTAGATTATTACTGTGTATTTTGTTTATATGTTTGGTGTGATGTTAAATTTTCTCTATATACTGTGCTTGTTTGTATTGTGACAAGTAGAAGAGCCCGTGACTGAGGATCCTGGTGAGCAGCAGATAGAAGTAGCTGAGCAGGAGCTCATTGAAGGCAAGTTGTGCCCTTGACCACTTTTGTTACCCAATAATGTTATTTATAATCATTTACCATGCATAGGGTCACCCTAGATTGTTTATCTCTTTACCTTGTTATCCCTGAATCACTTGGGTAGTTTTGCTATTGCTTTACATGGTTTTGGGATAATATTTCATTATATCTATGTTCCAATTATGTGGTTATTTTATTTATGTTCATGTCAAGATCATTAAATTTTAATTGGAACATGGAGCTTAACTTGAGAAACACGTGCCACCACAAGGGTTTAATGGGACGCCCTTGGCCAACTAACTAGGAAAGCTAGTGGAAGACTATCTTGCCCGAAAGGGGCAAGGGCAGTAGGGGATTGCATGCAAGGAGGTTCTCGGGTTGATTTTGCTGCGATAGCGGTCAGACGGGGGATTCTTGCAAGTGCTCTTCCCATAAACTGTAGCAGGTTTTCGGAAGCTAGTGGAACTTTGTAAGAGGTCTAGGTCGTCGTCTCCCAGTTGACTTTCTGGCGCCAACGATGGATTTTAGATCCTATTATATTTATCTTTTATTTTGTAAAACTTCTGCTATGTAATAAGTACTCTGATTATGACATTTATCTCTATACACTTTGTTATTATATATGTTGTCTTCTTTGGGGCATGTATGAGATGCACCCGGCTTTGTCCCAAGGCTTAATAGAATTAATAGTGTAATCATACCAACAAGGTGCATCTTCTTTTTCGGAAGCCTAGCCTGAAAGAACCTCCAAGTTAAGCGTGCTTGGCTTGGAGCAATTTGGGATGGGTGACCGACCGGGAAGTTTTCTCTGGTGCGCATGAGTGAGGACAAGGTGCGCACAAAAGACTCGTGTTGGTATGTGGGGACAATATATGATCCTAGAGAGCTGCCAGGAGTAAGTACCGTCGGTCCAGGGATTGGACGAGGTGTTACACCACACAATGAGGAGTTCGACTTGATCTAGGTGGCGTCTCCCAGTTGACTTTATGGCGCCAAGGATAGACTTTAATTTGTTTTATATTTATCTTTTATTTTGTAAGATTTCCTGTGGGGGACAGATATCCCCCGGGTCCACTGGAAGGCTAAAAGACCTCGCGAAAGGCCTGCGGGCCCAATAATTCGCAAGGCCATCCCTTCGTGGGCCTGGGGAGGCACGTCCGGTAAAGTGGATTGACACGAGATTGGATTGACGCAGGCCCGGACGGCCCGATGAGTTTGAACGGCATCCGCAACAAAGATCCGACCTTCCCGTGCAGGGGCCTCATACATCGGAACAGAGCGGGGATAGGTCGGCAGAATTATATGAAGATAGGCTCAGTCGGTTCACTATTACTTAGGCTCACATTGTTATCATATCCACATGTAATGCCCCCACGGTCGAGTATATAAGGCCTAGGGGGCATCCCCTCAAAAATATATCTCACTACTTAGCCATCCACCCAGTTCTCTAAACATCCTCGATACTAGAGAACCTCCTTGTAACCCACCACACAAAATATTCACGCCAGGATGTAGGGTATTACGCATTTCAAAGCGGCCCGAACCTGTACAAAATTGTCCACTGCCTCTCGTGCATCTAGCGTGAACCATCGAGCTACAGTTGGTAACACCGTCCTACTCCAAAAAGCACCTCGAGGGGCAACCCTGGGTGCGCGGTCGGACCCAAAACACCAACAGCTGGCGCGCCAGGTAGGGGATGTGTCATTGATCCACACTAGCTCAATGGCCATCACTTTCCAGCGCAAGATCGTCCTCCGCCCCGGGTCCACATTCTGCTTCGGAACCATCTCATCCGTGGCAGATGAAGAAGGAACTCTACATCGCATCGCGGATCCATCGAAGAGAGAGCCTTCCTCAATAAACTCCGGAAAAGCCAGAGTGAAGCAGGAAAAAGCGCAACCTCCGGCGCCCCGAACAAAGACTCCCTCCTGCAAGCCAGGGGCAGAGGGTCCGTCAACCCGGAGAATTCCGCTGTCCACCTCTTCCACAGAGACATGGACACAGATCACTAGGAGAAAGGAGGCGAACAAGGTCAAGGATCGTCAAACTGCTCTTCTGGTACCTCCGCCCTCAAAGGGGAACAGAAAGAAGCTCATCACTACAATGGTTCCGTTCTACCCCGACATCCTCTTCATTGGGGGAAAAGTAGAATCGAATCCTGTCTCCGACGATGAACCAACCACGCCAGGAGAAGAACCTCTTCAGCGAGAATCTCGCCAATGAAGGAACCGACGCCGAAATATTCGGTGACATCACGAAGCCGGAGAGCGGGACCCAGCGCAACCCGTGTCACGAGACGAGGTCTCAGAGATGGGAGAGACTCCAGAAGAACGGGTCTTCAGGGAAAGGAGGAATTCCCGACGGTGTGATCGTCGGCAAGCTCAAGAGCAGGCTGAGCAGGAAGCGAGACAACGCCAAGAGAATCCACTCTTCGGACGAAACCTAAACCCCGACTTTGCCCGAGCCATGAACACACCGAGTGAGGTCGGTGGAGTATTGGCTCGGATAGCCGATGGCCTCCCCCAGACTCCGGACGCCGAGGGCTATCGGCGGCTGTTCACTCGGGCATCTAATCACCTTCTACCTCTCGCTCATCCACCAAGTGATCTACGACACGCCATCAACAGTCGGCGAGACGCACGGAGCTCCATCAACGCCTCGCGCGAACGACGACACGAGAATGAGATCCGGTGCTGAGAAGAATATGACCGGGACCGCGGCATCCTTGCGCGGAGTCAGGCCACCAGAACCGAGTCGGCAACGGCTTCGACTGGTGGCACGACCCGGGGACGATCGAGGCACCATGATAACAACTCCCCTCCCCGGGACAGACATCATCATCAACGGCAGGAGGACACGTGTGGAGTATCGGCGCTCACTCCACGCCTCAGGGCCATTCAATGGCCCCCTAACTTCAAAGTCTCCAACGTCGACAAGTACGAGCCTAAGCAGGATCCGGGAGGCTGGTTGGCCGTCTACACCACCGCCGCCCGAGCTGCTGGGGCAACCGAAGATGTGATGACCACATACTTGCCTATCATCCTCGGGCTGGATGCACTACAATGGCTGCGACACCTACCTCGACACTGCATTAATGACTGGAGCAACTTCAGTCGACGCTTCACCGCCAACTTCCAATCTCTCTCCGATAAACCGACGCAGCCGTGGGACCTCAAATCCATCAAGCGCCGAGGGGATGAAACTCTCCGGTCATACCTCAAGAGATTTCAGACAATGAGAAATCGTATCCCTGAGGTCGCGGAAGCGGCAGTGATCGAGGACTTCTACCAGGGATCTAATGACTCGGCCTTCATCCGAGCCATACTGTAAAAGGCACCGACTACCTCCGAGCAGCTGTTCCGGGAAGCCGACCTCTACATCACCGCCGACGAACGAGCTCAGGACCTCATCGGAGGAACAAAGCCTGCACCGCCTGCATCACGACGCGACACAAACCAACAACTCGACAAACATTGGGAGAAGAGGCCTCGTGAAGAAGTCCACGCCGCCGGACCACCCGCCTCTCGCGCCCGAGGAGGACCTCGCGGAGGCGAACATACGCTGGACGACATCCTCGACGCCTAGTGCCCATACCACAAGGACATGCGCCACACCCTCCGGAACTGCAGAGACTTCAAGCACTCCGTGGGGAACGGCCGACCCTTCCAATCTCTGCCACCTCCCCCACCACGAGGAGGACCTGGAGAACCTCAACAACCCCAACAGCAGGAAGGGGGAGGAGGCGGAGCATTCCCGCGCGTCGACGGAGCGGCGGACATGGGTCGCAAGAAAGCAAGAGGCAACAAAAGCTCAACGACCGTTAGATACTGGTGGCGACCACTGGTCCTCCCGCCCCGTATCGATGGTCCGAACACCCGATCACCTTCACTCGGGTGGACCAGTGGCTCAACTTCGACCACCCGGGCAAGTACTCGCTCCTCGTCGATCCGGTGATCCGAGAAAGCAGGGTAAAGAAGGTATTAGTGGACAGGGTAAGCAGCATCAACGTCACCTTCCCCCGGACGCTTCAAGGCTTGGGAGTTCCCCTCAAAGAGCTCCACGAGTCAGACACTCCTTTCTTCGGCATCGTGCCGACTGAAGGAGATTATCCACTGGGACACATCTACATGCCGGTCACCTTCGGAACTCTGGAAAACTACAGAACCGAGTTCCTGAGGTTTGAGGTGGCGAACTTCGACTGCGAATACAACGCCATCATCGGCAGGCCTGGATTGGCGAAATTCATGGCCATTCCACATTATACGTACATGATATTGAAGATGCCAGGACCATAAGGAATCATAACTGTGCATGCTGACTTCCAAGGCGCCATAGAGCGTTTCCGAGTGGCCATTCAGGCGGCCCTCACCACCAAACCATCGGCGACTTCTTCTGTGTAGGTGAACTCAAAGCCTGAGGAAGACCTCGCGGTACCCGCGAATGAAGCTCAAGCCGTGACCTCTATGCGGCTGACTGAAGAAACCAAGAGAATCAACCTCGGGTTCGCCGATGAACGCAAGACTGCCATCATCAGTTCCAGCCTGGATAACAAATAGGAAGGCGCGCTCGTCTAGTTTCTGTAAGATAACCGAGATGTATTCGCATGGCAACCTGAGGATATGCCGGGAGTCCCGAGAGAACTGGCCGAGCACAAACTGAAAGTCTACCCCCAAGCGAGACCGATCCAACAGAAATTACGTCGTTTCACACCCGATAAGAGAGAAGCCATCCGTGCAGAGCTGGCTTGCTTGGTTGTGGCAGGATTCATTAGAGAAGTGTTACATCCCGAGTGGTTAGGAAATCCTGTTCTTGTACTCAAAAAGAATAAAGTGGATTGGTGCATGTGCGTCGACTATATGGATCTCAACAAACATTGTCCGAAGGATCCCTTCGGACTTCCTAGAATAGACCAGGTGGTAGACTCAACCGCTGGGTGTTCTATGTTGTCTTTCTTAGATTGCTATTCCGGATTTCATCAGATCAGCTTGGCAAAAGAAGACGAGGAAAAAACAACATTCATCACCCCGTTCGGAGCCTTCTGTTATACCTCCATGCCATTTGGCCTAAAAAACGCTGGAGCGACTTACCAAAGGGCTTTTTAGACATGCTTAGCCGACCATTGGGGCAAGCGTGTGGAAGCTTATGTGGATGACGTGGTGATCAAGACAGAAAACTCAGAAAATTTCATTGAAGATTTACAACTGGTTTTCAACAGTCTGCGGTGGTATCGATGGAAGCTTAATCTGAAAAGTGTGTCTTTGGAGTACCAGCGAGAAAATTGCTTGGGTTTATTGTCAGCCACCGGGTAATTGAGGCTAATCCAGAAAAGATCGAGGCTATCATGAGAATGGAGGCACCACGATCATAGAAGAAAGTACAAAGACTTACTGGATGCATGGCAGCCCTAAGCAGGTTCATATCAAGGCTGGGAGAAAAAGGCCTACTGTTCTACAAGTTGCTCAAGAAGGTGGACAAGTTCTAGTGGACTTTAGAGGCTCAGGAAGCTCTAGACGCACTGAAGAAATTCCTGACACCACCACCAGTGCTAAAGCCGCACCGAGCCACACCGAGTCAACCGACGAAGATCTGCTGTTATACATTTCTTGCATGACTCACGTGGTAAGCACCGTGTTGGTAGTCGAGCGAGCAGAAGAAGGACATGCATACCCAGTACAACAACCTGTCTATTTCATCAGTGAAGTCCTAGGTCCCTCAAAGAAGAAATATGCTCAAGTTCAAAAACTATTATACGCAGTACTTCTAACTGCACGCAAGCTCCGTCACTACTTTGACGATCACAAAGTCATAGTAGTCACTGGATTTCCAATAGGGGATATTCTCCACAATAAAGAAGCCATCGGAAGAATAGCCAAGTGGGCCTGCGAGCTGGGAGCTCACGACATTGAGTCTCGACCTCGTACTGCAATCAAGACTCAAGCACTAGTTGACTTCGTATCAGAATGGATCGAGCAACAAGTGCCAGATAACCCGGAGACTGCAGAAGTATGGCGGATGTATTTCGATGGCTCGTTGAAGCTGCAGGGGGCAGGCGCAGTGATCCTCTTCATTGCACCTGGAGGTGAACAACTCAAATATGCTCTTCAGTTATTATTCTCAACGTCCAATAATGCAGCAGAATATGAAGCTTTGATTCATGGACTGAACATTGCCATATCACTGGGCATCAAGAGACTGATGGTATATGGGGATTCACTGGTGGTCATAAGTCAGATAAACAAAGAGTGGGATTGCTCGAATGACTCCATGGGGAAATACTGCACCGCCATCCGAAAGCTAGAAGACAAGTTTGAAGGGCTGGAATTTCATCATGTGGAGAGAGACCGCAACACGGCAGCTGATGCATTGTCAAAGCTGGGATCCAGTCGGACTCAGGTCCCGCCTGGAGTTTTCATCCAAGAAGTACTGCGCCCGAGCATTTCATTAGATCGGGTAGAAGAGTGCAATATTCTGAGCCAACCAGAGTCAGATCCTGATGACTAGAGGGAACCAATCATCAGATACATAAAGAATGAGGAGGAGCTGGATGACAAAAATGCAGCAGAGCGCATCACAAGACAGTCAACTCACTACACTCTCATTGGGGAAACACTATACAGAAGGGGCGCGACATGAGTCCTCATGAAATGCATTCTCTCGGCTACTAGGAAGCAACTGCTAGATGAGGTCCACGCTGGGCAATGCGGGATACACGCAGCATCTAGGACTCTAGTTGGAAAGGTCTTCAGGTCTGGTTCCTACTGGCCAACGACAAAGAGTGATGCAGCCGAGTTAGTCCAGAGGTGTGAAGCTTGTCAATACTTATCAAAACAACAACATTTACCAGCATAGCAACTACACACTATACATGTAACATGGTCGTTCGCGTGCTGGGGACTGGATATGATTGGACCCTTCAAGAAGGCTCAAGGAGGATACACTCATGTACTGGTTGCTATCGACAAATTCACTAAGTGGATAGAGTTCAAGCTCATTGCTTCTCTAACTTCAGCTAAGGCAGTGGAATTCATACAGGACATAATATTCAGGTTCAGAATACCAAACGGCATCATAACCGACCTAGGATCCAATTTCACTAGTTCGAAGTTCTTTGATTTCTGCGGACAAAAAAGCATCCAGATCAAATATGCATCAGTGGCACACCCAAGAGCCAACAGGCAGGTAGAAAGAGCCAACAGAATGATATTGGAAGCACTCAGAAAGAAAGTCATCGATAAGAATGAAAAGTTCGCAGGAAAGTGGATCGGAGAGTTGCCGTATGTGGTCTGGAGCCTAAGAACTCAACCCAGCCGAGCTTTGCATGGAAACACTCCCTTCTTCATGGTTTATGGTTCGGAGGCAGTGCTACCTGCTGATCTCAAGTTTGGGGCACCAAGATTGATCTTCGAAAACATAGCTAAAGCTGAAGCTACTAGACTGGAGGATATTGATATACTAGAAGAAGAACAGTTGAATACAGTAATTCAGTCAGCAAGATACCAACAGACTCTGAGGCGCTATCATGATAAGGCCATACGACATCGATCCTTCGCAGTGGGAGATCTTGTCCTCCGCCGAATTCTAACGGGGGAGGGACGACACAAATTGTCGCCACTATGGGAAGGGCCATACATAGTAGCAGAAGTCACTCGGCCTGGATCATATCGTCTTACTCAAATGGATGGCACAGAAATAGGGAACTCATGGAATATAGAGCATCTCAGGAAGTTTTACCCCTAGCTAGATTTCAAAAGCTATTGGGACGGCATTGTATTCTATAATAGGGAGATACACCATCAATAAAATGACTTCATTCTCAAAGGCACTCGAATTGTTTATTGTCAATCTGCATACTTACTCGACTCAGGGTGACCACTATACCCTACAAACGGAGCAATCGGCTTAAGTCAGCAATGACTTAAGGCGGTGTGACATGCTCACGCTTACTTAACCTAGGGTGACCACTATGCCTTATTAACGGAGCAATCGGCTTAAGTCGGCAATGACTTAAGGCGGTGTGACATGCTCACGCTTACTTAACCTAGGGTGACCACTATGCCCTATTAACGAAGCAATCGACTTAAGTCGGCAATGACTTAAGGCGGTGTGACATGCTCACGCTTACTTAACCTAGGGTGACCACTATGCCCTATTAACGGAGCAATCGGCTTAAGTCGACAATGACTTAAGGCGGTGTGACATGCTCACGCTTACTTGACTCAGGGTGACCACTAAACCCTACCAACGGAGCAGTCAGTTTAAGTCGGTAGTAACTTAAGTCGGCATGACATGCTCGCGACTACTCAATTCAGCATAAGCACGTTTGCGAATTGTTTGTCTTAGGGCGATCTCTATGCCCCGCGAAACAGGAAGAAGTTTCAAAACCATCACACTGCACTTACTTCTGCAATCATAACGACTGTTGAGTTCAAACAACAGAAAAATAATAATAGCATTTAGTACCGAGAACATTTTCTAACAGAATATTCAAGCACATTGACCACATACGCAATGCATTCAGTGTTTCTACTTAGTAATGTTTTTCTTAGGAGCGACTGATGAAGAAGGGTGACTCGAAGAGTCAGGAGCAGCGTTGACATCAGCAATTATGTCATCAGGAACAATCACACCCGGTCTTCTCATCAAGATTCGCCCCGCGCGAATGGCTTTGTCCATAGCCTTGTCACACTGAGCCTTCAAAGTGGTGGAGGTGTCTTCAGCAGCCTTGATAGCCAGCCGAGCAGCTTCTAACTCCTGGACGGCTGATCTTTTGGAAGCGCGCAGATCCTTGATGACATAATCTTTTCTTGACACCAATTGCCTAACACGAATGAGTTCATCCTGGGACTCTTGTAGCTTGTAACGATGATTATCCAAGTCTACCATGGTAAAGCGATGGCTCCTCTCCAAGATAGTCAAAGAATTGTTGGTGTCGCGATACAACCTATCAAGGTTATCGCGAGAAGCTGCAAGGGCACGTTTTTCTTCCTGCAGATAAGAATCAGCTCTCAAATACCTAGCGGGCAGTAAGAACACAGCAGAGAAAGTCAAAGCAAACTTACCTCGTTAGCCACCCTTTCAGAGTCAAGCTGAGCACTGAGAGAGGAATTCAATAAGTTGGCATCGTCTAAAGAAGCAGAAACTCGAGCCAGGTCCATCTGACCTTGAGAGTACTTCTCCTCGAGCTCAGAGTACCGCCGGACCATATCTAGCAAGAAATGGTTGAAGAAGGACACTCAGTAAAAAGCAGACTAATCAAGTGGCCAAAGAGGAAGCAGAGGCACTAACCAGCATTTGTCATCTCCAACTCAGATACCCACCGCTGAAGTAGCACTGGATTCCAATGCATCAGAGACAGAGCTCTTTCTAGGACAGAAGCACCCTATGATCTCAGCTGATCAGCCATCTCATCAACCAAAGCCCGGCATTGAAAATAAGTGAGTGCAAAGACAATATTTTGCCCGAAGTTTAGCCAGATCAGGAAAAACCAAGTTACCTGAAGATTGGAGAAGAATGCAATCTGAGCATTATTGGGGAACAACTCAACATCATTAGCTGGAATCAAAACTCTAGCGTTGGGTGTGCCGATCTCTAAGGTGACTTCCTGATTTGAAGCACGTGATGCTGCCATGCAATCAGAATGTGGAGGAGAAGACCTGACGTGGACATCCATGGAGGTATGAGAAGGAGAGCCCGCTCGGACACCCTCGGGGGCTGGGTCGCAGCCTGCATTGCCCATTGGAGCCGGATCACCACCAGCAGCACCCTCGGGGGCTGGGTTGCAGCTCGCACTACCCTTCCTGAGCCGGATCATTGCCGGCAACACCCTCGGGGGCTAGGTAATCGTTGGCGCCATCCTTGGGGACCGGGTTCTCTGCATCAGCCACCTCTAAGGCTAAAAGATTCTCAGTTACCTCCATGGGAATGGAGCAACCTAGACCAGCTTCTTGACTCTGAAGACCGCACTCCAAGGTCGATGAGGCTCGAGACGCTGCTCGAGATAACTCTAACCCCACATCCAGAATGTCAGTGCAAACGTCCATCATACCACCATCTGTTGGCTCTGACAGCAGATCTTCAGGAACCATATCCTCGAGAGCCTGATCAAAATTTGCTATGGACAACTCTTGTAGACCAACGAGTGCAGACAAGGCTGGAGAAGGAATATCACTACTCCCCACACTGACTAGGTAGCGCCGACTGTTTTTCCGAATTAAGGGGATTTCCTCCTCTTCTTCCTCATCCTCGTCAACAATACGAACAACACACCCATTGGGATCAGCGCTGGCCGGATTACACCCATTGGGTTCAGCATCATCAAGGTCACACCCATTAGGGTCAGCGTCAGCAGGGTCACACCCATTGGGATCAGCTCCAGTAACAAGTTCCACTGGCACTTCCTCAGCAGCAGGAGCAGAAGGGTCGACATCCTGATTCAAACATGACACTCACCGAAGCCTCCTCTTTTTCTTCTTCCCCTCGGCAGGAGCAGTTGGATGACTGGCCGGGCGAAGGCGCTTCGGGTGAGCACCATCAGATTTTTGAGCAGTCAAGGTCTCTTCAGTCTCGGGGACAGTTGCAATAGCTATGGTTTCAGCAGGGACGGAATCAGATAAATCCTCAGCCAACATGTCTAGCATAGCACTTATCTCTGCATCACTCGGGTTTATAGGCATCTCAAAGTGAACTTCCCTTTCATCGTTGGGGAGATCACCAAGTGAAGCAACCAGAGCCTCGACTTCTTCGGGAGAGGGTCGCACTCTAAGACCCAGGCCACTGTCGCTAGCAGGAGGATTGGACACAAAACTGAAAGAAGTCTTGGAAGGTGGCAGATTCCAGGCAGAATATGCAACAGGAGCACCAATATTCGACACTTTGCCTCTAAGGATCATCTCCAGCCGGCTTACCAAATCCATAGCAGGAATCCTCCTGTTGGTAACCCGGGTTGAGTCAGTGACACCACTATACAAATAAGCCGGGTATGCTCTGTCCTTCAGTGGCTGAATGTTCTTAAAAACAAAGTCTGCAACTACAGCTTCGGCAGTCAGACCTCTCTCCTTCAACAAACCAACTTCGGCAAGCAGAACCATGGCCTCAACTATCTCCAAGTCTGTGGGGGATTCAGTCCAACTTGGAGCACGAACATCCGACTGTCTCCCTGACCGAGGGGGCAGAGACTTGCCATGATTCTCCACAATAAACCACTCCAAGCGCCATCCTTTGATGCTGTCCTTGAGTGGCATGTCGAGGTACTCTGTCTTCCTCCCATGGCGCATCTCCAAACTCGCGCCACCCACGAGCTGGTGCTACCCCCCGGCCATTCCAGGCCGACAATGATATAGGTACTTCCACAAGCCAAAATGCGTCAGAATTCCGAGATAGGCTTCACACAAGTGAATAAAAACAGAAACTTGCTGAATGGAGTTGGGATTCAGATGAGTCAGATTCAGATGGTAGAAATCAAGGAGACCGCAAAAGAAAGGAGAAATAGGAAGAGCAAGGTCGTGGATGAGGAAAGGAATGTAAATAACGGACTCGTGGGTGTCCTCCGTCGGGATAGTAACCCCGTGATAGATCCGCTAAGAGCAAAGCTCCTTTGGGGGAAGAACTCCGACAGAGACAAGATGGAGAAGGTCCGACTCAGAAACAACAGACACGTGATTACCTGCGAAAGGCAATTGACTGTTGGGATCGATGGGAGGAATAATCGCAGCGGCGGAATTCTGGCTCTTTCGCTTCGGCGCCATCTCATTCTCGCTGGCGAACTGAGCGGAAGCGAGATCAAAGGGAAACAGAGGAGGTCTGGAAGCGGAAAGTAAGGCTAGGGCTCAGAAAGCAGAGGCGTGCGACGGCGCGGTACAAATGGGGTTTTCTCGGGCCAAGCACCGATTCTAAAAGTGCCCAGTTATCACTCGGGTGTTACTTCTAAAATGCCGATGTGGCTTGATATAACTCAGTGGTTATTTCTAAAATGTTGATGTCACCGGTCTTCACTCGGCTGTTACCTCTAAAACACCGACATGGCTCGATATAACTCGGCTAAAGCGCTGACGTTACTGGTCTTCACTCGGTTGTTATTTCTAAAATTCCGACATGGCTTAGTATAACTCGGTCGTTACTTCTAAAACGCCGACATCACTCGTAATCACTCGGTCATTATATCTAAAACGCCGAGATGGCTCAAAAGGACTCGGCTACTTTAAACACAAATACAGTCGATCAGCCAATTGCAAAAGAAACGCTGGAAAAGCAAGAAACACGCACAAAACGAGGAGAAGTCTTCTTCATTATATAAGGAGGGGAAGTATTTTCACAAACTTAAAAACCAACTCATTATGAGTTGATTTTCTTCCCACTGTTTAGTACATTACACTAATACATTACATTTCACTATGCTATACTACTAACTTCTACTACATTATTCTACTAATACTACTTATACTACTATACTAACATCTAAGCCAGTGGTGCCTAGCCACTGGCCTTGCCGCCGCCACTGCCGCCCATGCCGTTGCCGCTGCCGCCGTCGCCCTCACCATCGCCTTTGCTGCCGTCGCCCTTGTTGCCATCGCCACCGCCATCGCCATCGCCGCCGTCGCCCTCACCGCCGTCATCGCCGTCGCTCCCCTCCTCAGATGAGTCAGAGGAGTCCCCCTCGTCCGAGGAGACCTCCAACTCATCCGAGCCCTCGAGCCCAGCGCGCTCGACGACCCGGATGTATGTCCACATCTCCGCCGCAATCCCCTGGGAATCGTCTGAGTCGTCAGACGATGCCGGGGGAGAGGCGTGGACCGACGACCCTTCGGACTCGGAGGAGAACTCCTCCGAGTACTCGGAATCGCCAAAGTCCTCCGAGGGAGGAGTCGGCTCGCGCTTCCGTTTGTCGCCGGAGTGGTGCGACGAACTTCCTCCCTTCTTGCTCTCGCCCATGGTGGAGTAGAAGAGAATAGAATAAGCAACAAGCGGCAGAAAGATGTGTGAAGACGACAGTGAAGCAAGCACACTATTTATAGAAGAAGAAGACAACCGCTCACCTCCTACCACGATCACTGAACAGTTGCAAATATTCAATAAGCAATTCAAACCGTCTGGAAACAAGTCAGGCGGCTGGCGCCGTTCCACGTAACACGACACCCATTGGGACTCAAGTCAACTGCTTGGACGGTATGATTACACTCGCGGTTACGTCAAGTTACTACTCAGGGGCAGTTTGCTAAATGCTCAGCGCACCAAGCCGTTCCTTGCCTACACCCATTGGGGGGGACGTCCAGGAATTTTCAATAGATTTTCCCAAGCAGTCACATCCGCACAGTATACACAATGAATGTATCAAGACAGAAGGAAGATATCGATGGAGATCAGAGGAAAGCCAAAAATAGCCGATGAGGTACAAGTCTAATCAACAGAAGCATTGAAGCACGAAGTGATATGAAGACTAGCCAAAGGGCATCTACCGAACGTCCAATCTGTCGCAGATCAAATAAATTTCAGACCTAACAAGATATGGGCAGATCGCATGCTCGATCTCGAAGGCAAAACTGTATGCTGACCTCTAAAGCATAAAGTTGATGATATAATGCTGATTTCTAAGGCATTCGATGAAAAGGAAAGGATGATTTCTAAAAAATAGCGTGAGATGAAGACCTTCGAGTGGATTATTTTCAGTAATCCACTCAAAGCTCGGGGGCTACACCCATTGGGTGCACCTTCGGTGCACCCAATGAATCATCAACCCCAAAAGACAGAATGTTGATTTCTAAAGCATAAGATGAAAATAAAACAATGCTGACTTCTAAAAGCATGAGTTGAAGATAAAAATAATTTATGAGAAGACTTGAAATGAAGACCTTCGAGTGGATTATTTTCAAAAATCCATTCGAAGCTCGGGGGCTACACCCATTGGGTGCACCTTCGGTGCACCCAATGAATCTTGAATTCCAAAGAGCAGAATGCTGATCTCCAAAGCATAAACCTGAGATAGAGCACCGACTTTTGAGGAATAAAGCGAAGGTCGATGAATAATGGCGGAAGAAAACAACAGGAGATCGTTTTTACCGAGTCACTCAGAGTCCAGAAGCAACGGCTCGACAGACTTATTTTCAAGGTATTCCTTATCAAAATAAAAAACTGCAAGCTGGACCTAGAATCTTTGGGCCGTTTATTTCAAAATCAACCCAAATATTAGGGGCTTGTGGGGGACAGATATCCCCTGGGTCCACTGGAAGGCTAAAAGATCTCGCGAAAGGCCTGCGGGCCCAATAATTCGCAAGGCCATCCCTTCGTGGGCCTGGGGAGGCACGTCCGGTATAGTGGATTGACACAAGATTGGATTGACACAGGCCCGGATGACCCGATGAGTTTGAACGGCAACCGCAACAAAGATCCGACCTTCCCTCGCAGGGGCCTCATGCATCGGAACAGAGCGGGGATAGGTCGGCGGAATTATAGGAAGATAGGCTCAGTCGGTTCTATTACTTAGGCTCACATTGTTATCATATCCACATGTAATGCCCCACAGTCCAGTATATAAGGCCTAGGGGGCATCCCCTCAAAAATATATCTCACTACTTAGCCATCCACCCAGTTCTCTAAACATCCTCAATACTAGAGAACCTCCTTGTAACCCACCACACAAAGTATTCACGCCAGGACGTAGGGTATTACGCATTTCAAAGCGGCCCAAACCTATACAAAATTGTCCACTGTCTCTCGTGCATCTAGCGCGAACCATCGAGCTACAGTCGGTAACACCGTCCTACTCCAAAAAGCACCTCGAGGGGCAACCCTGGGTGCGCGGTCGGACCCAAAACACCGACACTTCCGCTATGTAATAAGTACTCTGATGATATTGTGACATTTATCTCTATACACTCTGTTATTATACGTGTTGTCTTCTTTGGCGCATATATGAGATGCACCCGACTTTGTCCCTTAAATCCGGGTGTGACAACAAAAGGGCGGTATATCACTTGCAAAATTTTGTTAGATAAAGGTAATTGCTAGCTACTTTGTGTTCTTCCCTTCATTAGGAGCACCTAGAGGATGCTCTATGGTTGAACTGAGGCCTTGTGAGAGAAGTCCTGTTGACAGAAATAGCGGAAGTAAGAAAGAAACATTGCCCGGCAAGGCCTGATGGCAAAGAGGTAGTGCGAGGCTCATATCACCACTAGGGGCTCTGATGTAGGTGAAGATGACGCCAGCGTGCTCTTGCAGCTGAACTCCACCTTGCGGGGATGGTACTAGTACTTGCTGCGTACGACGACGATGGGGTCCATGGACCGGCACGATAGGGATGGGGCCGCGTGCCTCGACGACGCGAGGCAGTGGCCGTGCGGGTATGGTTGCACCACCGCGCGGAGTTGGCAAAATGAATAAAATCATCTGTCTAGCGCTAGGAGGCAGAAAATTCACATAACTTCTGACAAAGAGCAGGACGACCCATCCCTTCTAGGCCCTACCATCGCCTCTACCTCATCGTCGTGCTAGAAAAATAGCAAAACTATGAACTCCAGACTACATACTGTAATTGGCTGATTACTTGGAAACCAAACAAAAGTCACAAATTGTTTACATCACAAGTGTAATGCCCAACATTCTCATATGAATTAGGAACACATAAACCTGAAAGGGCGTTCATAAAAACACAAACATTTTTTCTCTGGTCCGAGCGATGTTGTTGGACCAACTAACATAAATGCCTCTTTAAATGCGCTCATGGACTTATCCAACATACTACATCCAGATTCCCAAAAGAATGAGTGTCCTATCGAGAGCGTGAAATCGGTACACCTATACCTTAAAATTCGATAGAGGACCGAGAAACCAAGGATGTGCACGACAATACATTCACAAGAGCAAAATCTCAAAATGAGAGATTTCTGATGAGAGTGAATGAAAACCCAAGATGCTCCCAGATTCCCCCTCTATGAACCGCATGGCAACACAACCACTGAAATTCCCCACTCGACCCCACTGACACGACCATCCGCAGGAAAAAAGAACAGCCGGATTCCATTGGTTCCCATCTACAAACTTGCGCAAGAAGTGGGCTGACCCCAGGCTTGAAAACTCACTTTTTTGCAGCGAAAACACGAGTTGAGAGCAGGAGAAACAACGTCTAGGGTTTACCAAGAGCAAGAATGCTACTCCGGCCGGATCTCTAGCACCCCATCGGCGTGGTGTGGTTGGTCCTGTTGCTGGGACCGCCTCGACCACACGGGCGAAGAAGTACCCCTTGGTGTTGTGGTTGTGGAAGAGGTAGGGGATGTCCGAGGGCTCAAGACGGTATAGGTTGATCTCGGCGATGGCGTCGACACGAAGGCGACAACCAAGAATGCGGCGACGGAGGTAGGAGGAGACGACCTTCTCGCCGTTGAAGGCCGAGGCGTGGGGCACCTCTTGCGCGGCGGTGGCTGCACATGTGGGGCTCGATTTCGGCGATGGCGTTGACGTGGAGGCGGCGACCGAGAACGCCACGACAGAGGTAGGGGGAGGCGACTCCTCGTCGCGGAAGGCCTAGGGTTTCGGGGGGATGCATCGCGAGTGGGGCGGGGGCATAGTGGCATGTGTCTAGGGGGGAGTGGGGCAGAGGGAGGGGGAGCCAGGCGCAGCGGCGGTGTCGGAGGAGCCACGACCATGGGCGAGATTCGTGATTCTGGCGGGGCACGACGGGCGCGATGGAGGTGTGCGGGCAGGGACAGGCGAGGATGTGCAGGCGGGGTTCGATAGGGTCTTAGGGTCTGTTTGGTTGGGCTATTGCTGTGAAAAAAACTGTTGTGGGCCGTGAGCTGTGAAAAAAACTGCTTTGGACTGTGAGTTGTTAAAAAACTAAAAAAGGTTTGGTGCAAACCACTAAAATCCGTTAAAAGTTCTTTGATATATGTTTTCATAGTTCCATTCGAAAGCCACTAAAAATAGGTCTAGAGGTGCTTTGAGTTTTGCATCACGAGAAAGTTGGCTTTTAGAAAAAACTGCTTCCTAGATCCAGACCTTTGGTTTGGCTTTTGGCTTTTAGAGAGTAAAAGCCAAAGTCAAACCAAACAGACCCTTAATAGGAGTAGTATAGATTTATAAAATATAATAGAAAACAAAATAAATATATCTTAGATTTTTGTGCCACTGCATCTGCGTACAATATTTTGTACGTGCGCGTCTACTGTCCATCGTTGTTTAGGGCATGTACAATGTGTGTCTTGAGCTGTGTCTTCGAGTGTGTTTAAGGGGATAAATGTAAAAAAAATCAAGACACGTATCTTGACGAAGATACTGTGTCTTAGCTCTATATTCGAGACAGAGAACTAGCTGATTGATCAATTTAATTTATTTAATGCTTTTATTGGTGCAATAGATATAGTAAGATACATGTTTTAGACATACCTATTATATTATATTGTGTTTTAGCTGTGTCTTATAATTGGGAGATTGTACAGTTGTGTCAGGGTCTTACATGCCCTCAGCCTACACGAGGAACGTTTTTTTGCATCAGCAGCACTGTTGCACACGCTCGAACAAAACATGTTTTACGCTGCGGGTACAACTCCTTACTACCTAATAAATACTCCAGTGCTCAATAATGAATGTTGTCTATAGAAATTATAAATTTTCACTAGTATGAAAGCATTTTTTGTCTCTCACGGCCTGATTGGAAGGCGGAGAAAGATTCTATTTCCTGTATTTTTTCTGTAAAATTAAGCTGGTGCCGATAAAATTTTCTATGTCTAGAAACAGACCTTTAGCAAAATGGCATCAGGATCTTATTCGTCGTTAGGTCATTCTCAATGTGAGTTTCATGAGAGATTTTTGATGACATGACACTGTATTTATTATGAAATAGATGAAACTAGCTTTATCACCATGAAACTATACCAACCCGTTTCCAAAGTATTAGAAAGCACGTGAAATCAGAGCAATTTATTTTATCTCCATCTAATTCATCTATTCCTATTGGTTATTTAGATGTAGCATTTAAGTCACATGTTAGTCACATGTCAGCCTATAAAATTGTGTCATGAAACTCTTCATTGAGAGAGCATATGTTGGGTACTTGATTTCAATCCTTTAAAGGTATTAAAAATCAAGGCAACATAATGAGATCTAGCTTCACCTTTATCCTTTTAATTAGCCATATTCGGAGCCAAGGTAAATAAGAAGGATAAAGGTGACACTTAAAACAAACAAATAAAATATTGATGTGCAAACAATGATAATGAATAACAAGGAATTACATAATTCATATATAAGAAAAGTTATATCGTCGTATGTTTTTAGATTTCTGGTATTAAGCAAAAGTTTGTACATGTACTTTGACCTTCGTAAACTTACAAAGATCAGGAAAGAGAAAAATTACAGCTTCGTACAGAGAGAAGTGAAACTTGCCCTGTCCCAAAAGTCCAAACAATGCATGACATTGTTCACTTATTTATAGGGACAAGATACAACCTTGGTGAAATTACAATTACATCCTTAAACCTACACATTTAGTCTATTATTCATGCTAAGGGCGAGGTTGTCCTTTCCTTCTCGTGACCTGCTGTCGCCGCCCGAAACCCACCGGCGAGAGACGGCAAGCGACACGAGGAGTCGGGAGGCTCCCGGGACTGCTGATGAGCCCCGGTCCCTCGGTCCATGTGATACCCCAATTTTCTGAAAAGAAGTTAAACTTATTTTTCTCTTTTCATTCATGTTCTGTGGCATTGGGGTTTGGAGTTTCAGGAGGCATTCCTCAGAAAACAGTAGATCTTTTGGTATTTTTTCCGCTGGGGTTGGGAGCTCAAAGGGGAGAGTGAGTTGGGCCATTGATCTCGATCCGGTGGATGGGAGCCCCCCCTCTCCTCCCCAACCCTAGCCGCCCCCTCTCCTTCTCCCAAATTGGGTTGCAGCCGCCCCCCTCCCTCTGTTGCTCTCCTCCCCATTGGCAGCCGCCCCCTACCCTCTCCATGGCTCCCTCCTCCCTCTAGATCCCCCCACGCAGCAAGGATCGAGAAGAGGAGGAGCACGTTGAATTGAAGAGGAAGAGAGGATCAAGGAGATGTTCTTCCCCATCTCTTCTTAAAGATTTTCTTGGGGAAAACCCTAGGTATTGATGAAATTCTTGTTCCTCCCTGTAATTATGTGCTTTTGGAGGTTGTGGATCATGGGGATTAAAGGATTAGAGGTTGGATTAGATGTGGGGTTAGGTTTTGATCTCGAATTTAGTTTTCTGCGGAATGGCAGATTCGACAGTTTCTGTTCATGCCAGTTTTCCGTGGTATTAGTTACCTCAACAAAATGAAAAGTCTATATATGAGTCGTAGATAATTTCTTGATCTTTTCGTGGCCGCGAAGAACACCTCAATCGAACATCAGATCAGAAAGTTATTGCAGTTTTATTATAGCAATTTTTCAGTCTCATAATTCTGTGCAGAATGTGTTCTCTTAAGATTTAGGCAATTTTATAAACAGAATTCAACCTTGGGTTTGTAAGAAACATTGTAGATAATTTCATAATCTTTCCAGATTGTTAAAAAGTGCATTCATATGAATTATGAAACTCCAGTTATGTTTGTTTTACTGTGGCTGTTCCTGTTTGCCTGACAAAAATGAGCGGATCTGTTCACTGATTGGTTTCATCAGGTAAATGGCCTAATTGACTCTTCCAACTATGGAGACTTATGTAGAGGGATAAAAGTTCTTACTGCCAGTAGAATTTTATGATTTTAGGTTGAGTGGTTTGTGAGATATCGAATTTTGAAGTTAACTATGCTGTTGTCTGAAACAGATTCAGTCAGTTATCTTGTTAGATGTTTTAGAACTTATAGATGGCAGAATTTAATTATCCATTGAATACCGAAGTTGTAGGGTATTTTGTGTAGATACTCCTAGATTGTTTGTTTGATATCACCACTGTTATAATTTTAAATATACAAAATTAACAAACAGCGCTGCTGCTGTATGGCATGTGGTTCATCAGGGTGGGAGGCTTTCCACCAGGTCTTGGTTTCAAGTGTAGGAGCGATTTGTTGATTGTTGGCAAATGTTTGTGAAATATTTGTACTAAGTTTTATGCCCGCTAGCAGGTGGCTACACTCCAGATCATGCCTAGTACATTTCTTCTTCTTCGATGAAGGCAAGTGAATGTAGCGGTGATTCCTTCCGTTCTGACCTGTTATTTCTATTGCCTACACTCTAATATTCAGAAGTATTGGATTCTTTCATAATTGTAATCTATGGTGATGCTTTACTTGCTTGCATTGTACTGATGCTCAATCATAAATTGATGATGATTATGATTCGAGTATGACTCATGAGATTAATTCACACCCCTGAAGGTAAATGAAGTATTATTTGAGGTTGGTATTGTATCTGAAGGTAAATGAAGTATTATTTGAGGTTGTATTGTATGTGAAGGAAGTAAAGTATATTGATAAATGCAGCATGCCATATACATTGCATGATTCACTTGCATCTGAAGTTGGGTCGTGACCTATGGTCCGACCGTACCGGTACAACTTAGCATGGTACGTTGCCCGAGGAGGGGTACGATGTGGCTTCATACCCTTAGAGGTATGAAGGCAGAGGACATATGCATTGCATTCATATGCATTCATTGAAGTGATATTTGCAGATGATGTGGTTTTATACCTTCAGAGGTATGAAGACAGAGTACCTACACTTTGCGTTCCTATGCATACATTGAAGTGATATTTGCAGGTTTTGTTGACGCAAGGAAGTGTTATAGAACCTATGGTGGTTGTTCGAGGAAATGAGATGGTATTGGTTATATTGGGACTACTGAGTTCTGTATCTACAAGTATTTCTGATCTTAATTGTGATTCTTTTAAAATGTTGATTAATTCAATTTGTGGTTTAAATATCTCGTCAAAACAATTCGCTTGTTGAGATGTTTCATCTCACTCTTGCATTACTCAATGCTGGTGCTTGTTGCTCATCCAGGGAAGTGGGAAGTAGCAGCACATCCACCTTCACTCTCATAATAATGTTGCTTAGGCGCAGTCATCATTTAATTAGAAGCTTCTTGTCAAAGGATGTTTGTTTCTAACTAGTTGTGTGCACTGGTTAATTTAGTTCATGTCGTTATGGTTGTCTTCCCATTGCTAGCAGATTATTAATGTCAATTATATTTTTCTTATCATGATATCGATTTATACTTTGTTGCTTCCCTGTTTATGCAATTTTCAAAGGAGATGATGTCGAAATTTTATATACGAATGTTAGAGGTGTAGTTTAGTAGCATTCTGGGGTGTTTGTGGATCCCGGGGTGTTACAGTCAATGGCCTAGATCCTGGCGTACGGCCGGGTTTCGAGGTTCGCCTGGCATGCCACCTGACCTATACCCGACCAGGAAGGTGTTGAGGTGCTCCGAGTAGTTCTTTGCATGCACAAACACACGTAAATGTCAGTCCAAGCCGTACGTGTTCGGCTTTCCAGATCATATCCCGCTTTATCCGCACCGAGCAGGCTCCGAACCACTACGATTAAAGCTTCACCATAGGACTGAAACGTCCTGCACGTGGCTAGGCCTAATGATCGTGGCAGACACCCAAACGCCGTTTGGAACAGAGGCCTAAAACCGGCCTGAGCTAACTCCCGGAACAATCCCCACTCCAAACTAACGCTAGCTGCCCGACACGTCACTGGAACATCCATCCACCATGCAAGGCCTAGCCGTATGGATATTGAACAGATCTTTGACAGACCAAAGACTAACCATGATGGATTGGATCTACCAAATGGGATGAAAACGGGGCACTGCCGTCGCACTCGAGAACCTTGCACAAGGGGCGGTACAGTGCTCATAATCGGCAGGCAACATGCATACGTAACAACTCCGCTGACACGTAATTCTAGATTCTACGATAACTAGTGCATCTCGCCATAAAAACGCTTTAGTGCAAGAAAACAACAAAATTGAACGTGTAAGAACAGCATCGCCCTGATCATAGGACATAATTAGGGCGACACGACACTTACCCATAGAGAACCCTGAGAACAGGGGTGGCGATGCGCCAAAGCTTGCGGCCGCCATCAGTGGAGAAATTACGACCCCTTCATAAGTGTCTACAGATACATATTTATAGTCCCATGGACTCTCTCTAACCCTAGTGTAATAGTCAGACTCTATCCTCCTATTCTTAAGCTAACTTATCATCCCACAATTTGTGGATGCTTATCCTGGAATGTCCCTGCGCGAGGCATATCCTTCCGCTCTTCTAGGTCACTCTTCATGGCCCATCATGTTGTGGCCTGTCTTGGGCCCTGCTAAAATATGACGATAACACATGCCCCTGGTTTTGGCAATGATAATTCCAAAACCATCGTTTTCTTCCCGTTTTATTTTCTGTCGTCCCATTTTCCTTCTCTTGTTTGGTCGTGCGCCGCGTCTCTTTAACACGACAAGACGTGTCTGTTCACGTCCTTGGAAACCGGCGTTGCGTTGTCTCTTACCCTGCCCCAGCCTTTCCTTTGGGGTAAAATTCTCCCTATTTCGGTCTCGGGGACTGTCATGTAGGCCTGGTAGGTGCCCTGACCCATGTGCAGTGGCCTATGCTCTTAGTAGCCGATTGCAATGGAATCAGCCCCTTAGCCTTGTTCCAATGACTCGGGTCCTCCGTTCTTTCTTCCTCCCTAATCCTTGCTTTGTAGCACATTGTGCTACTTCCGCCTGCAATGGCACCCACCTCTTCCTCTTCCTCCTCCTTTCCTTACTTCGAGGATGACATCGATCAGGAGCTAACACCGGTGTGGGACCCTATCGCTGATTATGAGAAGGAGGCTCCTCTGCATCGGGATGCGGAGGAGTGGGACTTCGCGGTGGAGTCCGAGGATGCCCTCTCCCTCATCGATGGCGAGGACCTCGAGCTCCTCCTCGGCGAGGACTAGGAGGACAGCGAGGATGACCTTTTCCCCTGGGATGGAGCCAACGAGTCGTCGAATAGTGAGGAGGATGCCATGTCTTCTGAGGAGGAGGAGCCAGAACCACCCCTCTATGTCTGCTTCTCTGACGACGACAATGGCGATGGCGACGACGACAATGTCGACCACGGGTCCAGCGGCGCCAGCAGCTCCAGCATCGGCGACGTCAACGAAAAGGAGAGCGATGACACCAGTGGCAATGGCGATGATCCCAAAGCTGATGCGTCTCCTCCCCCGAAGCGCCACAAGGTCGAGTAGTTAGTAGGATTTCCCTTCGGTGGTAGTAGCATTTCTAGAACAGTGGTTCTTTTGGTGGTGTTCGTTTGTCCCGGCCGATAGATCGACCATGTAAAGAACAATCATACTCTTAACCTGTTTAATTCCTCTTTGCTTAGCTAATCTCTGTTCGTATGTGCCCTTTTGAATTTTGAGAGATGATGGCAGCGCATCGGCTTCTCCCCCTTTGTCGCCGGTAGGTATATAGACGCGATAGTTCTTTTGGAGCAACCAGAGTGGCTCTAGGCTTGTTCCCCCTTATTCCCTCTCAAAAATTTAGTTTCGCAACGCTTTCTCAAATTCGAATGATGATTTGGCACTCAGCCTGTATCCCATCCTAATCTTTCCTCTAGTGCATGAATCTGAACTCTACAGAGAAGCAAGCCTTCAACCTGTCCTGATCCCTAATTTCTCAATTCCTGAGCACTCAATGGTGAAATCTTCAGTTCACACAGCTGTATTTGGTTTGAAGGTAAGAAGATTCAACCCCTTTATTTCCTGCGGTGTTTGTGCCATGAGGGTACTGATTCTGATACCTGAATTGTTAAGTGGCATATCGTTACTGTTTCTTTTCTTTACCCTTTCTGGCATTAGATATACTACTAGCTCACCCCTTGAGAGCACCCAGAGGGGGTGAATAAGTGATCCTGTAAAAATAGCTTAACAAAAACAAATTTGGGCTAATATTAGATTAGTGAAAGCTAAGGCCAAGTTCGAGAGAGGAGAATGAGTGGAGAAAACTTCTTCACTTAGTTGCTCTTCACAAGATGAGTATTAAACTTAGAGCAATTATGAAGTGAATAGAAGTAGAGAGAATCGCACAAGAATACAGACAAGTGACACAGCGATTTTTATCCCATGGTTCGGCCAAGTAGAACACTTGTCTAGTCCATGTTGTGGCGTCCCAACGGACGAGGGTTGCACTCAACCCCTTTCAAGTGATCCAAAGATCAACATGAATACCACAGTTCTCTTTATCTCAAGTTTATCGCTTTGTGAGGAATCTCCACACTTTGGAGTCTCTCATGCCTTACAAAATGATCTCGAATGAGCACATGAGTAAGGAGGGAATAACAACACACACAAAAGCGAGAGTCACAACACTAACATGCACACAAGACGAAACGAGCACACGAAAGCAGCACAACAGAGTTACAACTCAGAAAAGTGCTCAAATCTCTAACACATTGAATCAAATGCGAGAATGCGATGTTTTAGCGTCTTAGGATGTTCAAGAGGTGCTTGGTGTACTGCTCCATGAGCATAAGGGGTCCCTTTTATAGCCCCAAGGCAGCTAGGAGCTGTTGGAGCTCCATTTGGAAGGCAATAGTTGCCTTCTGTGTGGGCGCACCGGATAGTCCAGTGCACCACTGGACATTGAACAATGCACGATCTTCTTCCTTTTCTGGCGAAGCCGGCTATTGCAGCCACGACCCCCTTGGCACACCGTACCGGACAGTCCGGTGGCACACCGGACAATCCGGTGCGGCCTGGTGACCGTTGGCGTGGGCCACGCGTCGTGCGCTGATTGCACGCTGATTGCGCTGCTGATCGTTGGCTCGGGCGCGGCTGGCTCACTGGACAGTCCGGTGGCACACCAGACAGTCCGGTGAATTATAGCCGCGACACCCCCAACTTTTCCCGAGAGCAGCGAGTTTGTCAAGCGTGCCAGCCTGAGCACCGAACATTGTCCGGTGCACACCAGATAGTCCGGTGTACAACAGGGTGGTGCAAGTCTTGTTGGACTTAGCCAAACTTCTCTAATCCAATCTCCTTTGATTTGACAAGGTTCCTAGCACTTAGAGGAATATGTTAGTACCAAAAACATTTCACTAAGGCTAGAGTCATACCTTGATTCTTGATTTGCATCTCTTTGATACTTAGCACATATCAACCAAAGTATTATGTGTTGGGCATCTAATCACCAAAACATTTATAGAAATGGCCTAAGGGCACATTTCCCTTTCACCCCTCTCTTACAAATTTGCTCTGCCTTGGCCCCCGATCTTACGAGAAACCAGTGGATCTGATTGCATGTGAATCGAAATGCATCCCAATTGTTCGCCAAAATGTTTACCTGAACTCCTAGGCCGACTGCATGCGAGCCTGGCCTAATCCACCTGATGGTTCGGTGATCTGGTATAGAAGAGTAGCCCAGACCTACCAATCCCAATGGCAAGCCACTGGCATAGTCGATGCGCTCTCTCTATTGCTATCCCCTCTTGAGAAGGATGAAAACTTTCTTAAAACCATTGGCTACTTCTGGTCTGATGCTATAAACTGTTTACTCTTCGGTCATGGGCACATGACTCCTACCCTTATGGATGTAGCAATGATCACCGGTCTAGATATCGAGTCTAATAGCCCTTTAGCCTTCAGCACGCTTGAAGTTCTGATAGGAACGAGGGTGCTCGATCTTCCGTCAGGTGAAGATAACTATCGATTTGGTGGAGATGTCACACAGACAATCCGGCTTCCAATCAACACGACTAGAACCCCACAATCGCAGCACCACTTCTCCTCTGGTTATCAACCGTGCACTGCGCGATTGACCTCGCCACGAGGGCTAATTACCGCCTGAGAATCGAAGACACAAGCAAGAACAAGAAAGAACACAATCTAGAATATTGCGGATGAATGATTAAGCTCACAAGTTGGGGTCTCACAAAACGATCTACGGCGACTGTTCTTGATAGATCTAAACTTAAGCAAAACCCAACCCTAATGTGGCGGCGACTGCTGAATAAATAGAGTATTAGGGCATGAGTGACCCCTGGACTCTCTCCTAATGGGCTCCGACGCGATACACGGCCCAACGACCCAACAGACGGTGTTGCAGCACCAAAACAGAATCTGAATGCTCACTTGTTTGACGATTCCCGTTGACTCCGGACGAATTTTAGGGTGGAACCAGTTGGGTTGGTTAGATAATCTCCTTATCTTTCCAACCATATCAAGTCCGTCACAATCGAAGTCTAGATGCATCTTGGGCGTTCATTTTAGTGCATACTGGTATTGGAACCCGAGATGGAGTCGCAACCGAGTCGGACTTGATCTCCTTCCTGTTGTGGCGCCCTTGCTGCTCCTCCTCAACACCTAGGCCTTTCCCAAATCCTTGCTGGTCCTCTCCAAGGTTCCTAATCATAAAAACATCCATGGCCCCAAGCGTAAGCTCTGAAACACAATTGACTAGGGTAGAACGTACCTAGAGATTTAGCTATCGTGCACGCGATCGTGTTATCGGTCCATTCATTGTATGTATAGAAGTGATGTCCTCATCATTCTCCTCCTCTTGAATTGGAGTCGTCCTCGACTCGATCTCATCTTCGTGACCCATATATGGCTTCAAATCTGAAATGTTAAAGGTGGGACTAACCCGAAAATCTGGAGGCAACTCAGGTGGTAATCCAGGGGTATCTCAGAGTGAAACACATCCATGTCCTCATCATCCTCCCCCTCTTCAAGTGGAATCGCCCTCGACTCAAGCTCATCTTCTTTTCCCAAATATGGCTTTAAATCTGAAATTTTTAAATGGTCCAGCAGCACGGTTGGGCAAGCTCGCTCCACGAATCAAATCAATCTGGTGCTCAATCCCACGAATGGGAGGAAGTCCTGGAGGTAACTCAGAGAGAAAAACATCTCGGAATTGCTGCAAAAGGTTAGTCACAGATGTAGGCAAAGTGCTAGCAATACCATCAATAGAAAAGAAAGCATCTTTGCAAACCAAGGCATAGCAACAAGCATCAGTAGCATGAGTTTCAAGAAGATCAGATTTAGTAGCAAGCATGACAGGAGCTTTCAATTTAATTTGTTGCCGAATTTCTGTATCATTAGTTGGTTCCTTATGGGTAGGGCTAGAAAAAAAGCTCGAGCTAGATGAGCTGGCTCGGGCTCGCAGCAGCTCGGCTCGGCTCAGACCAGCTCGACGCTCAGAACGAGCCCGAGCCGAGCCTGTTTTTGTGGCTCGTGAAAAGAGCGAGCCAGCTTGGCTCGGTGCAGCTCGCGACCTGGCTCGTGGCTCGATCCAACAACAATTTGTTACATAAAATCTTAATTAGCATATAATATTAGTACCAAGTAGACAACAATTTATGTTATTTGAGATTACTATACAAAAATAATCTATTTTCTATATTATATTAGTGATATATCTACTTTACTAATTTCAAATATGTTATTTAAAGTATTTTTAAGGTTTTATATTATAATTTAGAGAGCATATTTACGTTTATGGCTAGGTTCGTTGGCTCGGCGAGCCGGCTCGCGAGCCAGGAACGAGCCGAGCCTCTTTTTTGAGCTCGCCAGATGGGCGAGCCGAGCCGAGCTCGGCTCGTTACATGAGCGAGCCGCAGCGAGCCGAGCCGAGCCGAGCCTAGCTTGGCTCGGCTTGTTTCCACCCCTACTTATGGGTACTTGCAGCTCTATCTTTATCATCTTGTACAATTTCAGTAAGAGTCAAAGGTAGCAAAGTAATGTTTTTATCTTTATGCCTAAAAGTGTATGTATTACTCCTACCATGGTGACATGCATCAGTATCATATTCCCAAGGTCTACCCAACAAAAGAGAACAAGCTTCCATAGGTACTACATCGCAATCTGCATAATCAGAATACATACCAATGGAGAAATACACTCGTACCATGTGTGTTACCTTAACCTTGCCTAAATCATTGATCCACTGAATGTGGTATGGATGTGGTCGTGGTCGTGTGGTCAAGCCAAGCTTCTTGACCAACACTGAACTCACCAAATTATTGCAGCTTCCACCATCAATAATAACACGTGCATGCCGATTCTCGATGGAGAAGAAAGTCTGGAACAAATTATGGCGTTGCTGCTTCTCTGATGATTCAGGCTGAGAAATAAGAACACGCTGCACCATGATGCTTCGAAGGTTCACCGTAGCATCAGCATCAAGCATAGCATCATCATTAGCAGCAACATCACTGGAGTCATCATCGTCACCCTCACCATCGGAAACACTAATGTAGCCATCATCCGTAGCAATGTATGTTCGCTGACTCGGGCAATCCTTCTTCACGTGACCAATCCCATGACAGCGGTGGCAAACAATACCCGAGAACAACCACTGGAAGGTGCTGGTGAATTCTGTTTCTTGGCGGGTACCTGCAAACGAAGGTTACCAACATGTGCAGCAGGTGTCGAGGGAGTATGACTCGAGGCAGGTGTGTGCGTCCGTGATGCAGAGGAGGCGCCAAAAGTAGCCCTAGGTCGATGTTGGCGTCCCTGCAATTCCTTCTCTGCAAGCATAGCAAACTGGAACAACTTGTTGATAGTGTTAAATTCTTTGTAATCCACAATGTCCTGAATGTCACGCCGCAAACCTGAATAAAAGCGGCAAAGAGCGTGCTCATGTCCCTCTACTATCCCACAACGCTGCAATCCCTTCTGAAGCTCAGCATAATAATCTTGAACAGATTTATCCCCTTGCTCTAAACGCATCAATTTCTTACGCAATTCTCTATGATAAGATGGGGGAACAAATCTATCACGCATAGCTACCTTAAGATCTTCCCAAGTCGTAGGTGCTCTACCATCCCCAACTAGACCAGTCCACCAGACAATAGCAAAATCTTTAAATTCACTAGTGGCTTGTCTAACTTGATGTCGTTCAGGTACAAGGTGGGCAGCAAATTTCTGTTCTATCGTCATCTCCCAATCAAGATATCCCTCAGCATCATAATGACCCAAAAAAGATGGTATAAAAAAATTAATCTTAGCATAAGGGTCGTCAGGAGCACGATTGTTATTACCTTGCTGGCAGTGTGGCATACCTTATGTGTTTTGATGAAGACGGCGACGTAGGCGCAAATCTCTGGTGGCCGCTTCATCATAATTACCTTCTTCATCAAACATCGCATCATCGGGAAGACGTGGACGAGGAGGTGGTGGTGGCGGTGCTTGTTGTTGCGTCTCCAACACAGCAAGTCTGTCGACGATCTGGGACAATCGTCGATCTAGCCTCTCGTAAGTCTTGCCAAGGTTCATGCCAATGAAGGCATCATGCACTGACTTGTGGACCATCTCCTCCATTTGCTCCTTCAGGAGCTTGTTGTTTGCCTCGAGATCTTGGCGGCTAACACATTCATCGAAGTCAGTAGGGATCCTTGCTTCTTCGTTGTCGCCTGCCATCGAAACACAAAAACAGGAAACAAACGATGACGGTTATCCCTAATAATTTCACTACACGCTCCTCTCAGGTGGAACACAGAAACACGCTCTATTGTATATTTGTATCTTACCAAGCTCTTACAAGTGTCTAACGAAATACAAGCAAAGGATGGTACAATCGGAGGCTGGCTCGTGATACTTACCAAGAGGTAGTGAAACCGCGATTGCAAGGTCAAATCTGTATTGATCAGAAGATATAGTATGTGGAGCTGTAGGATAGGCACAATATGTATGTGAATGTGGAACAAAATCGAGTGCAGATGAGCGAAGTTCAATAAATATCCAAAGCACAAGTCACAATTGCTGGCTAAGAGATGTATCCGAGGCGTATCACAACAAGTTGGAACAAAGAACAATGGAAATAGCAGAATGGCAGTACCGTAAATATTGTATTCACGTGGCCAAAAAGGCACTAGTAGGATTTACTGGTGATTTTGTTTTTATTTTTTGTATGATTTTTTTGATATTTTTGTCAGCACAAGAAGCAACAAAATAGGAGCTACACCAAGTTTCACCTAAAACAGAGATCAGATGTGGTCTACAGAAAATGAGCAAGTTCTCTGAAAAACGTGCAAGAGCTTTGACAATTTTTTTCTTTATTTTCCTGAATTTTTTTGACAACTTTATCGAAACCAAACAGGCCAAAGGCCAGTCTGGCTTGCCTCAGAATGGTGTCAACAAGCTCCTATAAAAATTTCAGATTTATTGGACACTCGAGCGAAAAGTTATGCCCGGTTTAAGGAAGGTACCTCAAGTTATGTTTTTGGAGGCACGACTAGAAAGCGGCGGTTAGGGCAAAAAATTCCCTATCTGCAATCACAGCGGTTAGGGCAAGTCGATTAATGGGGTGGATCGACTTGTGATCTGGGTAATGGTGGATAGGATAGCGGCGTATCTGCAATCTATCTAGGGCTGACGCGGCGGCGGCTAGCGAGGGCAAGTCGATTAATGGGTGGATCGACTTGTGATCTGGGTAATGGTGGATGGGATAGCGGCTAGCGAGGGCAGTTGATCTACAATAAAGATACACCCTAAACCATCAACACGACTCAACCACGGACATGAACTGAACAAAGCCAAACTGAAAACGAAATTGCAAAGGCTAAACAAGGGTTCTAGGACAACGAAATTTTTTTTGTATGGCAATTATCTGGAGTTATAGGATGAAAAACCTAAACTAAACTAGGGTAAGCCTGACGGTAATACCTGAGTCATTGAATACCACTTGATAGGAATGGGGGTGCCCGATCTTCTGTCAGGTGAAGATAACTATCGATTTGGTGGAGATGTCACACAGACGATCCGACTTTCAATCAACACGACTAGAACCCCGCAATCGCAGCACCACTTCTCCTCTGGTTATCAACCGTGCACTGCGCGAATGACCCCGCCACGAGGGCTAATTCCTGCCTGAGAATCGAAGACACAAGCAAGAATAAGAAAGAACATAATCTAGAATATTGTGGATGAATGATTAAGATCACAAGTTAGGGTCTCACAAACCAATCTACGGAGACTGTTCTTGACAGATCTAAACTTAAGCAAAACCCAACCCTAATGTGATGGCGGCTGCTGAATAAATAGAGTATTAGGGCGTCCGTGACCCCTGGACTCGCCCCTAATGGGCACCGACGTGATACACGGCCTAATGGCCCAACAAACAGTGTCGCAGCACCAAAACAGAATCTGAATGCTGACTTGTTTCGGCGATTCCCGTTGACTCCGGACGAATTTTAGGGTAGAACCAGTTGGGTTGGTTAGATAATCTCCTTATCTTTCCAACCATGTCAAGTCCGTCGCAATCGGAGTCCGGATGCATCTTGGGCGTCCATTTTAGTGCAGACTGGTCCTGGAACCCGAGATGGAGTCGCAGCCGAGTCGGACTTGATCTCCTTCCTGTTGTGGCGCCCTTGCTGCTCCACCTCAAAACCTAGGCCTTTCCCATGTCCTTGCTGGTCCTCTCCAAGGTTTCTAATCATCAAAACATCCATGGCCCCAAGTGTAAGCTCTGAAACACAATTGACTAGGGTAGAACATACCTGGAGATTTAGCTGTCGTGCACGCGATCGTGTTATCGGTCCATTCATTGTATGTATAGAAGTGATGTCCTCATCAAGTTCCTTTCAAACTCTCATCCAAGACAGACATCACCAGCTAGGGAGCTTACATGTCCCAGCATGCCAAAACAAGAGGTCCAATGACTGAAAAAGAACATAATACTTTTCTTAATTTTTGGCTTGAGCACTTTATGTTTTGTGGCCCTTCCCTTGCTCCCACTAAGAATTATATTTCCCTGGCTCATCGACTAGCTGGAGGTAGCCCTATTGGTCTTGGAAAACGTTTCCTGGGAGAGGTTTACTGATTCCTACACCTGACCATCTCAAACCTTCTCAGTGGTAAGAAACTCAGGACTGGTGGCCCATGGTGGTTCATTCAGTTATGGGCTCAGTTGTATTTTCAATGATGTATCCCCAACTTCCCAGTCCTGGCCAACAATTCCTTCCTCGATGAATCTAGTAGGCACATCAGGTGTACCAGTTATGGTCAGGCTTTATACAGACTTCCTGGCAGCAAATTGAATCCTAGGGATGTATCTGGCTGGTTCAAACTTTTCTTCCAGGGTCTAGACAACCCTCTTTTCTTTCCTTCTTACTCTGACCCTGTTGAGTTTGAGAACCCGACCTCTTTCTGGTTGGATAGTTTTGCCGATGATAGTGACACTCGGCACCTATACTCACTCATGATTCAACCTTGTTTCCTCCCAGTTGGTAGGAGCACTTCCTGGATCATTATGCCTGCTTATGAATTTTACCAACCTGTGACAGTTGCCCAACAGTTTGGCCTCAGACAAGTTCCTCGTCACTTTCACCTTCACCAACTTATATAATACAGAGCTGATCTCCTCGACTGCATTACTGCTCATCGGCCTCATCCCAGCTCTCTTGTCCTTCACCTTCTCAACTGATGGATTCAACTCATGGTGGGGGATGTGGAAGTCCCATGCCTTCCGGAGGGCTTTGGGGCCACTGCCACAGCAGATTGATACCGAATACGAGGTCCTTGACGGGGAGGTATTGCTCCAGGTCCCCTCCTCATTCACACCTGAAAGTTGCCTAGAGGGGGTGAATAGGCAAGTTAAAACTTTTTTTGACAAAACTAGAAATGAACTGGGTAAAACTGAATTGATCTCGAAATTCACCCAGTTAACTTTGGAAATGAGATGTTCTAAATGATCCATAGGGTTCAAAGTAGTAGATCTGAGAAGGGCACTGTAACGCCCTGAATTTGGGGGTAGAATTTTTTCTTCTTTTCTCTCACCAAATTCGGGCGTTACTCTCTTTTCTCTTTCCCCGTTTGCTCCTTCTTCCCAATTTCAAACCAGTATAGCGGCATGTGTCCGTGTCGTGTATAAACCAAAACCTAAGTCTCATGGGTGTTGCATCATGCCGAAGCACATTTCTTTGTCTGATGTTGAGTGTTCGTCTCGTTCCGTTCCGGATTTCGGTTCGCGATTTAATTCCGTTTAGTGGTCGTGCTCGTCGTGGGTTTTCGATCCGCGAAGTGGCCCGGCCCAGCCCAACCCAACCCAGCCCAGCCCAGCCCAGCCGGCCCGGCCCGCCCCGGCCTGCGCGCCCCTGGCGCCCAAAACCCCCATGCGCCCCCCCTCCTCTCTCTCTCTCTCATTTGGATCTCCCGCGCAACAACCTCTCCTCTCCCTCTTCCACCTCTCTCTCCCCGTGGTGCCCTAGGATTTGGAGACGGCGATCACCGGATTTTGGACCCCGAGGTGAGCTCCCCTCCCCTCCCCTTCTCCTCTCTCTCTCTCTCTCCCTCTCCCTCCTCTTCTTCCCCACGCGCGCCCTCCCTCTCCCCCTGCCCGCGCGCGCGACCCCGACCCCACCCCGGCCCGCGGCGGCGCCCCTGCCTGCCCCTCCCCGCTCGCCCGCGGCAGCGCTCGGCCCCCGCCCGGCCCCGGCGGCGCTCGGCCCCGCCCGTCCCTGCCCTCCCCGGCGGCGCTCCCCGCCCGCCCCCTCCCGCGGCGGCGCTCGGCGCCCGTCCCCGGCCTCCCCTCGCGCCTCCCCTCCCCCTCCCTCCCCGGCGGCGCGGCCCCTGCCCGTCCCCGGCCCCCGCTCGGCCCCTCCCCGCGGCGGCGCCCCGGCCCGCCCGCTCGGCCCCCTCCCTCGGCGCGGCGGCGCTCGCCCCCCCCCCCCCCCCCCCCGCTCGGCCTCCCCGGCGGCGCTCGGCCGCTCGGCCCTCGGCGCGGCGGCGCGGCCCCCGCCCGGCCCCTCGGCGCGGCGGCGCGGCTCCCCCCGCCCGGCCTCCCTCCCCCGGCGGCGCGCGGCCCCGCCCCCTGCCCGCGCGTCCCCGCTCGCCCGCGCGCCCCCCGGCAGGTTCAACCGCCCCCCTGGCCGGTTCAACCGCCCCGGCCTCGGCTCGGCCGCCCGTTCCCCCGTCCCGGCCTCGCCCGACCGTATCTTCGCTCGCCCGCGCTCGCGATGATTATTCGTTAATTAGCGTGTTGCGTCGCGCGCTTCGCCGCGCGACGGATTTGTCTAAATTCAGATTCTATCTTGTGTTGCGTCGTGCGCTTCGTCGCGCGACGATCCATTTTTGTTTCAGGTTGTTTAAGGTGTAGCGCCGCGTGTGTATTCACGCGACGTTCCACTTTGGACTCAGTTTAGTCGACGTATGCCGTCGTGCGCTTCGTCGCGCGACGTTTAACGTCTCCTCGTAACTAAGGCGAAGTGTCTCGTTGTGTGCCCAGTCGCGCGACGAGTCGTTAGCTTCTTAATTTGTTTTAGAGAGCTTTGTCGCGCGTCTCGCCGCGCGACCATCCTTTTATTTATCTCCACCTGCTTATAATAAGTAGACATGAAACATGACTTTACTTTACGCTAAACATAGTGTCTACATTAAATTTCCTTCCATTAAGCGAGTAGTTAATTTATAATCATGCAACGTGATCGTTTCTCGACTGTCTTTTTCTCTTTCTCTCTTAACCGTACTCGCGAGCCTGCGTAGAACGTCTGTTTACTTATTGCATTCTATTGTATGGTGTACTGTTCTTTGGTATTAAATATGTGGATGTATGTATGTTTGCGCTCGCATAGAGAACGATCCGGTTGAAGAGCCCGAGGAACCCGCAGGAGAAGCCCCTGAGCAGCAGTCGTTTGGTGGAGTCAAGTGTCCCTTGACCTATCTATGTCCTATTCATTATTTAATTCACCTCCCGCTTTACACATTTATGCCTAAGGATTGACTAGCTTTTGTTATCCATGTCCTTGTTTACCTATCTGGGTTGGATTATTACTGTTTAGCTTTATGCTATTGCTCAACTATAATCAATGAACATGATGAGATTATCTATGATACGCTGTTTTCCCTTCTCTTATGATGATGTATGCTTGTGGTTATCAAGGGGGCTCGAGCGGTTTCTCGAGTGCCTCTCCGTAAGGACCTGTTCTATGGATGACCGCCCGGGAAAACAGTGCAACCATGAGGGTAGAATGGGGTGCCCTTAGCTGAATAATTGGAGGATCCGGGGTGTAGTTCACTTAGCCGTCGTGCCGTCAATGGGGCTCGGTGTATGCGGCTCGCTCTGCCAAGTTTGGGTTCGCCCCTTGGGGAGGAGTGCGGTGCATTTAGGAAACCTAACGGGTGGCTACAGCCCCGGGGAATCTTTGTAAAGGCTACGTAGTGATGCCCTACTGGGTCACCTTGGTAGTGATCAATGGAGAGTCATGATCTCCGGGCAGAATGGGAATCACGGCTTGTGGGTAAAGTGCACAACCTCTGCAGAGTGTTTGAAAAACTGATATATCAGCCGTGCTCGCGGTTATGAGCGGCCAAGGGAGCTCCAGTGATTAGTGGTACTTGATCAGAGATACTTTGGTACAGGTGGTTATGAGGTCGATGATTCTGGTTATGACTATGGTGCTGGTAAGTGGTATTCTTTCCGTTTGGAAAGGGTACATCGGGTTAATAACTTGGGTTAATGCTAAAACTTGGCTTTCTACTAGTAAGTAATAATCTGACCAACTAAAAGCAACTGCTTGACTTATCCCCACATAAAGCTAGTCCACTACAGCCAAACAGGATACTTGCTGAGTATGTTGATGTGTACTCACCCTTGCTCTACACACCAAACCCCCCCCCCCCATCCCCAGGTTGTCAGCATTGCAACCACTGCTCAGGCAAAGATGAAGCTGTGGAAGGAGACTTCCAGGAGTTCCAAGATTACGACGAGTTCTAGGTGTGGGTTAGCGGCAACCCCCAGTCGGCTGCCTGTGAAGGCCGCGGTTATCTACGTTTCTTTTCCGCACTTTGATTTATTGTAAGGACCTATATGGACGTCTCAGACGTATGATGTAATCGACTATTTCCCTTATTAATACTATTTTGAGCACTGTGTGATGATGTCCATATTATGTAACTGCTGTGTACGTGAATAACTGATCCTGGCACGTACATGGTTCGCATTCGGTTTGCCTTCTAAAACCGGGTGTGACATAAGTGGTATCAAAGCCGTGCTGACTGTAGGACCGCTAACCTAGAGTAGAATGGTCGTTCTAAGGACTATAGACCTCTGTCTCTGCCTTGACTTTGATATCCCTTCAAAAGTTGGTCATACCGACCGAACCTATGTTCTACTATATATTATACCTTGCTGAAAATCATGTTTTATTCTAATCCTTCATTTACTTATGATTCATTATTTGCTGGTCATATTAATTCTGTTCTTACCCTTTTGCTTGCGATGTCTTTTGTAGATGGCTCGACTTAGACACACTGCACGAAAGTCAGTCATCCCCTTCTTACCCTCCCGCCTTGCTGAGCGTCCGCTTCGCCGTCCCGTGGCCGGACAGTCCAGCCACTTGGAGAGACTACACCACCGCCTGCGTGAGGAGCAGGAGCGTCGACGACAGGAGCAGCAGAGCTCTTCCTTCTCGCTCCACCAGGAGATAGAGTCTGTGAGGAGCTGCTCCCCTGTGCTTCCTCTGGAGCCGCCCCCTGCACCACCACTGGGCGCCCCAGCTTCTGGAGTAGCTGCTGGAGGAGACCCAGACGACGGAGATGGCGACGACAGCTCGAGCCACGACACCGACTTCTCTGCTAACCCTGAGCCGGAAGGATGGGTTGCTCGACCCATCACTCG
Organism: Zea mays; assembly: GCF_902167145.1. Taxonomy (NCBI): domain Eukaryota; kingdom Viridiplantae; phylum Streptophyta; class Magnoliopsida; order Poales; family Poaceae; genus Zea; species Zea mays. The sequence continues at coordinate 152,138,010 of NC_050105.1, forward strand.
CGACGCTGCTCGCGGGTGTCACTTCCACGATGCGCTCGACACCCTGCTACGTCGGGCATTTAACCGGCATACTTGGTCTGTCGAGTATCGCTGTGTGGTCTACCAGCACCGTCGCGGGGTCTACCCGGACCGCTGGGAGGCAACTTGCTTGGTGCGCTGCCCGGAGAACAGTCTCCAGGGTGCAGAGGCCTGTTCAGAGCACTATTCCATCTCTGAGCGGGACTCAGCTGAGGCAGCCATGCAAGATGCTGCACGGCGTGCGCTTTCGCACTACTGCTCGGTTTTCGGTGGGGCAGCTGATGGTCTTGACCTGAAGTATTACCCCCGCCGTCCATCTGGCAGCACAAGAGGCGTGATTGTCTCACCTGTCGGTGAGGGCAATCCTAGGTTGAGCAGCACAGTCAACCTAGCCGTCGTGCTAAACACGGAGCTGGACCATGCATTAGACGAGCTGAGTAGGGCTCGTGCTGAGATCGCCCTGCTGCGGGCTGAGCGCGCGGAACGTCGTCACTTGGATGGTGGTTCCCCCGCTCTCGTCGGGACTCAGCACCCGTACCGCTCACCTCAGCGTGGACACCAGTCTTATGGCAATCCCGCCTGCAAGACCAAGATAACTCTGGAACCATAGATCGTTAGAGTTGGATCTTGTAATTAATACGAAATATATATACGTAGAAGCTTCAGTCTTAGCGTTAGTCTCAGTCTTAGTTAGTCTTAGTTAGACAGGGTAGTTTGCTATATCCTGTGCATTGATGTTTGTCATGATGAACTATGTTTGGTTTGGATCTTTGTAATGATTGTCACCAGAGTGTGGGTATCCCCTGCATTTTGGGTTATCTATTATATTAATGGAGTTAGTTATATAGTTGGGAAACCTTTTATTCCACTTTCCTTTCTATCTGAGAAGCTGTGTGGTCTGTGTTGGAGATCAGTGAAGATGCTCATCTGTTCAGTGTTGTTGAAGAATTCTATTCTCTTTTCTTATGCTGCAAGATTTGCCAGATCAGTTCTGATGTGTGGTTGCATTCTGCAGATGTCAGAGAACAGGCGCAGAGGAGGAAGGCGTGCTCAGCAGGAGCGAGCCGCTCAACAGGAGGAGGTGCCCCAGCAGCAGCACCTGCCGCCCCCGCCCCCGATGTCCATCGAGCAGATGTTTCTGATGCAGACTCAGGCAGTTCAAGCCATCGGTCAGACTTTGGCCGCCATTCAGCAGCAGCAGCAGCAACAGCAGCAGGCCCCACCTCAGCCTCAGATGCCTCAGATGCCCAGAGACAAGCGTGCTGAATTCATGAGAGGTCATCCACCAACGTTCGCTCATTCTTCTGACCCTATGGATGCTGAAGATTGGCTGCGCACTGTGGAGCGGGAGTTGCATACCGCTCAGTGCGATGACAGGGAGAAAGTCCTGTATGGTCCCCGTCTGTTGAGAGGAGCAGCCCAGTCATGGTGGGAGTCTTACCTCGCCACCCATGCCCACCCTGACGCCATCACCTGGGAAGAGTTCAGGAGTAGCTTTCGTCAGTACCATGTCCCTGCAGGTCTAATGACAGTGAAGAAGGAGGAGTTCCTGGCCCTCAAGCAAGGGCCATTGTCTGTCAGTGAGTACCGAGACAGGTTTCTGCAATTGTCTCGCTATGCTCCTGAAGATGTCAACACCGACGCCAAGCGACAGTACCGTTTCCTGAGAGGCTTGGTTGACCCTCTTCAGTATCAGTTGATGAATCGCACCTTCCCGACATTCCAGCACCTGATTGACAGAGCAATCATGACAGAGAGAAAGCGCAAGGAGATGGAAGATCGTAAGCGCAAGATCAGTGGACCCCAGCCTGGAAGCAGCAATCGTCCTCGTTTCTCAGGCAATCAACCTCAGCAGTTCAGGCAGAACCAGCGTCCACCTCAGCAGCATCAGCAGTTCCAAAGGCAGTATCCTCAGCATCAGTACCAGAACCGTCAGAGCAATCAGTCAGGAGGTCAGTTTCAAAGGCAGAATCAGCAGGCACCTCGTCTTCCTGCCCCAGCAAGCCAGCAGAACAGTCAGGCAGCACCAGCTCAGGTTGGAAACAGAGCATGTTTCCACTGTGGGGAGCAAGGCCACTGGGTGATGCAATGTCCGAAGAAGGCAGCCCAGCAGCAGTCAGGCCCCAATGCCCCAGCGAAGCAGAATGTGCCTCAGCCTGGAGCAGGCAATCGCCCTCAGCCGCGCTATAATCATGGAAGACTGAACCACTTGGAGGCGGAAGCAGTTCAGGAGACCCCTGGCATGATAGTAGGTATGTTCCCAGTCGACTCCCATATTGCAGAAGTGTTATTTGATACTGGAGCAACGCATTCTTTCATTACTGCATCATGGGTAGAAGCACATAATCTTCCAATTACTACCATGTCAACCCCATTCAAATTGACTCAGCCGGTGGTAGAATTCGAGCCGATAGCATTTGTTTGAATATAAGTGTGGAAATAAGGGGGATAGCGTTTCCCGCCAACCTTATAGTAATGGGTACTCAGGGAATAGATGTCATCCTAGGGATGAATTGGCTAGATAAGTATCAGGCAGTTATCAGTTGTGATAAAAGGACAATCAAGTTGGTGTCCCCACTAGGAGAGGAAGTGGTGACCGAGTTAGTCCCGCCTGAGCCAAAGAAAGGAAGTTGTTATCAGATAGCTGTTGATAGCAGTGGAGCAGACCCAATTGAGAGTATCAGGGTTGTGTCTGAGTTCCCGGATGTGTTTCCAAAGGACTTACCGGGTATGCCACCAGAGCGGAAAGTTGAGTTTGCTATAGAGCTTCTTCCCGGAACCGCCCCTATCTTTAAGAGAGCTTACAGAATATCTGGACCAGAGTTGGTTGAACTTAAGAAGCAAATTGATGAGCTGTCAGAGAAAGGTTACATTCGGCCAAGCACCTCGCCTTGGGCCGCCCCTGTCCTATTTGTGGAGAAGAAAGATGGCACCAAGAGGATGTGTATCGATTATCGAGCTTTGAATGAAGTCACGATCAAGAACAAGTATCCCTTGCCCAGAATAGAAGATTTGTTCGACCAGTTGAGAGGAGCCAGTGTGTTCTCCAAGATTGATCTGAGATCAGGTTATCATCAGCTCAGGATCCGACCTTCGGACATTCCGAAGACGGCATTCATTTCCAAGTATGGTTTGTACGAGTTCACAGTGATGTCTTTTGGTTTGACCAATGCGCCAGCATTCTTCATGAACTTGATGAATAGTGTATTCATGGATTACCTTGATAAGTTTGTGGTGGTATTCATTGATGACATTCTGGTTTATTCTCAAAGCGAAGAAGAGCACGCAGATCATTTGAGGATGGTATTGCGGAGATTGCGAGAGCACCAGTTGTATGCAAAGTTGAGCAAGTGTGAGTTCTGGATCAGTGAAGTCCTGTTCTTGGGTCACATAATCAACAAAGAAGGATTGGCTGTGGATCCGAAGAAAGTGGCATACATTTTGAACTGGAAAGCGCCAACAGATGCTAGAGGAATCAAGAGCTTCATTGGAATGGCCGGGTATTATCGGCGATTCATTGAAGGGTTTTCGAAGATTGCGAAACCAATGACAGCGTTGCTAGGCAACAAAGTTGAGTTCAAGTGGACCCAGAAATGTCAAGAGGCCTTTGAAGCGCTGAAAGAGAAGTTGACTACAGCGCCTGTCCTAGTCTTGCCTGATGTGCACAAGCCCTTTTCGGTGTATTGTGATGCTTGTTACACAGGTTTGGGATGCGTATTGATGCAAGAGGGAAGAGTTGTGGCTTACTCGTCCCGACAGTTGAAGGTCCATGAGAAGAATTACCCAATCCATGATCTAGAGTTGGCAGCAGTGGTTCACGCGCTGAAGACATGGAGGCACTATCTGTATGGACAGAAATGCGATGTTTACACAGATCACAAGAGTCTGAAGTACATATTCACTCAGTCAGAGTTGAACATGAGGCAACGAAGATGGTTAGAGTTGATCAAAGATTATGAGTTGGAGATTCATTACCATCCAGGCAAAGCAAACGTAGTGGCAGATGCTTTGAGCAGAAAAAGTTAAGTCAATCTGATGGTCGCTCGTCCGATGCCTTATGAGTTGGCCAAAGAGTTTGACAAGTTGAGTCTCGGATTTCTGAATAATTCGCGAGGAGTCACAGTTCAGTTGGAACCTACCTTGGAGCGCGAAATCAAAGAAGCGCAGAAGAATGATGAGAAGATCAGTGAGATCCGGCGACTGATTCTAGAAGGCAAAGGCAAAGATTTTCGAGAAGATGCAGAAGGCGTGATATGGTTCAAAGACCGCTTGTGTGTTCCCAATGTCCAGTCCATTCGGGAGTTGATTCTCAAGGAAGCTCATGAGACAGCTTATTCGATTCACCCTGGTAGTGAGAAGATGTATCAGGATCTGAAAAAGAAATTCTGGTGGTACGGAATGAAGAGGGAAATCGCAGAACATGTGGCTATGTGCGATAGTTGCCGAAGAATTAAGGCAGAACACCAGAGACCTGCTGGATTGTTGCAACCGTTGCAGATCCCTCAATGGAAATGGGATGAAATTGGTATGGATTTCATAGTCGGATTGCCTCGCACTCGAGCCGGCTACGATTCCATTTGGGTAGTGGTGGACCGCTTGACCAAGTCAGCCCACTTCATACCTGTCAAGACCAACTACAGCAGTGCAGTATTGGCAGAATTGTATATGTCTCGGATCATTTGTCTTCATGGTGTGCCAAAGAAGATAGTGTCAGATAGAGGAACGCAGTTCACCTCTCATTTCTGGCGGCAGTTGCATGAAGCTTTGGGCACGCATCTGAATTTCAGTTCAGCTTATCATCCGCAGACAGATGGCCAGACCGAAAGGACCAATCAAATTCTTGAAGACATGTTGAGAGCCTGTGCATTGCAAGATCAGTCCGGATGGGATAAGAGATTGCCTTATGCAGAGTTTTCCTATAACAACAGTTACCAGGCCAGTTTAAAGATGTCACCATTTCAGGCGCTCTATGGAAGGAGTTGTAGAACTCCGTTGCAATGGGATCAGCCTGGAGAAAAGCAAGTGTTTGGGCCAGACATTTTGCTTGAAGCTGAAGAGAACATCAAGATGGTCCGAGAGAATCTAAAGATAGCGCAATCGAGGCAGCGAAGCTATGCAGACACAAGAAGAAGAGAGCTGAGTTTCGAAGTCGGAGACTTCGTCTATCTGAAAGTGTCACCGATCAGAGGAGTCAGAAGGTTCGGAGTGAAAGGCAAGCTAGCACCCCGCTACATTGGTCCGTATCAGATTCTTGCAAGACGTGGAGAAGTGGCCTATCAGCTCAGTTTGCCCGAGAATTTGTCTGCTGTGCATGATGTCTTTCATGTGTCTCAGTTGAAGAAGTGCTTGCGTGTGCCGGAAGAGCAGTTGCCAGTGGAAGGTCTTGAAGTCCAGGAGGACTTGACCTACGTTGAGAAGCCAGTGCAAATCCTTGAGGCTGCAGACCGAGTCACCCGAAGGAAGACCATCAGAATGTGCAAAGTCAGATGGGATCACCACTCTGAGGAAGAAGCAACCTGGGAGCGTGAAGATGATCTGATGGCTAAATACCCTGAGCTCTTTGCTAGCCAACCCTGAATCTCGAGGGCGAGATTCTTTTAAGGGGGATAGGTTTGTAACGCCCTGAATTTGGGGGTAGAATTTTTTCTTCTTTTCTCTCACCAAATTCGGGCGTTACTCTCTTTTCTCTTTCCCCGTTTGCTCCTTCTTCCCAATTTCAAACCAGTATAGCGGCATGTGTCCGTGTCGTGTATAAACCAAAACCTAAGTCTCATGGGTGTTGCATCATGCCGAAGCACATTTCTTTGTCTGATGTTGAGTGTTCGTCTCGTTCCGTTCCGGATTTCGGTTCGCGATTTAATTCCGTTTAGTGGTCGTGCTCGTCGTGGGTTTTCGATCCGCGAAGTGGCCCGGCCCAGCCCAACCCAACCCAGCCCAGCCCAGCCCAGCCGGCCCGGCCCGCCCCGGCCTGCGCGCCCCTGGCGCCCAAAACCCCCATGCGCCCCCCCTCCTCTCTCTCTCTCTCTCGTTTGGATCTCCCGCGCAACAACCTCTCCTCTCCCTCTTCCACCTCTCTCTCCCCGTGGTGCCCTAGGATTTGGAGACGGCGATCACCGGATTTTGGACCCCGAGGTGAGCTCCCCTCCCCTTCTCCTCTCTCTCTCTCCCTCTCCCTCCTCTTCTTCCCCACGCGCGCCCTCCCTCTCCCCCTGCCCGCGCGCGCGACCCCGACCCCACCCCGGCCCGCGGCGGCGCCCCTGCCTGCCCCTCCCCGCTCGCCCGCGGCGGCGCTCCCCGCCCGCCCCCTCCCGCGGCGGCGCTCGGCGCCCGTCCCCGGCCTCCCCTCGCGCCTCCCCTCCCCCTCCCTCCCCGGCGGCGCGGCCCCTGCCCGTCCCCGGCCCCCGCTCGGCCCCTCCCCGCGGCGGCGCCCCGGCCCGCCCGCTCGGCCCCCTCCCTCGGCGCGGCGGCGCTCGGCCCCTCCCGCGGCGGCGCTCGGCTCCCCTCCCCCTCCCTCCCCGGCGGCCTCGTCCGCCCGGCCTCCCTCGGCGCGGCGGCGCTCGCCCCCCCCCCCCCCCCCCCCCGCTCGGCCTCCCCGGCGGCGCTCGGCCGCTCGGCCCTCGGCGCGGCGGCGCGGCCCCCGCCCGGCCCCTCGGCGCGGCGGCGCGGCTCCCCCGCCCGGCCTCCCTCCCCCGGCGGCGCGCGGCCCCGCCCCCTGCCCGCGCGTCCCCGCTCGCCCGCGCGCCCCCGGCCGGTTCAACCGCCCCCCTGGCCGGTTCAACCGCCCCGGCCTCGGCTCGGCCGCCCGTTCCCCCGTCCCGGCCTCGCCCGACCGTATCTTCGCTCGCCCGCGCTCGCGATGATTATTCGTTAATTAGCGTGTTGCGTCGCGCGCTTCGCCGCGCGACGGATTTGTCTAAATTCAGATTCTATCTTGTGTTGCGTCGTGCGCTTCGTCGCGCGACGATCCATTTTTGTTTCAGGTTGTTTAAGGTGTAGCGCCGCGTGTGTATTCACGCGACGTTCCACTTTGGACTCAGTTTAGTCGACGTATGCCGTCGTGCGCTTCGTCGCGCGACGTTTAACGTCTCCTCGTAACTAAGGCGAAGTGTCTCGTTGTGTGCCCAGTCGCGCGACGAGTCGTTAGCTTCTTAATTTGTTTTAGAGAGCTTTGTCGCGCGTCTCGCCGCGCGACCATCCTTTTATTTGTCTCCACCTGCTTATAATAAGTAGACATGAAACATGACTTTACTTTACGCTAAACATAGTGTCTACATTAAATTTCCTTCCATTAAGCGAGTAGTTAATTTATAATCATGCAACGTGATCGTTTCTCGACTGTCTTTTTCTCTTTCTCTCTTAACCGTACTCGCGAGCCTGCGTAGAACGTCTGTTTACTTATTGCATTCTATTGTATGGTGTACTGTTCTTTGGTATTAAATATGTGGATGTATGTATGTTTGCGCTCGCATAGAGAACGATCCGGTTGAAGAGCCCGAGGAACCCGCAGGAGAAGCCCCTGAGCAGCAGTCGTTTGGTGGAGGCAAGTGTCCCTTGACCTATCTATGTCCTATTCATTATTTAATTCACCTCCCGCTTTACACATTTATGCCTAAGGATTGACTAGCTTTTGTTATCCATGTCCTTGTTTACCTATCTGGGTTGGATTATTACTGTTTAGCTTTATGCTATTGCTCAACTATAATCAATGAACATGATGAGATTATCTATGATACGCTGTTTTCCCTTCTCTTATGATGATGTATGCTTGTGGTTATCAAGGGGGCTCGAGCGGTTTCTCGAGTGCCTCTCCGTAAGGACCTGTTCTATGGATGACCGCCCGGGAAAACAGTGCAACCATGAGGGTAGAATGGGGTGCCCTTAGCTGAATAATTGGAGGATCCGGGGTGTAGTTCACTTAGCCGTCGTGCCGTCAATGGGGCTCGGTGTATGCGGCTCGCTCTGCCAAGTTTGGGTTCGCCCCTTAGGGAGGAGTGCGGTGCATTTAGGAAACCTAACGGGTGGCTACAGCCCCGGGGAATCTTTGTAAAGGCTACGTAGTGATGCCCTGCTGGGTCACCTTGGTAGTGATCAATGGAGAGTCATGATCTCCGGGCAGAATGGGAATCACGGCTTGTGGGTAAAGTGCACAACCTCTGCAGAGTGTTTGAAAAACTGATATATCAGCCGTGCTCGCGGTTATGAGCGGCCAAGGGAGCTCCAGTGATTAGTGGTACTTGATCAGAGATACTTTGGTACAGGTGGTTATGAGGTCGATGATTCTGGTTATGACTATGGTGCTGGTAAGTGGTATTCTTTCCGTTTGGAAAGGGTACATCGGGTTAATAACTTGGGTTAATGCTAAAACTTGGCTTTCTACTAGTAAGTAATAATCTGACCAACTAAAAGCAACTGCTTGACTTATCCCCACATAAAGCTAGTCCACTACAGCCAAACAGGATACTTGCTGAGTATGTTGATGTGTACTCACCCTTGCTCTACACACCAAACCCCCCCCCATCCCCAGGTTGTCAGCATTGCAACCACTGCTCAGGCAAAGATGAAGCTGTGGAAGGAGACTTCCAGGAGTTCCAAGATTACGACGAGTTCTAGGTGTGGGTTAGCGGCAACCACCAGTCGGCTGCCTGTGAAGGCCGCGATTATCTACGTTTCTTTTCCGCACTTTGATTTATTGTAAGGACCTATATGGACGTCTCAGACGTATGATGTAATCGACTATTTCCCTTATTAATACTATTTTGAGCACTGTGTGATGATGTCCATATTATGTAACTGCTGTGTACGTGAATAACTGATCCTGGCACGTACATGGTTCGCATTCGGTTTGCCTTCTAAAACCGGGTGTGACAGGCACTTCTCAAAATTCACACACCAAAAAGATATAAACAAATCTTCCACGCAATGGTGAGAGAACGAAGAACACAAACAAACACAATGAGCAAGAACACAAGAGACACAAGATTTATCCCGAGGTTCGGTCACACCACCAAGGTGCCCTACTTCCTCGTTGAGGCGCCCACAAAGAGACGGGTCTCTTTCTACCCTAATCCTCCCTTTGCCGACCACAAAGGTCAAGCCCACATAATAATCTTTGCTCAAACGAGCGGGTAATACAAACTTTCTTGTGGTCTTCCACAAGATTTGGAGACTCACAAGAGACACCTAGTCGTCTAGGATCTAGAAGCTCCAAGAGTAATGAATCCACAAAGAACTCGATGTAATACCAAAGCTCGAATCAAGAAGAGCAAGAAGGATTTAGAGATGAAGCACCAAAATCGCAGCTCTTCAATCTCACTCAAAGATTTCTCTCCAAAGATTTGAAATGGGAGAGGCAAGAGGTGTGTGAGAGAGAGTGGGAGGTGTTTCTTAGGTTAGAAATGGAGTTTTGTGCGTGCTCTACTATGGGGAAGAGTGTGGGAGGTGTATATAAAGGTGCCCCCAAAAGCTGGTGGCCGTTGGAGAAATCTGACTGAAAAACGGTTGAACCGGTTCTAAAACCGGTTGAACCGGATTCCACCAGGGGGGTTTCGGTTCACTGGCGGACTCAGCCAGAGACTGGACCGGTCCCAAATTCGGTTGAGCCGGACCAAAATTCGGTTGAACCAGTTGCAAATTCGGTTGAGCCGGGCCAAAATTCGGTTGAACCATTTTTCCAAAAATCTGCACATGGCTTTTTCTAACAGGACTGACTGGCAGACTGGCAGTGATAGAGGGGAACAGTGCAGAAACCGGTTTTAATTCCGGTTGAACCGATTTTTGAAACTGTTGCACAGATTTTGAGAAAACTGAAGTGAAACAAGGGTAAAATGGAAGTTTTAGATCAAGGATTTTGAGCTTTAGTACCAACACCAACCTTCTTTATGGACCCCCCCTTCATAGTACGACAATTCCTATACTCAAGTTAGATAAAATATAAGTAAGTAAACTCCTTGAGTCATTGGTGTCTCAAGTGTGATTTCTCCATGGTGTTGCTTCATAAGGATCACAAACATCTTTGTCTCACCTTTTGAAGCAAACACAAATCGAGCCTGTGACTTGTGCCATTTCACCATATATGAGTTCAAATCACGGCTTCAAGTCACCTTACTGATGCATCAACATGTTGTTACTCTTCATAGCTGATTAGTTCATCGACTTAGTGCAAGTACTCTCTTCTTCACCTTAGCCATGGTACCTCGGTCTACAAGCCGTCGCTTGGCCTTCACCTTCGCTTAGTTCCTCGAAGCCCTTTCCTTGCTATCTTCACCCTATCAAGCCATTCTTGAGTCACATCCTATTGAGCATCCATTGAGAGAATCATTTCTTCAATATTGTGAACCTTTCTTGAATTTCATCTAGATATAACTGCTAAGATCGATCAAGCTCTAGTTTGATTCTCATATATTCATATATGGACTAATAGTAATATGGTCAAGCCAATTCACGATTCCTCATATCTTATTCACTTTGGCTTGACAAATCCTCTTAATCACTTCAACCTCTATTATGATCATATTTATGCATAGTGATTTCTCAGGACTTGTCCATATATTCAAACCAATATAGAGACCATATTATATCTATTTGTATTGTCTCACTGGTTATTTGACCTTGTGTTGAACCTTGTTCACTGATCATTATACACTATTGAAGTATGTTCATCATACTGAATTTCCTGTTCAACACTTAGCAAACTTGTTAGACCTTTAAATGTGTTGTTATCCAAATCACCAAAACTCACAAAAGGGATGACTGCACTTTCAATCTCCCCCTTTTTGGTGATTGATGACAACACATTTAAAGCTTACATAAGATTTGATAAATAAGATTTTGAATCCTATGATATAGTTTCCTCCCCCTAAATATGTGCATTTCAGAAAATACCAATTTTGTACTCAAATGCCAAAAGCACATATTTGGGTCAAAGAGTGAAGACAACTTATATCATACTATTCATGGGGTGCATTGAGCCATAAAATAAACATCACTCATCAATTTCCTACATCTTATGTTTTACTTATGATTCTCCCCCTTTTGTCAATTATTTCTCCCCCTTTTCAAAAGTCTTCTTACACTTAGTTACATAAGACTAAAGGTAAGCTTTAATGCACAATTTCTCCCCCTTTGTCATAAATCTCCAAAAAAAATATAAAGAATATAAAGGGTAGAAATTATGATTAATCAACATTTGAACACACTATCATGAAAAGGGTCCTTATATGGCACAAAGGTAATGGAGAAGTGTCATAAGTGATGTACCTTTGCGTTTTACCTTTTCAAAGGGGTGTTCCACACTTGTGTTGTATTTAGAGTTCATTTTGCAATCTCTTGTTGGCATAATTGTGACATAGGTCCAAGATATCAAATGAATATTGTCATACTAATTGAAAGATAAATCTTGATACCTGGAGTCTAGATGTCACCTAGCATTTTCTTATCATGACAAGAGGCAGCATGAAAATTGCAAAAGTATGGTTTATACAACTAGTGATCATGTACGAAAAATATCAATTGAAAACCACCAATTGATACAATTTGATAGATAATCAGATCACTAATTGCATATTACACTAAATTCTCCTCAAGTTTTAGTGCACACATATATATGAATTCAATTGATACCAGTTGAAGTACTTATTTGCAACTTAAAATACCATTGGCATACAAGGAGTATCAATTGAACATAATCATGCAACATAAGGAACATGTGCACTATTTAATCAATTAAGTTCTAGACAAGAGAATTTATAAGCTATGCTACTTCAGATATTTGTAATCCAAAAAGATGTGATACATATTTACCAATTTTAGATGACGTTGGAGTAGCATTTACAAGAGAAACTCATTCTCTTATGAAATGTATAGAAGATACATTTATTGGAGCAAAGAATCTTTGATACCCATCAAAATTTGCAGTGGAAGTGATTGTCTTTGCTTGAAGATTCCTTTCTAATTTGAGACTACACACATAATAGACTTGAAAATGAAGTTAGTCTCAAAGATTCAAATTATAGACCATTCTCCCCCTAAATGTGTGCATACAAGTGATGAATACTTGTTTAGCTTATGCACTTGGTCTTGTGAGGCCAGGGGATTAAGTTATACAATTTGAACCTTGGTACAAATAAAGTATGAAAATGTGAAATTGTACCAATTGAAGGAATTACTCATAATCAAAAGGTATACTAATAGACATGATATGCAATATTTTAAACCAAGATTCTTGAGAAGTTAGCATGTTTGAGTCATACCTCACTAAGATGACTTAAAACTAATTTATGACATCACCACAAGAGGTATTAATCATATATCTAGAGATTCTTTAATCGTCACCACAAGTGCAACCTTATGGTGTGACTTAAGACATTGCATATACATGCACACACTAGCATGTAAGAGCCTAGATACACAAATGTTATACAATAGTTCATGGAATGACACACCTTTGTTTTATGCCACATGTTCTCCATTATAATCATGAATTTCCATCTTAGCTTTTGATAGGCTTGACATTTCAATGAGAAACTTATCCTCTTCAAACGATCAAGAGAAACTCATTTTCTTGATAGGTTCAAGAGAAACCCATTTTCATTTCTATGGAACCATTCATCCTCATTTGATGTTCTCCAAGGTGTGAGACTACACAACATGAACTTGAAAGAAATCATTAGTCTCACAAGATATAGGCTAAACTCTCCCTCAATTTGTGCATGCAAGAGTACACAAAGTACACTTATGCACATTAACAATACGAGGTTAAAGGAGATGTTTGCACTATATCTTGGTTTAACATAACATGCTTTACATAGATGATGAAAATCAAACCAATTGAAAGTTTAAGAACTGAAAGTATATCAATTGAAATTCTGAAGGGTAAAGCATGCTAATATGAACCTCAAAACTCATAATGAAGGATATTATATAAATATGTCACTAAATCTTCATTATTTGGTTGACAAAAAGTGTAACTCCCTTCTTGAATCACTGTGATTTCTTTTCTCTTTATGATTTCATCCAACCAGGCGATCTTGAACTTCATTCATCTTGGCTTGGTTCAATCATACTTGATATGAGACCCATTGAAACTCAATGATTGAAACAACCAAGACTCTTATATTCGTAGATTTTGAATCCAACTTGAAAGCACTTGGAAAGACCTTATTGAAACACTTAGAAAAGAGAGCATTAGAAACACAAGGGAGGGTTTCACAAATGATAATCCTTATATGTGGATGTATAATGAATCATCATTCTTGAAACCCAAAAGGATAGATTAAATTCCTTTAAATTAGTGCACACATATAGTTGATGTCAAAGTTATATGCACAATTGAACATTTTATATTGCAAGGAAATTAACCTATACTATGGTACATACCACTAAGGATAGAATACTAAAACAACTAAAGGAGAGGAAGTTTTCATACCTTGGCCTCTTATCAACTTCATCTTACTTTAGTTGAATAGTATCCTTTAAGCTTGTGATTTATCCAATTTAAAACAAGCACCATCTCTTAACATAGATTTTCTATGGATAAACTCAACACATGAGATGGCATTAGTAGCACAAGCACTAGTTTCTTATTTAGCAACCCTTTATATGGGGAAGACAAGTGTGTTGCTAAAACAGAGAAACATCATAATATGGACTAAATTTCCTTGAACCCTCATGCACAATATATTTTGAATGACATGGATAATATGCATGGTTATTGAATGAAGTCTAAAGGGATGACTTAATCCGTATTATGGTGAGTGTCTAATATAGAAGAATCAAATCCAAATTAACTAGATAGAGAATACGTCACATAATTTTGGATTGTTCACCATATGATAATATTCATTCAACTTCCAATTAGACCTTTATTTCATAATCAACAACTGCTGTATATCCTCAAGTTCTTCTTTTTCCTTAGTGGCTACACAAGTCACAAAAAGATAAGATTTGAAAATAATATGCACTTGAGATTCAGTTGTTACCACCCTAGCTACTATCTCCAAATATGATTTATACATTCATTATCAAGCACCCAACTTGATCCATTGAAGGAGTGATCCTGCAAAACATGTTTAAGCTTCATATCTTGGTACCCAATTTGAATTGGGTCCTTTGAGATTAGTAGTAAGAGCCTTGAGTACCCACACAATCCTTATTGTGACCTTTCTCTTTGTGTAGGCACCCACATATACTTGACAACCATCTTACATGGTTTCAAGTCAATATTTAATCACATAGATAAAAACTAGAGTTAAGAATAGGAGCCTTTTCTCCCTTTATTAATACATCGTTGTGTTGCCTTCTTGATGATGAACCTACCTTGACTTTGGGTGCACCCAGCTTATCAAGGTTAGTCACACAAGAATTCATATCATAAAGACAAGTTATGCATGGAATTTACAACTTAGTGATCCAATTCAATGTGAAGCATATGGATATCGATTGAAGTAGATTTCTAAGATATCAAAATATGGGTTTCCAAAATATAGAGAGTATGGATCACTAATTATACCTTTTACAGTTTAAAAATCATATCCATGTTAGTGCATATGTATGTGATGAATATCAACAAAAAGATTCTTATGCACTTTTAGAATTAACGATAAGGGAATTTTAAACTGCATCAAGAGTAGCTATTTAGAAAACAAAGATTACAATCCATATGAATGAGATACAAATTTATCATTTTGGATTGTCTTAGTATAGCTTACTCAAGTGAAACTTATTCTCTATGACACAAGATATATAATTTTCTCCCACTAGATATGTGCATCAAGTATTTGAATGACTTGCCACATGCACTTTCAATTCAGTTAAGAGTCTCATGAGGAGTATATTACATATCATGGTCAAGGCATGACAAATTTGCAATGAATTAACTTATGCCTAAGAATACTTACCACCATATAGAATGTACCGTTTGTTATACCAATTTGACAGATGTTACTATATGTGGTGGTGTCACCTTAGTATTCTTGTTTTCATCATTTGTGGAGACTTCCTTCTTTGTTATCTCTTTTCCTTTTAAAAATAGTCGATAAAACACTTTGTAAAGAGGTATTAGTAGTACAAGGAAGTATTTAATGAATGATGATATCTATATATGAATGGCAAATAAATCATCATTTATGAGGCGTAAAGGCATAAATTAAATTCCTTTCAAGTTAATGCACATGGAGCAGTGAATTCACAATATGCACTAATTTACAAATTTAAGCCAAGAGGAATTTAACCTTCATATTGACATTCCTTTCCATAGAATATATTATTACCAATTGAAAGAATGCCACTTGGAAGGAACTACTATTGATCAACTACCAATTGAAGCAATTTGTTCCATACCTTTGCCTTGAGCATTCCTAATCTTTCTTTTAGATGAAGATTAACTTTTAAAGCTTGTGATTTTACCAATTGAAAGAGCACAATCTCTACTTATGAATTTCCATGAAATATCTTAAAAGAGATTGTATTAGTAACACAAGCAATAGTTTCCTATTTAGCAACCTCTAGTATATGAATGACGAGAAGGTTACTAAAACAAGGAAACCTCATGATATGAACTAAATTACCCTTACAAGCATCATGCATAACATCAATTGTAAAAAAGTTGAAAGTAGCATGATTATTTAATTAAGTTTACATGGCAAGTTTAATTCATAGCATGGTGAGTGATTAATGTAGAAGACTCAAAACCAATTTAAACAAGAATGAATACTTCACATAGTATTGGTTCGATCTTCTTTGAATGTTGAATGGCACACTCCATTTGGGAAACACATTCTCATGTTGTGAGACTACATAAACACTTGGATAGAAACATTAGTCTCACAACTCTAATCATATAGAGAATTCCCTTTTGGTAAGTGCTTTAAGAATTTGAATTTCTTACTTAGCACTCTATTTATTTAAGAACATGGGATAATACTCTTTATGTCTAGGTAATGGCAATAATATGATGATTAACTTGAAATATGCCACAAGATACATACAATCAATTTAAAGCATGTAGATTGTCACAATATAAAAATATGAACTTGCAATCTACCATATAATTAGATCCTTTCCAAAGCAAGGTAAAATCTTTTAAGTTCATTCTCAAGTGCTTCATTTTTCCTATGTGGCTACAAAAGACACAAAGGAATATACCAATTAAAAAGCAATGTGCACTTAAGAATTAATTGTTACCATCCTTTGGATATCACTTGGTTGTAGGCTTTTTGCTTGATTCCCACAAAGGTTAATCCTTATTCCCTACAATACAAGTTCTTGCTAGAGATGAATATGAATTTAGTGATATAACAACTCAATTCATCTTTGGGTCAATCTTAAAGGATAGACAATGTAAGATTGATAGCTTGAGATAAGAATTGAGTTAAACCGCTCAAGCACCCCAAAGCTTCATATCATCTCTGGGTACCTGCAAAACTTATTAAGTACATTTTGGTACCCATTTTTGGATGGGTCCATCAAGGTTAGCCAATAAGGACTTAGGCACCCAAATAGCCTTAGTCCTAGAATGTGGTGAACTCATCACCTTTCTAGCACAAGAGTCAAATTTAGGTCTCCTAAGCATATCTGAATGTATTGACAAGTTAGGCTTAGGAATTTTACCCTTTGGACAAACCTTGAATAGATGACCTTTTTCACATCAATTGTAGAAAATGTGGTGCTTGTCCTTGCAATGCATTTGCCTTTTGCTTTCATCTTTCTTGATGGTCATCTTTCTTGATCGTGCAAGGTCTTGATTTTTCATGTGGGGGCATGAATCAATTTCATGACCTTTCTCCTTGCATCCATAGCACCTTCTATCGCTTCTCTTTGATCTTTCTTTGTTGAAGCACATAGGTACATTATTAGAACAAATAGTATGAGCATTAATTTTCTTACCATGAATTTTGCTCATGCCCTTCTTGGAAAGCTTGGTATTCTTTTGAAGGGGTTTTGTGCATGCTACGGTTGTCCCCTTCTCAAGCTTTTTCACCATATTATCACGGTTATCTTGAGAAGGTTGAGCATGACACTTTCCCTTCAAAAGAGTTAAGCTCCTTCTTAGCCTTCCAACTTCTTCCTTGAGCTCTTTATTTTCTTGTGTGATAGAAATATCTCTAATTCCTGAAATCTCTAGCTCAATGGAAGATTGGCTTTCTTGAGAGCAACATTTGTTAGCACATGATAATATAGTTTCTACTTGAGTACATGTGCATATGTGAGGTTGGTATGATTTCAAATTAGTTAACACAACCTCATGAGCCATTTCTAGCATGATATGTGAATCTATAAATTTATTATGAGAGCAAACAAGCATATCATGTTTTTCTTGCAAAGCTAGATTTTCAATATTTAGCTTTTCTATCGTGTTCTTGAGCATAGTATTTTCTTTTTCGAATTGAGCAACACATGATAAAGCATTTGAAGTACTAGTTTGCTCAATTGAAACCTTTTCGTACCTTTGGACCAAATGATCATGAGAGCACTTTAGCTTCTCATGCTCTTTGGTCAACTTCTCCAAGTCTTTGATTTTTTTGATGAGGATATCTTCTTGCTTATGAAGCATTTCCTTTTGTTCTTCTGCTCTTTTCATGAGTTTGATCAAGCTCATCCGGTTCTTCTTGCTTAGTTGAGCAAAGAATTGTTAAAGATCATCCTCATCTTCACTATCACTTTCATGCTCCTCCTCATCCTCACTTTCGCTTTCACTGTCACTCCCATTAGCGACAAAACACATATGAGAAGTGGATTTGAAAGACGAACCTTGTGAAGAGGTGGATTCGTCGTTTGGTCTCCATCGATCATTTTCTTATTCAATCTTGTTCTTCGCCTCATCTTCCTTCATTTTGAGGAACATCCTTTCGGCGATTCTCATGGCAAGATCTATTGCCCTAGGATCAACATCTGCACCAAAAGATGAAGTCGAGACAACCTCAACTTTTTCAAGCTTAGTAGCACTTTCATTTCTTAGTCCCCCCGACATGATCTTTTCCTCACACGGTTAAGCGTTAGAACAAGGATTAGGTTCTGATACCAATTGAAAGTTGCCTAGAGGAGGGGGGTGAATAGGCAAGTTAAAACTTTTTTAACAAAACTAGAAATGAACTGGGTAAAACTAAATTGATCTCGAAATTCACCCAGTTAACTTTGGAAATGAGATGTTCTAAATGATCCATAGGGTTCAAAGTAGTAGATCTGAGAAGGGCACTTCTCAAAATCCACACACCAAAAACATATAAACAAATCTTCCACGCAATGGTGAGAGAACGAAGAACACAAACAAACACAATGAGCAAGAACACAAGAGACACAAGATTTATCCCGAGGTTCGGTCACACCACCAAGGTGCCCTACTTCCTCGTTGAGGCACCCACAAAGAGCCGGGTCTCTTTCAACCCTAATCCTCCCTTTGCCGACCACAAAGGTCAAGCCCACACAATAATCTTTGCTCAAATGAGCGGGTAATACAAACTTTCTTGTGGTCTTCCACAAGATTTGGAGACTCACAAGAGACACCTAGTCGTCTAGGAGCTAGAAGCTCCAAGAGGAATGAATCCACAAAGAACTCGATGTAATACCAAAGCTCGAATCAAGAAGAGCAAGAAGGATTTAGAGATGAAGCACCAAAATCGCAGCTCTTCAATCTCACTCAAAGATTTCTCTCCAAAGATTTGAAATGGGAGAGGCAAGAGGTGTGTGAGAGAGAGTGGGAGGTGTTTCTCAGGTTAGAAATGGAGTTTTGTGCGTGCTCTACTATGGGGAAGAGTGTGGGAGGTGTATATAAAGGTGCCCCCAAAAGCTGGTAGCCGTTGGAGAAATCTGACTAAAAAACGGTTGAACCGGTTGAACCGGATTCCACTAGGGGGTTTTCGGTTCACTGGCGGACTCAGCCAGAGACTGGACCGATCCCAAATTCGGTTGAGCCGGACCAAAATTCGATTGAACCGGTTGCAAATCCGGTTGAGCCGGGCCAAAATTCGGTTGAACAGGTTGCAAATTCGGTTGAACCGTTTTTCCAAAAATCTGCACACGGCTTTTTTTGACAGGACTGACTGGCAGACTGGCAGTGACAGAGGGGAACAGTGCAGAAACCGGTTTTAATTCCGGTTGAACCGATTTTTGAAACTGTTGCACAGGTTTTTAGAAAACTGAAGTGAAACAAGGGTAAAATGGAAGTTTTAGATCAAGGATTTTGAGCTTTAGTACCAACATCAACCTTCTTTATGGACCCCCCTTGATAGTACAACGATTCCTATACTCAAGTTAGATAAAATATAATTAAGTAAACTCCTTGAGTCATTGGTGTCTCAAGTGTGATTTCTCCATGGTGTTGCTTCATAAGGATCACAAACATCTTTGTCTCACCTTTTGAAGCAAACACAAATTGAGCCTGTGACTTGTGCCATTTCACCATATATGAGTTCAAATCATGGCTTCAAGTCACCTTACTGATGCAACAACATGTTGTAACTCTTCATAGCTGATTAGTTCATCGACTTAGTGCAAGTACTCTCTTCTTCACCTTAGCCATGGTACCTCGGTCTACAAGCCGTCGCTTGGCCTTCACCTTCGCTTAGTTCCTCGAAGCCCTTTCCTTGCTATCTTCACCCTATCAAGCCATTCTTGAGTCACATCCTATTGAGCATCCATTGAGAGAATCATTTCTTCAATATTGTGAACCTTGCTTGAATGTCATCTAGATATAACTGCTAAGATCGATCAAGCTCTAGTTTGATTCTCATATATTCATATATGGACTAATAGTAATATGGTCAAGCCAATTCACGATTCCTCATATCTTATTCACTTTGGCTTGACCAATCCTCTTAATCACTCCAACCTCTATTATGATCATATTTATGCATAGTGATTTCTCAGGACTTGTCCATATATTCAAACCAATATATAGACCATATTATATCCATTTGCATTGTCTCACTGGTTATTTGACCTTGTGTTGAACCTTGTTCACTGATCATTATACACTATTCAAGTATGTTCATCATACTGAATTTCCTGTTCAACACTTAGCAAACTTGTTAGACCTTTAAATGTGTTGTTATCCAAATCACCAAAACTCACAAAAGGGATGACTGCACTTTCAACACCCACCTAATCGATTATTATTTATTATGGCATAGCGCCAATGAAACTGTATCTTGCCCGGGCACTAGCAAATCCAGGTAACAAAATGATATTGCCACACAATCTCCCTACATCGTCGCTACAACGCAATAAGCTGCAAGTACATTACAGCTACTAATTTCACAATGCTCCTGGGTTCACAACTGCACCACATAGATGTCTTTTGTGCAAACTGCACCACAAAGGAAATGTTCAATAATCATTTGTCACACCCAGATTCAAAGGATAAAGTCGGGTGAGTCTCATATGTGCGCCAAGGAAGAACATCACATATAATGACAAAGTGTATAGAGATAAATGTCATAAATATCATAAATGTCATTATTACATAGCTGAAGTCTTCCAAAAATAAATGATAGTAATAAAGAAAACTAATTATTATTTCCCTGGCGCCACAAAGCTGACTGAGAGACGCCACCTAGATCAACTCGTATGCTTCATTGTAGGGCGGCTCCTCTTCGACTGCCTGCTCTTCACCTGTGGGGGGGTTTATATATCGCAAGAGTGAGCTCACAAAAGATCATAGCTCAACAAGTTATGGGGAATAATGTGCATGAACTCACCAAAGGTGGGAGTTCATGTGAAGTGTAAGGCTGATCAACAAATAAGGGTCAAAGCTAAGCATTGCTTTTATAAGTTAGTCAAAATTTTATTAGCAGTTACTAAATTTAAGTAAATACCAAACCATAGTACTAGTAAATCAAAATAATAATAAATCCCAATGCGATGCAAATGACAAACTGAATTTAATTCTATAAATGAATCATGTGATTGTCCGAGCCGCTCATGACCGTGAGTCGGGCTAGTATACCAGTTTTACACTCTGCAGAGGTTGCACATCTTTACCCACAAGTCAAGTTACCCATCTGCCAAGGGATCGCGACTCCCATGCACCTCTACCAAGGAAGGGAGGCAGGGTAACACTACGAGGCCTTTACAAAATTCCACTAGCTTCAGAAAACCCGCTACAGTTTCTAGGAAGCTCCAATGCAGGGACCCCTCTCCTGACCGCCATCACAGCAAAATCAACCCAAGGACTTCCCTACACTGACCACTCCCCTACTGCCCTTACCCCTATCAAGTAAGGTAGTCCTCCACTAGCTTTCCTAGTTAGTCAGACAAGGGTGTCCCATACCACCCTTGTGGTAGGACTGTTTTCCTAGGTGGTTCTCCATGTTCCAATTAACATAATGATCTTATCATGAACAGTAAATAACAAACTGATATAAAAATTGTGATCATGAATAATGTATATCTCCATACCTAAAACCACATAAAGCAATAGCAGGCACTACCCAAAAATTCAGTGGTAAACAAGGTATAAAGATAGCCAAACTAGGGTAACCTATTGGGTCCCATCAAAATTAACCTATGCAGATCATTATGATTAATAAGAACAAGATTGGGTAAAATGAAGTGATCAAGGGCACAACTTGCCTTCAACGAGCTCCTGCTCAGCAGTCTCCACCTGTTGAACCTCTAGATCCTTTGTGGCTTGCTCGTCTACTCGCAACAATACAAACAAACATAGTATAGCAAAAATTAACACCACACCAAACATCAGAATAAAATGCATGATGATATTCTATGCATCGTAACGAGATCGTAGGAACAAGAATTACTAAATTCGGAGTTACGATTATCTAGTTATGAATTTCAGAAGTTATTTAGTACTTAGAATAGAGTACTTCAAGTGAATAATTTTAATTCAAGTTTCATGACTAAACAGAGGTACTAGGTGATGAACAATATTAAAACAAAATTATGGCAACTGGAATGGATCAATTTGGAGTTAAAATGAATTAAATATGAATTTCATAAGTTTCTAGAATTATTTTTGTGTTAAAAATCAATTTTTATTAATAATTATCTACTTTCATTGTTCTCTAGACTGAACGTCAAATACAGGAAAGGCCAGGGGCTAACTCAGAAGATTCCCCAGACACAGCTACACCCCCCTTGGACGGCGGGTTCATTTTTTGTTTTTCGTAGGGTCTCTTTTATAATATGACGCCGGTGAAGCGGTATCGGGAGATCCCGACAGTCTGATCCGAAACGAAAGGTTACGATTAAATCGCTGCCACCCAAACCGTTATGCAACCGAGACCGTGTGATCTGAATCCCACGGATCTAGTTCTGGGCAAACGTGACCGTTCCCTAGCCCTACGATCCCGATCGAGCAGCATTCCCTAAGCGTAAGCCATTCGGGACCCGAGCCCTAATCTTACCCCTAGGATTAAGATCCCACGCTGAGCTTCACCCCCTACCCCGATGACGTAAAACGACGGTGTCGCTGTTTAACCACGGCGGCAATCCCACTGGTGCGCAACGACCAAATGAACTAGTGCTCAATCCGACCCTCTAAACGACACTACACGTGGAGCAGAAAGTAGCAGAGGCGACGAGGTACTACTCACCAGCGGTCAAACGATGAAGGAGTCCGACCACGAGAAGGTACGGCCCGGTGGTGAAGCGATTTCTCCAACGAGCAATTCAATGGCGAGGAAGTCTCTGTTGCGCGCACAATCCACCCGGAGTGACCCCTGGCCGTCAGATACCCCACCCGAGAGATTCGCCAAGGCCCGAGCTCCAGTAATTTTGTGGAGCACCGACGAGCACTTCACCCTATCGCACCGCGAGGAAGGTGAGTATGGAGTTGGCTTCGCGATGGGGAAGTTCGGCGCTGTTTTAATGAGGGGGCAGGGGTGAGGCACCGGGTCACTCGTCGCTCGTTTTGGGGAGATCAACATGTCATAGCTCTAGGTGGGGACGACGTTAAATACGCACACGAGCGATTTCCGCGGAGACGATGGCCCTCACAGTATTAATTTGTTTTTTGCATTTAACAAATTCAGACTGTGACGTGAACGAAAGGCCTTTAGCCGAAGGTCCAAAAAACACCTTCCCTTCGCTAGAATAGCGAAAGTCAATGACATGTAGGGCCCGCCAAGTTGCAATGCGCTTGGGCATATAAATAGAAACCCGCAGCGACAACATTTGTTGCGTCGTCTCAATCGTTTGTGTTGTTTTTTCAAGTTTTAATTTTCTTGCTCTGTCATATTTCGCTTGTTTTGTGAGCTTCGGCATTTGTTCAAGTACCCATCAAATGGCTGACGAGAAGAAGGTTGTTGATCGTGCATTAGCTGGTTTTTATGAGGCTATGGAGAAGACGACATAGAAAAGATTACAAACAAAATTCTAGCTGATTTGTCTGAAGATTCTGACGATAGCGGAAGCTTTGATATGGAAAGTGAAGACGAAGATGCTGAAAATCGGCCCTGGCGACCAAGTCACACCATCTTCGGAAAATCATCCATTAAGCAGAATCAAATTGATGTTATGAAATGGAGGTATTTCCGAGATATTTCCATTGTGAGAGCTGGAGGGGATAGTGCCTCCCTTGCTCCTGAGGAAGATGAAGTGGTTGTTTACAGAAGCTTCATGAAGGCAGGGCTTCGGTTCCCGTTAAGCAAATTCCTGGTTGAAGTGCTGAAGACCTTCGAAATTTTCCTTCATTAGATTACCCCTGAAGCCATTATCAGGATGGGGGTTTTTGTTTGGGCCGTGAGAAGCCAAGGGCTATAGCCAAGCACAAAATGCTTCTACAATATGCACGAGCTGCTATATGAAACGAAGGCTACTGGCAAGGAGCAGTATCACAACAACTTCGGTTGTTATGGTTTCGTGCCCCACTCTGATGTAAGTTACCTAGTTCCAACATTTCGGAAAAGGTGGCCAGCAGCCTGGATGGAAGAATGGTTTTATGTGAAGAATAACTTAGTTGAGAGGGAAGATATAAAAGGGATTATTCAGCGCCCCATTTGGTCTCGCTTCGGCATCAGGAGGCCAGCCACTGCTCTTGGGAATGATACAGAAGCATGCCAGAGAAGCTTCAACACTGTGTGTACTGTTATTGGCATAAGAGACTTGGTTCAAGAGCACATCGCCTACAGAGTATGGCCGCTCGTGAATGAGTGGGAGATGCCGAAGAAAGCTGCTGCCGGGTCTAGTCAGGGTGGTCTGGTCTATCTAAAGTATACCTTCAGATATAGAGGCGAGTTTGATGAGCCAAATGATGAGTGGTTGAGCAATATTGAGGCAACAAGTGACGAATTGCTTGGGGCTTATACAAGGGCCGAAGATGATGCAATGACCTTGGCCTTCGAAGGCCAAGGCAAGAAAAGGTTGAATAGAGTTTTTGACGTCATTAGTTTCGTATACCCTGATTATAGTTATCCCTCACGAAAGCAAGGAAAGAAAAGGAAAGCTGCTACTTCGGCCATTTCTGCTGTGCCGAAGGGCAAAAAGATCAAGGTTTTAACGCACCGGCCTAGATACATTGAAACGGCCACATTGCCGAAACTTGGTGAAGGGACATCTTCCACTACTGAGGCAGAATAGCCTGTTCCTGCCAGCACCAGGGAAGAATTGACTGAATTTCCGAAGGTTCCTGCAACCGGATCGGCCGAAGCGCCAAAACATACTGACGAAACTAAAGGAAAGGCAGCCGAAGAGCCAAACTGAGAGGAAACGGCAGGACCACCAAAAATCTTAAGTCCGCCACCTGAGCCAGAATTGCCGAAGGTGTCAAAAGCTCCTGCAATAACTCCCAAGAGGAGGAGGATGGCAAGTGTGCTAGACGCTGTCATGGAGTCGACAAGGGCATTAACTCCTTCCCCTGCAAAGAAGGTTGTCGAAGTTGCTACAGCTCGCGCTGAAACCGAAGTTGGGCCCTCAGTGGCCATTGAAGCAGAGCCTGCTAGAATGAGCAGAGAACTGAACAAGAATTTTCAGATGCTGGCTTAGCTCTGGAGAAGAAAAACACACCCGAAATAGTTAAATCTCCTACTCCCGAAGCACCCTACGAAGATCTTGACTTTATTATACGACATGCTTCGGGTAAAAGGTTGTCTGAAGAAGAAATCGCGGAAGCCAAACACTACGCCCAGGAATTGAAGTATCCGAAGCGGGCCCTGGTGTACAATGGCACCAACGAAGATGATTTTCTATATTATCTCCCGGACAACAAGGAAATATCTGTCTGCTGGGAGATGGCAAAAAACATGGGATTTCCAAAGCTTGAAGTTGGCCTCTCTGCCATGTCGAAGGATGACCTCGCAGACAGCCTTGCATATAATAGTCTGAAGGTACGGAAGTTACAGACTTATAAATAGATTTATCTTTTGTCTTTTATTCTCGTGCTAATCCTTTATCTCCCTTCTTTTTGCAGGGCTTAATTCTTAGCAACGCTTTGAGGGCGCAGAAAAATGCTGAGGATGAAAGTTGTCAGATAGCGCTTAGCAACCTTCGGTCGGAGGTTATCAGACTGAGGAACGAAGCTGCAGAAAAAGTCAAAATTCTGCTTTCCCTAGTGGACAGAGTGAAGAAAGACAAGGCAAAATTTAATGCTCAATCTGAAGTCCATAAATTTGAAGTTGAGAACCTTCAGAAAAAACTTGCCGAAGCTAATGAAAATTTTGAACTTGCAAAAGTAAAGCAAGAAATAAGTGAATGGTCGAATGCCAGGCTGGAAAAGAATGTTGAGGAGCTTCGTGAATCCAAAGAAAAATCCTTGGATTGCATAAGAAAACTAAAAACTAGCTTAGCCAAGGTGGGTGCATACTCTTCGGAAGAAAAGTTCATTCGAGGTGACCCCGAAGGAGTCATTGATTGGATAGGTGAAGAAGCCGAAGCCTTTGAAGAGATCCTTAGTGATCGCGGGGATATTTGTGCCTTCGCTGGCGCCCGAGGGGTTGCAGCAACTCTGGAGAAAGCTTGTTGTGACCATGTTAAAGCTGCAGCCCAAACCGAAACCGTCTTCTCTACAGACGAAACGAAAGACCCCTCGACCGAAGCCACTTTGGTGGGCGGGAAATTTTATTCCGATGTCTGGGTGAACGGTGGCCGAGAAATGGCCAACGAAATTATAAAGAAAAATGAAAAAGAATCCCATGATGATCGAGAAGAAGCTAAGCGAGCCGAAGAAGCTGTCGAGCGCGCAAGGCGTATAGGTATTATTATTGAATTTTAGCTTCGGTGTTTGTTTTCTGGCTTCAGAGTAACGATTTGTTTACTATAGCTGAACTCTCTCCGCTACCCGAGCCATACGACCCCCAGGCCGATCCCATTATGAAAGAGGCACTGGATGTGATGAGTGTTGCCAATTCCATCGTCGACGAAGTCGTCGATAGACTGCTAAATGAGGCCACCGAGAAATTTCTCAAAGAAGACTAGGCTTTTGTTGTGATGATACAATGTAACATTTGTGTATGAAACAATTATCAAACAATGTAACATTTGTGTATGTTAATGTAATATATTTCTTTGCGATGCATGAAATTTATGCACATACCATTTTTTAGCCTTCGGCGAAAAAACACCTTCCCTTCTTTTCATGCTTCGTAAAGAAAACCCCTTTTATAGCAACGCTGTTGTGTGACACTTGTCAACAGGCTTTCCAGGTAAGATTGTGTTGGCTGAAGGTTTGCTTCGTGCCTCAGTACACTTTCATTCATCAAGTTATTGCCGAAGGTTTGCTTCGTGCTCAATCTTTGCTGTCGATGCGGTATGATGTATGATGTTATGCTATGTGGCATGATGCAATGATATGATGCAACATGATGTTTATGTCGAATACACATGCCCACACTGAAACACTCAAGACTCTTCATCCCCTTGGGGACGTCTTTGGAGTCTTTAAGCTCTGCATCCCCTAAGGAACGACTTTAGAGCTTCTTCACCTTATATTTCAGTGATATTTAAGCTCTGCATCCCCTTAGGAACGACTTTGGAGCTTCTTCACCTTCTATTTCGGTGGTATTTAAGCTCTGCATCCCCTTAGGAACAACTTTGGAGCTTCTTCACCTTATATCTCGGTGGAATTTTTGGCTCTGCATTCCCTTAGGAACGACTTTTGAGCTTCAGAACTTACTCTGCGCTCCCTTAGGAATGGCTTTTTGTAGCTTCGGAACTTACTCTGCGCTCCCTTTGGAACGACTTTTTGTAGCTTCAGAAGTTTGTTAGGAGGAAGAATTTTACTCAATGATACGGGCTCAATTATTACATGAAATCAGAATTCAGTCCTTCGTGACTTGTTTTTCATACAAGAAAAATAAAATGACAGAAAAGATAAAGATACACCAAGGGTAGGATATTCTTTAGTAGATGTGCTTGGATTCAGGCACAGTACTATTGACTGTGCGGGCTTCGAAGTCCTCCCGAAAATCGTGCTGCTGTTGAGCGTGCTGGTGCCCTTCTGGCTGCTGGCTTCGGGTCAGAGTAGGTGGTATTAGCGATGGTGGTGGTGGTAGCTGGGCCTAGGAAGCTTGAGAGTGGCTTACTGAAGCGACCGAAGCCGTAGGCTGTTGATTACCTACGTACTCTAGGATATAGGGAGAATAGCACGAAGCAGTATGTAGAACCTGCTTCGGCTGATTCCGCCATGCCTCAGCTTCGGCAATCTCTTTTAGTTTCTGAATTGTGACTTGGCATGTTCTTGTGGTGTGGCCTTTATCTTCGCCGCAGAACAAGCAAAACAGTCTTCTGGGCTGATCTCTGTATCTTCCTCCGAAGCTTCTGCCGCCTCTGCCTCTTGGGGCTGATGGCCTGAAGGAGCTTTGTTGTGGCCATGAAGACTGGGAGATGTGGTGTTGCCTTTGAGGTTGACTTCCTCTATCATCACTCGGGTTGGAATTATGGATCAACCTGACGTGCCCGGGGTGAATTCTTCCTCCGAAGCCCCTGGTCATCTTAGAAAACATGTATGCTTCTTCCCTTCTTTGGCGGAAATCATTATCGGCCCGAATATACTCATCCATCTTTTGAAGAAGCTTCTCCAAGGTTTGTGGGGGCTTCCTGGCAAAATATTGAGCCGTAGGTCTTGGCCGAAGCCCCTTGATCATGGCCTCAATGACAATTTCGTTGGGCACTGTAGGCGCTTGTGCTCTTAGACGCAGGAACCTTCGGACATACGCCTGAAGGTACTCCTCATGGTCTTGCGTACACTGAAACAAAGCCTGAGCAGTGACTGGCTTCGTCTGAAAGCCTTGGAAGCTAGTGATTAGCATATCCTTGAGCTTCTGCCATGGTGTGATTGTCCCTGGCCGGAGAGAAGAGACCAAGTTTGTGTTACACTTTTGACTGCCATGATGAAGGATTTCCCATGACTGTAGTATTGCCCCCATATGAAGATATGGTTGCTTCGTAGCTCATCAGAAACTGCTTGGGGTCTGAATGCCCATCATACATAGGAAGCTGAGGTGGCTTGTACGATGGGGGCCATGGGGTAGCCTGCAACTCTACTCCCAAAGGAGAAGCATCATCAAAAGCAAAATTGCCATGATGAAAATCACCATACCATTTATCACCATTGTATGAATTCTCTTGCCGAAGCTCCTTGTGATGAGGCCTTCGGTCTTGGTCTTCCTCGGTGAGATGGCGCATTTCTTCGGCGGCCTCATCAATCTTTCTCTGGAGATTGACGAGCCGAAGCATTTTCTCTCTCTTCTTTTGAACCTGTTGTTGAATAGCTTCAAGGTCCCTGGTCTCTTGGTCTAGTTCCTCCTCCTGAGGTGTTGGGCTAGTAGCCTTCCTCTTCTAGCTCCTAGCTTTGTGTATCGTCTCCTGATTAACATCCAGTGGCTGTAGTGCAGCCCCTGGCCCTACTGTCTTCTTCGGCGGCATGACGAAGGTCAAAGCTTGCCGAAGATGGTCGAGTGAGTTCACCGGAGGTGGACGCCAATGTTGATCTTTGTTCTCAGATGCTATACACCAAGAACAAAGCAACACAATTGTTATTGATTAGTGACCTTCGTCCTTCGAAGCATTATCTCCCTTAGGATATAATGATCTCTAGACGAAGGTCATGAAGGACACACCTTCATCATTTTAGTGAGAAAAGATATGAATAAAGACATACAAAACACAAAAAGAATATAAACAATCATTCCAAATCATTAGATTATTCATTTTTTTATTTCATAAACATGAATAAACATCAATGGTAATCATATTACATTTGTACCTTCGGCTTGACAGAAGGTAAAAGAGCGGAAGTGACGCGGGAGTGATTACAAGTCAGCGTGAACAGTACAGTGTTACTGTTCATCTATTTATAGGCACATGACACAGTCTGAACAAAATTACATTCATGTCCTTGACATTTATTGTTTACCATAAAGCAAGTTGTCGAGGAATAAACAGTCTTTTCTCCTTTAGGTAGGTTTCTCCTTTTATCATCGCCATCACGCTAAGCCGAAGCTTCTTCGACCACAACTTCGGAGCTAGCTTGTCCTTCGTTCAGACTACATCTTCATACCATACACACCTTCATCTCAAAGCCGAAGCCTCTTGTAATGGTCTATGTTGTACTGAAAAACATGTTAGTTAAGTTTTTGAGGACCTTCGGAAGAGGAAGGCCCCCAACACGCGCGTGAGGGAGTGTCTTGCTGCCACGCGGGCCCCTGAACCAGTGAGACGGTGAGAGTGAGCGCGAGAGAGGGACGACATCGTGGGTCCCACGCGTCGGCGCGTTTACTCCGTGCTGAGCCGAGTGCGCGTGGAAGGGAGGTCTGGCTGGACCGAAATGGGACGTCGCGGCCCATTTAAATTCGAGCCCTTTTCCATTTTCCCCTTTTGTTTTATTTTGAGTTCCCTTTACTAAATTCAAACCTGCTATTTGAATTCAAATTTGGTTTGCAGATTTCACACGTCATATGCACAAATTAAAAATGCCAGCTTAGAGATATATTTATATTTTATTTTTATTTATATTTTATACTCCTTTCCTTTCTTTTCTCCCCTTTTTTCTCATCTTCCATTTTCAAGTTTAGGTTTTAGTCCAAATCTTCAACTTATTATTTTTTATTGGTATTATTTTTACTATTATTTAATGCACAACCAAACTCCAATATGATGCATGTCTTATTTTAGTTGTCTTAATCATTTGTTTTCTCATATGTGGTTATTACCATGTGATGATGAGTATGAGGCAAAACATAGGATGAGATGTACTCTCTTAGTTTCATTTACAAATTGGGTATTACATCATTCCTTCATCATGTTTGCAAACTACAAACTTCCACAATAGGAAACTACTTAACTTCCGAGAGTCTGAGGGGTGTTTGGTTTATAGGGACTAATTTGTACCATTTTAGGCCCTAAATTAACAAATATAGAAACTAAAACTCTATTGTAGTTTATGTATTTGTCAATTTAGGGACTAAAATAGAATAAATTGGACGGACTAAAAATTAGTCACTAAAAACCAAACACCCTTTAGATGGGAACTAAAATAGTGTGATGAAACTACCACTGAGTAGGAAATAAAATCGATCATTATTTATTATGGCATAGCGCAATGAAACTGTATCTTGCGCGGGCACTAGCAACTCTAGGTAACCAAAAATGATATTGCCACACAATCTCCGTACATTGTCGCTACAACACAATAAGTTGCAAGTACATTGCAGCAACTAATTTCACAATGCTCCTGGGTTCACAAACTGCACCACAGAGATGTTTTTTGTGCAAACTGCACCACAAAGGATGTCACACCCGGAATTAAGGGATAAAGCCGGGTGCGTCTCATATGTGCGCCAAAGAAGAACATCACATATAATGACAAAGTGTATAGAGATAAATGTCACAAGTATCATTATTACATAGCGGAAGTCTTACAAAAATAGATGATAATAATAAAATGAACTAAATAATTATTCCTTGGAGCCATCGAGCTGACCGGGAAACGCCACCTAGATAAGCTCATATTCCTCATTGTAGGGCTCCTCTTGGACCACCTACTCTTCACCTGTGGGGGGTTTATATATCGCAAGAGTGAGCTCACAAAAGATCATAGCTCAACAAGTTGTGAACAATAATGTGCATGAACTCACCAAAGGTGGGAGCTCATGTGAAGTGTAAGGCTGATCAACAAATAATGATTAAAGCTGAGCATTACTTTTAATAAGTTGGTCAAATTTTATTAGCAGTTACTAAATGTAAGTAAATACCAAACCAGAGTAATAATAGATCAAAATTGATAATAAACCACAATGCGATGCAAATGACCAATTAAGTTTAATTCCATAAGTTACTCATGTGAGGCTCCGAGCCGCTCATGACCGTGAGCAAAGCTGATATACCAGTTTTACACTCTGCAGAGGTTGCAACTCTTTACTCACAAGTCATGTTACCTATCTGCCAAGGGGTCATGAATCCCATACACCTCTACCAAGGAAGCGAGGCAGGGTAACACTACGAGGCCTTTACAAAGTTCCACTAGCTTCAGAAAACCCGCTACGATTT
The DNA here is from genome assembly GCF_902167145.1 of Zea mays. NCBI lineage: Eukaryota > Viridiplantae > Streptophyta > Magnoliopsida > Poales > Poaceae > Zea > Zea mays. Next base: position 152,169,459 of record NC_050105.1, read on the forward strand.
CTAGGAAGCGCAATGCAGGGATCTCCCGTCTGACCGCCATCGCAGCAAAATCAACCCGAGAACCTCCCTACACTGACCACTCCCTTACTGCCCTTGCCCCTTTCGAGTAAGGTAGTCATTCACTAGCTTTCATAATTAGTCAGTCAAGGGCGTCCCATACTCCCATACCACCGTGGTAGCACTGTTTTCCCGGGTGGTTCTCCAAGTTCCAATTAACCATATGATCTTATCATAATCAGTAAATAACAAATTGATAATAAAAGCATGATCATGAATAATGTGTATCTTAATACCCAAAACCACATAAAGCAATAGCAGGTGCTACCCAAAAGTTCAGTGGTAGACAAGGTATAAAGATAGTCAAACTAGGATAACCTATTGGGTCTCATCAAAATTAACCTATGCTGATCATAATGATTAACAGGAACATTAGTGGGTAAATACAAGAGATCAAGGACACAACTTGCCTTCAACGAGCTCCTGCTTAGCAGTCTCCACCTACTGAACACCTGGGTCCTCAGTGGCTTGCTCGTCTATTCACAACAATATAAACAAGCATAGTATAACAGAAATTAACATCACACCAAACATCAGAACATAATGCATGACAATATTCTACGCATCGTAACGAGACCACATGAACAAGAATCACTAAATTCGGAGTTACGGTTTTCGAGTTATGATTTTCCAAAGTTATTAAGTGCTTAGTATAGAATAAATCAAGTGGATAATTTTAATCTATATTTCATAGTTAAACAGAGTTACCAAGTTATAAACAATATTAAAACAAAATTAATGCAACTAGAATGGATCAAAAAGGAATTAAAATGGATTTATTGTGATTTAAACAAGTCTCTATAATTATTTTCATACAAAAACTTTTTTCAATAATTTTTATTTCATTTAACAACACCTGGACTGCGCACAGGATTATTGAAGAGTACAGGGACTAAAGCATAAAAGTGTTAAGACTCAGAATACAGTTCCTTAACACGCGCAGGACTGCGGGTTAATTCCGAGAAAATTCAGGGTCTCTTCTACAAAAACTACCTTGGCGCAGTGCCAACATGTGATCTCAGCCGTCCGATCCGACCCCAACGGATCAGGTTAGATCAAGCTCTCTGCGAAGCGGTACACGTTCCCGACCGTTGGATCAACGGCGCATGGCCCGAATTAGATCGGGCCCTCAACCCATCCAGTATTCACTCGCAGACGCAGGATGCCAGATCAAAGGTCCAGGCTATTAAGTGATCGCGATCGATCCACATGCGTAGGATCGGAATTGGACGAACTTGATTACTTCGAACGAAACACTACCTTAGCATCTAATCTGCGTCGTTCACTCAAGAATCTATGGTTAGGCGACCATCATCTTCCCCCGGCGCGCCGAACGGCGGCGCAACCATTCCCCTCGGCGACGCAGTTCACCGGCGCGCGGCAATCTAGCGTCCCAGTGCGGCAAATCTCTACCCGAATCGCCCCAAACCTAGAACAGCTCTAGACAAATTCAAAGGGGCTACATACCAGTGTTGATTATCACCGGCGCAGACCAACCATGACGATGGGCGGATCCGCGGCTCTGGCGAGCAATTAACGGGTGTTTGGTCATCGATCCCGCCCACCTGCACCATGGACGGCTTCCCGATGGTTCGTGGAAATCCCTGACCCGACCCTAGGTTTCGGGCAACGGTAAGGGAATGGATCCACGACGGCGCGGGGTTGAATCGATGCAAGGTCGCGGCTATCTCTTTCCCTCTCGGCTTGGGCACTGGTACGTTCGCGAGACGGTAACCCAGGATGTGGCGCAAGTGTTTATAGACGCGGACGATAGGGATTGCAACAGAATCCCCGAGATTGGAGGGTCCCCAGCTCTGTAGCGCGCAACGACCACGCAAGGAAGAGCAACAGTAGCCCGACCCCATTCACAGTGAGACAGATTGATCACCAGCGCCCCCCTTCGACGGCTGACAGACGAGCCTGCATTGGCGGTAGGCGCGCGTGGAGTGGGATGGGCCGACCGAGCTGGCTTTCGGCCCAACAGGCGAGAGGAGCTTTCTCTTTTATTTTTTTCCTCATTTTCTGTTTTATATTTTTTTTAGTTTGAGTTCAAATTTCAAATTTGAATTAGACCAGTTCAAACTTCAGGTTTTAAATTAAATCCACAACCAAGGAAAACAACATGATGCATAATTCTATGTGTTTATTTAGCATTTATTTAAAAGAATTCTGTCTCATGAATAAGTCACATAACCAAAATAGCTCCCTTTATTATTTCAAATGACTAGAGTCATGGATACTCTACACTAGGGTTTACAATTCCTACCCCCTTAAAAGGAATCTCGGCCTCGAGATTAAGATGAACTAGGGAAAAAGTGGGGAAATTCTACTCGTAGCTCTTCTCTCTCCCAAGTAGCTCTGTCTTCTCTGTGATGACTCCATTGCACTTTGCACATTTTGATCACCTTACTCCTCGTGACATGTGTCAAAGTATCAAGGATCTTGATAGGATACTCAGTATAAGTCAGATCATCTTGAACACTCAATTCCTCCATAGGCAGATGCTCTTCTGGTACTCTGAGACATTTCTTCAACTCGGATACATGGAAGACATCATGTACATCCGCCAGATGGTCGGGTAATTCCAGTTGATAGGCAACTTCCCCCACTCGCTTTAGGATCAAGAAGGGTCCAATAAAGCGAGGGTACAACTTCCCTTTAACTTTAAATCTCCTCATACCCCAGATCGGTGACACCTTTAGATACACATGATCACCCTCCTCAAACACTAATCGCCTTCTCCAGGTATCTGCATAGCTTTTCTATGTTGATTGCGCGGTTCTCAAGTTCTCCCATATCAAACGTACTTGCTCTTCTGCCTCTTGAATAATTTCAGGCCCAAAGAACTGTCTTTCGCTAGTTTGATCCTAATATAGAGGAGTCTTGCACTTTCTGCCATATAAAGCTTCAAACGGAGACATATTCAAACTGGCCTGGTAGCTGTTATTGTAAGAGAACTCTGCATAGGTAAACTCTTGTCCCAACTACCACCATGTTTAAGAGCACAAGCCCGTAACATATCTTCTAGTACTTGGTTGGTTCTCTCGGTCTGCCCATCAGTTTGAGGATGGTAGGCCGAACTAAAATTCAACTGCGTGTCCAAGCACTCGTGCAACTTCTGCCAAAACCGAGAAGTGAACTGGGATCCCTGGTCTGACACGATCTTCTTAGACACTATATGTAGACAAACTATTCGGGGCATATACAACTATGCTAGCTTGGCCCCTGTTTAATTAGTTCTCACAGGAATGAAGTGAACCACTTTTGTTAGTCTGTCTACAATCACCCAAATAGAGTCATACCTAGCAGATGTGCGGGGTAGGCCAACAATGAAGTCCATACCAATTTCTTCCCACTTCCACTCGGGTACCTTCAGTGGGTGGAGTAGTCGAACTGGTCTTTGATGTTCAGCTTTTACCCTTTGGCAAACATCACACACTGCCACATGTGAAGCAACATCCCTTTTTAGACCATACCACCAATACTTTTGTTTTAGATATTGATACATATTAGTACTGCCAGGATGAATGGAGTAGGCCGAGTCATGTGCTTCCTTCAATATGGTTTTGCGAAGACTATCAATTTCAAGGACACAAATCCTGTTCTTGAACCAGATTGTGCCTTGATCATCTTCCGTGAAATCTGAACCTCTGCCTTCTGCCATAAGATCTCTGATCTCTTGAATCTTGGCATCACCAACCTGACCTCTACGTATTTCTTGTTCTAAGGTAGGTTCCACTTCTATGGTAACTCCTTCTGTGTGAGCAATTATTCCCAGGTTGAGCTTTGCAAAATCTTCTACTAACTCATCGGGTAACTGGGCTATAATAGCTGCATGAACATGCTCCTTTCGGCTCAAGGCATCCACAACCAGATTCGCTTTGCCCGGATGATAGTGAATTTCCAAGTCATAATCTTTAATGATCTCCAACCAACGACATTGCCTAAGGTTGAGATCCTTCTGAGTGAAGATATACTTTAAGCTCTTATGATCAGTGTAGACTAGGCACTTAGTCCCCATAATATAATGCCTCCAAATCTTGAGAGCTTAAACTTATCAAGATAACATTCTTAAGGCAATCCTTGATAAGCTAAGGGATAACTAACTTTATGCCAAATCCCTCATGAGCTTAAACTGTTCTAAGTCATGAGTGGGGTAGTTCAACTCATGTTTGCGCAACTGGCGAGACGCGTAGGCAATGACATGTCCTTCTTGCATAAAAACACATCCCAAGCCCTAGCGGCACACATCGCATTATATGTCAAATCCCTTCTGCAGATCTGACATAACCAACACTAGGGGTGACATCAATTTTAACTTCAGTTGATTGAAACTATCTTGACATTCACGAGACCACTTAAACTCCTTTCCTTTTTATAGTAGGGAAGTCATAGGTTTCGGTATCTTGGAGAATCCCTCAATAAATCGTCGATAATACCCTGTGAGTCCCAAGAAGCTCCGGATCTCAGTAACCGAACTTGGTATCTTCCATCCCACTATCTCTCTCACTTTAGCAGGATCCACTGATATTCCTCCATTAGAGATGATGTGTCTAAGGAATGGTACTTCGTCAAGCCAAAACTCACACTTGCTATATTTGGCATAAAGTTAGTTATCCCTTAACTTCTGTAGCACCAATCGCAGATGTTCCTCATGATCGCTATCATTCTTGGAATAAACCAGAATGTCATCGATGAATACCACGATAAACTTATCAAGATACTCCATGAACACCTTGTTCATCATATTCATGAAGTAGGCTGGTGCATTAGTTAAGCCGAACGACATGACTGTGAACTCGTATAGACCATATCGGGTAGAGAAAGCCGTCTTGGGAATATCATAAGGCCTAATCTTCATTTGATGTAACTTGATCTGAGGTCAATCTTAGAGAATACCCTATCACCTCTCATTTGAACAAATAAATCTTCAATACGAGGTAAAGGATACTTGTTCTTAATTGTAACATTATTAAGTGATCTATAATCCACAAACATACACTATGAACCATCTTTCTTCTGTACAAATAGAACCGGTGCTCCCCAAGGTGAGGAACTCGAACGAATGTACCCTGCCTCTTGCAACTCCGTTAATTTTTTCTTAAGTTCTTTTAATTCTTCCATTGAAATCCTATATGGCCTTTTAGAAATAGGAGCGGTTCCAGGTAAGAGATCAATATCAAACTCAACTTCCCTATCTGGTGGCATCTCGGGTAACTCCTCTAGAAAGACATCTGGGAAATCTCTAACCACACGGATGTTTCTGAAAACCCGCTACGGTTTCTAGGAAGCGCAATGCAGGGATCCTCCGTCTGACCGCCATCGCACCAAAATCAACGCGAGAACCTCCCTACACCGACCACTCCCCTACCGCCCTTGCCCCTTTCGGGTAAGGTAGTCATCTACTAGCTTTCCTAATTAGTCAGCCAAGGGCGTCCCATACCACTCTTGTGGTAGAACTGTTTTTCTGGGTGGTTCTCCATGTTCTAATTAACCATATGATCTTATCATGAACAGTAAATAATAAATTGATAATAAAAGCATGATCATGAATAATGTGTAGATTAATACCCAAAACCACATAAACCAAAACAAGGTATAAAGATAATCAAACTAGGATAACCTATTGGGTCCCATCAAAACTAACCTATGCATATCATAATGATTATCAGGAACATTATTGGGTAAATAGAAGTGATCAAGGTCACTACTTGCCTTCAACGAGCTCGTGCTCAGTAGTCTCCACCTGCTGAACACCTAGGTCCTCAGTGGCTTGCTCGTCTATTCGCAATAATACAAACAAGCATAGTATAACATAAATTAACATAACACCAAACAACAGAATAGAATGCATGATAATGTTCTATGCATCGTAACGAGACCACAGGAACAAGAATCACTAAATTCGGAGTTACGGTTTTCGAGTTATGATTTTCCGAAGTTATTAAGTGCTTAGTATAGAATAAATCAAGTGGATAATTTTAATCTATGTTTCATAGTTAAACAGAGTTACCAAGTTATAAACAATATTAAAATAAAATTAATGTAACTGGAATGGATCAAAAAGGAATTAAAATGGATTTATTGTGATTTAAACAAGTCTCTATAATTATTTTAATAAAAAACTCCTTTTCTATAATTTTTATTTCATTTAACGACACCCTGGACTAAGCACAGGATTACTGAAGTGTACAAGGACTAAAGCATAAAAGTGTTAAGACTCAGAATACAGTTCCTTAACATGCGCAGGACTGCGGGTTAATTCTGAGAAAATTCAAGGTCTCTTCTACAAAACATGTGATCTCAGCCGTCCGATCCGACCCCAACGGATTAGATTAGATCGAGCTCTCCGCGAAGCGGTACACGTTCCCGGCCGTTGGATCAACGACGTGTGGCCCGGATTAGATCGGACCCTCAACCCATGCAGTATTCACTCGCGGACGCAGGATGCCAGATCAACGGTCCATGCTATTAAGTGATCGCGATCGATCCACATGCGTAGGATCGTAATCGGATGAACTAGATTACTCCGAATGAAATGCTACCTTAGCATCTAATCTGCGCCGTTCACTCAAGAATCTATGGTCAGGCGACCATCATCTTCCCCCGGCGCGCCGAACGGCGGCACAACCATTCCCTGCAGCGACGCAGTTCACCGGCGCGCGGCAATCTAGCGTCCCAGTGCGCCAAATCTCTACCCGAATCGCCCCAAACCTAGAACAGCTCTAGACGAATTCAAAGGGGCTACATACCGGTGTTGATTATCGCCGACGCAGACCAACCACGACGATGGGCGGATCCGCGGCTCTGACGAGCAATTAATGGGTGTTCGGTCGTCGATCCCGCCCACTAGCGCCACTGACAGCTTCCCGATGGTTCGTGCAAGTCCCTGTCCCGACCCTAGGTTCTGGGCAATGACGAGGGAATGGATTCGCGACGGCGCGGGGTTGACTCGATGCAAGGTCGTGGCTATCTCTTTCCCTCTCGGCTCGGGCACTGGTACGTTCGCGAGACAGTAACCCAGGATGCGGCGCAAGTGTTTATAGACACGGACGATAGGGATTGCAACAGAATCCCCGAGATTGGAGGGTCCCTAGCTCCGCAGCGCGCAGCGACCACGCGAGGAAGAGCAACAGTAGCCCGACCCCATTCACAGTGAGACAGATTGATCACCAGAGCCCCCTTTGACGGCTAACAGACGGGCCCGCATTGGCAGCAGGCGTGCGTGGAGTGGGATGGGCGGTCCGAGCTGGCTTTCGACCCAACAGCCGAGAGGAGCTTTCTCTTTTATTTTTTTTTCCTCATTTTCTGTTTTATATTTTTATTTCTAGTTTGAGTTCAAATTTCAAATTTAAATTAGACCAGTTCAAACTTTAGGTTTTAAATTAAATGCACAACCAAGGAAAACCAGCATGATTCATAATTCTGTGCTTATTTAGTATTTATTTAAAAGAATTATGCCTCATGAATAAGCAGGGGCGGATTTGGGCCCCGGACCACCTGGGCCATGGCTTTGGGCGCGGCCCAAAAGTTCTCTTATATATATGTTTTTCAGCCAAAAAATCTAGGCTAAAATACATTTTAGACAAAAAATGTAGCCCAAAAGACCTCCTGCTTGCAGCGATTGAGCCTGACACTGACAGCCTCCATCAGTTGCTCACGAGAACACAGGCTCTTCCAATGGCCAGCGACCACCTGAGCACTACAGGAATTCACTTAATTCCCGTCGGCCAGAAACCGACGGGAATAAGCATATATCGACGGGAATTACTTAATTCCCGTCGGTTTAGGGCTTATTCCCGTCGGTTTTCAGCCGCCAGGCGTCCCTTGTCGGGGATACGTTTATCCCCGGCGGCGGCCGACGGGAATTATTAATTCCCGTCGGCTACTAACTAGCCGACAGCAATTAATGCTAACTCCCGTCGGTTCACCAGGCCGACGGGAGTTATGAGTTATTTCCCGTCGGTTCACCGGGCCGACGGGAGTTATTAGTTAATTCCCGTCGGTTCCCCAGGCCGACGGGAATTAACTGGGCCGACGAGAGTTATTAGTTAATTCCCGTCGGTTCGACCATAGCCGACGGGAATTAACTGGGCCGACGAGAATTACCCTATACTGCTACAAAAACAGCACTAAATTAGGACACTATTTCTGCACACATAACATATATCACACATAACATAAATAACAGATAACAGCCACATTACAAACACATGCATTCATAATAAAATCACGCATTACAAACATAACATCCACCAACATTTCAAATATAACTTCAACCACCACATCGAGTCAACGAGTACGACATAGTATTGAAATATAAGTACGACATATGTTCAAGTACGACCAAGAGTCCACGAGTTAAGAAACATGTTCATGTGTTTAGAGATAACCACCACTTAGGTGGTTAGAACTTCGACCGCTGCCGCCACCACCACCAGGAGGAGGGAACGCGAAGAGCGAGTCAACAAATCCAGTCCCTATTGCGGGATCAGATCCACTACCACCCGCTTCGGGCGTAACCTATGCAAGTTAGCAAATATCATCACGTTAAATGCAAATATCAAAAAAGTATACAAGTATATAAATTAATGGAGAGTTATCAAACGTACCCTATCTCCAGGTGCAGGTATATGTGTCGGAGGGGTGGTGAACTGTGGTGGTAGAACTGGTGTGTTTGCAAATTGGCTCCATTGTGGTGGCGGTGGAAAATTTGATGTCATGCCCTGTTGCTGCATTAACTGTTAAACATATATGTGTTACTACCGAAGATGTTATATTGAAATATAATAATTTAGAGTTCGGATTATGTGTACTCGTTTGATACATCGCTTGGTTATGTGCATTGCAAGCCTCCATAAATTCGCGTTGTTGTCTCATCTCTTCGCGCATCCTCATAATCTCCAACTCCTGCTCGTTCGGTCGACGAGAGCATGAGCTACGGGAAGATGAACCCGTCCTCTGAGATCTCACCGACGACGAGTCAATGAATCCGTCGAAGAGTGCGTATCTATAAGTTATTCAAAAAATGTGATTATTGTATAATCAATTTAGTGTCAACCATATAATTTCATAAGTTAGAGCTTACCGTCCATGTGCTTTGCCACCACCACTTGCATACACCACCGAGGGATCCACCGGTTCATGGCGCCAGTCGAAGTCAGGGCCATGGCGACGAACCATCTCCTCCCCATATGCCGCCTATACATCATTGACAACCTTACAAATGCAGGAATTTATATACTTTGAACGTTTGAACTTTTGAGCCAAAACTCACCAAGCGATTCGTGGCTGTCTGGCTGTAGAGCTGGTCAGGGTTGTTCGGGTCTGGTCCTTTGTGGCCCTCCTGGTAGACCTCAATGTCACTAGGCTTTTGGCCACTCGTAGCTTCCTGTATAAACAAAAAACATTCATAAGCAATCGTATTATTTGCTGATCGACATAGATACATCAAACTTACCATTCTTTTAGCTTTTCGTATCATGTCGTCACCGCCAAACTTGTGGTTAGGATTGGTTCCTCGACATTGTCTGTGATGCGCTGACGCTTTCTGGAAGCCTTCGGAAGCCCAATATCGACACCAAGCATAGTACGCATCAGGCACGGGCACCATCCATGGAACCATCACCTGCACACACACAATGTTACATATTATCAATCACAACAATAAATATAAAGGGTAAAACAAATTGAATACTAACCTCACGATATTGATCCTCAGTCAAATATATCTTTGACGACCCTTCCTTTTTAGTCAAGGGGCCTGCTTCTTCCGGATGCTTTTGAAAATACAGGTTTGTAGCCTGAATTCTCGCATAGTATATGGCATCCTTCACCAGCTTCTTTGCATTGTTTTGGAAGACACGTTCAGCGTGCCCCATGTAATCCTCTCCGTCAGGCAACCGATATCGAAGCTACAACATAAAGAATACAAATACAATGGTATAAGTCATAGATTTACAATATTAAGAAACATAACAAAAATAATAAAGAATTCATACCCAAAAGTCATTACGCACAAGTCCCTGTCTGTCGGTGTGGTTTCGTTCCTTTTTAAACTTGTACTCGTCCCAGGTACTGACGAGCACCTCATCCTCGGTATCACCGTTTGACACCTTCACTATACCAGGGTAGTGAAGGCGGCAAAGAGAACCCAACGTAAGGTTAACCTGAGTGTGGTGTCCCTTGCCGTCAAAGGACAGGTCCTCCCAATTCCTGCATTACACAAAAACATTAACAATACACATAATAGTTATATGAGATAAGTTAATATATTACACTCACCGATCTCCATGTGGCATGATTAAAGTCCTATCAGCCTCTCGCTCTATCGCGTGACGAGGCTTTACTGAGTGGCTTTTTCTTGAGCGACGTGTGTGTGTCGCTGAAGAGCCTCCCGAGCCATCATCCATCGGGTTGTCAGCCGGTTCGCCCTGTTGGCCCCACTGGTCCCACGCCTGTTGCTGCTCTCTCTGGTGGTCCCACTGGTCCCATGGCTGGTGATGCTGTGCGGCCTGGTCCCATGTCACGTGCTCCACCTCCTCATTGTGCTCCACCTCCTCAATGTGCTGCTCCTCAGTGTGCTGCTCATCCTGGTACATACAACTCAAGATTTATTTGTAAATATGTAAACAAATTTATTTGTACAAGATATGTTACCTCATCTCCATGTACCGCGCTCAACAGCTCTCGACGTCTGCTGCTGCTCGAAGAACTGCCCTGAAAAAGGCCCAGGCCCTTAAACAGCCCCTTTACTGACTTCTTTGATTTTGGCGGCATCCTGCATAAAAAATAAGAAATTATTCATTAGTGCATCAAAAATGACATAATACTTAAAATATAAACAAATTAAATAACAAAACAACTTTACTTGTTAAATATCATCAAAATCAGGATCTATTTGTTCTCTTCTATGCAGAGGTCGCCATGTTACTTTTCTCCTAACAGGTTGTCTTCTCCTTTTCTCGGGAAAAGTTAAGTCGTTAACGTCTGCAACTAGTGAATCTAATGCCGGTACAGGATCAATATGAAAACTAGTTGGCAACTCTTCTTCTTGAAACACCTCATCAACCTGCTCAAGGTGCCCAATTTGATATTCGTCCTCACCAGGAGTGTATAGGCGTTCGCGGGGATTTACATTGTACACAACCCTCCATTTAGACAACTTTTTGCATGGATATGTCGAGAAATAAACTTGGTCTGCTTGATGGGCAAGGATATACGTGTCGTGTCCTTGAAGCAATTTTTCAGGTTGGATCTGTGTCATCCCAAATTCGGTCCTATAATACTTCGGGTCATACCATTTACACTCAAAGAAAACTAGCGCTAAAGGCTTATTTCCAGCAAATGTAATCTCGACTATATTTTTGATTTTCCCGTAATAGCAGGCTTCGTGTCCTTCCATGTCGGTTGCCCTAGTAACGACTCCACTATTTTGAGTGGCGGCCATAGGATGACTTAATTCGAAAATGCTTGAACGAAAGCGATATCCATTGACGTCGTAACGTCCATAGCTTTTGGCAGTTACGCTTCCAATAGATAACTGACGTAAGTCATCATTCAAATTCATTTCCTCCCCAAACTGTCAATTATGCCACAAAGTATTAGCAAATTCTGTAATATTAGTTAACTAAAATTAGCTGTCGGAGCCACATAATTAAGACTTACACGGTCCCGAAGCCACATAATGAAATTAGGTCGCCCATGCATACCATCGCGTCGCAATTTATCTATGTCTCTCGCTGTTGGCCTGCCGAGACACCTCATGTTTTGTTCATCAAACTCGCTGTCAAATATTATTGTATGACATGAGATATTTGATAACATAAACTAATTCACATATGAACAATTTAAGAAAATAAGTCTTACACAGAGTATTTCTCCACCTCAGGCATATTCGTGAACATGTACAGTAAAGCAGACTTCCGTTCTTCCATACTGAGGTGATATGCCTTGGGTGGACCAACGGCTTTGCCGTTTGTCTGAAAAATCGAAAGATCACTACACGGAGGCATCTCTCGTTCATCATCATGGTACCTTTTCTTTCGAGCAAATACATTATGTTCTTCTGCAAAGTAACAACTTGTGAAGTGTGCTACCTCCTTTAGTTTAAATTGTTCCGCAATACATCCTTCAACTCTTGCCTTATTGCCCACCATTGCTCTAAGCTTCTTTAATGCTCTTTCTATATGAAACATCCACCTATACTGAACAGGACCCGACCTTAGCCTCATATGGAAGATGTATAAAGAGATGCTGCATAGGATTGAAGAAACCCGGTGGAAATATTTTTTCCAATTTGCACAAAAGCACCGGTGCCTCTTTCTCCAGCTGTTCCATCACATCTCTTCTGATTTCTTTAGCACACAACTGTCTGTAGAAATAGCTAACTTCAGCTAACGTTTTCCACACAGCTTCGGAAATGTACCCACGAAACATTACAGGCATGAGCCTCTCCATAATTATGTGGAAGTCATGGCTCTTCAGTCCATTCATCTTCATTGTCTTCAAGTTCACAGATCTTCTAAAACCAGCGGTATAACCATCGGGGAATTTAATATCCTTCATCCACTTCATCACTTCTCTCCGTTGCTTAGATTTCAGACAATAGTCAGCTTTTGGTTTGCCTCCGTTTTCTCTAAGCACTTGGGTTGGACGATCACATATCACTGCTAAGTCCATGCGTGCCTTGTCATTGTCTTTCGTTTTATCAGGGAAATCCATGCATGTATTTATGAGGGCTTGGCAAAAGTTAATCTCTTGATGCATGACGTCGATGTTGTGCATCAAAATCAATGACTTAGCATAAGGAAGCTCCCACAAGCCACATATGTGAGTCCAGTTATGCTCCTCACCAAAACCTTGATACCTTTTACCACTCTCGTCTAGGACAAGTTTCATATGCTCTTCTGTAATTTCTATCCCACTACGTCGCTTGGGCGGTCCCTTCGTGACAATGGTGCCCTTCCTAAATTCCTTTCTCTGCCTTCTGAAGGGGTGATTGAAGGGTAGAAAACATCTATGGCAATCAAAGTAACATATCTTGCCACCAGCACTAAGACGAAAACAAATCTGAATCTTTAGCACAATAAGGACACGTCAATCTACCATGCACGCTCCATCCAGAGAAAATACCATACGCCATAAAATCATGAACCGAGAACAGATATGCAACACGAAGATTGAATTTCTGCTTCTTGAAGCAGTCATAGGCTTCCACACCTTGACATAGCTTCTTTAACTCTTCAATCAGTGGTTGAAGCATCACATTGAGGCGTACGCCAGGATGCTCAGGCCCAGGTATAACAAGACATAGGAACATAAACTCATATTTCATGCAAAGAGCAGGTGGAAGGTTGTACGGTATGGCAATGACAGGCCAACATGAATAGGACGCAGCGGTCATATTGAACGGCGTGAAACCATCAGTTGCCAAGCCGATACGAACGTTTCTTGCATCGCTGGCAAAATCTGGATCAAATTTGTCAAGAGCCTTCCATGCATCACCATCTGACGGGTGCACCATTAACCCATCTTGTCTGTCCATACAATCTTTATGCCACCTCATGTGCATAGCGGTCTTCCTCGAGAGAAACAAATGTTTCACTCTAGGAGTGAGAGGCATGTACCGAAGCTGTTTATGTGCAACCTTTGTCACCACCTTCTCCCCATCTTCATTTACAAGCTCCACGTACCTTGACTTCCCACATTTTAAGCATTTTTGTTCTCTGCCATGTTCCTTCCAAAAAAGCATACAGTTGTCTTGGCAAACATCAATCTTCTCATACTCCATACCAAGACCTTCAAGCAATTTTTTGGACTGGTACATGTCTTTAGGCATCTTGTGACCCGTAGGAAGAACCTCGCTAATCAAATCCACAAGCTCCTTGTAACAATTAATTGAAAATGCAAATTTTGACTTGATTGACATCAGTCGGGTCACGAATTCGAGGACGGTCACGTCAGTGTGCCCGTGAAGAGGCTCTTCTGACGCTTTGAGTAGGTCGAAGAACTTCTGAACCTCCGGTGTAGGTGAATCATGATGATCTGGTGCCAGTTCAGGCTGTAGATCCTCAAGCATCTGGTCCATCCTATCAACATCATCTTCATCGTCATCAACTTCTACTTCTGCTGCTCGTTCAACATCTTCACCGTGGAGATACCAGACCTTATAGCCTGGCACGAAACCATGCGAGCACAGGTGTAGTGTGACCTGCCTCTTGGTGTGGCTCGTCATATTTCTACATTTATTGCATGGACACCTAATATTATCTATTTGTGACAAAGCAGCTGCATGGTCCAGAAATATTTGCGTCTTGACAAACCATTCACTAGTGTGACACCCACCCTTCTTGAAACCTTCATACATCCAATCACGTCTATCACCCATTATTGCGGCTGTGTACGAGTAAAGAGTGTGTGCGAGACAATCACGTTTCTACACGTCACACACATATATACATACATATATACATCTATAGGTAAGTAGTAAAACTATATATATACATAAATAATTATATATACACATAAATAACATCAAATTAATCAATATCGAAACATTCATACATCCTAATATTATAAGTTAAATCTAATCAATAAATAACATCAAATTTAACAATTCAATAGTATAAGTTAAATCTACTATAAGAATACAATAAATAATTACCTAACATGAAGCCACACATGTGATATTAAATTAACTATAATCACACTCTAATCACAAGTGTTATTAAATTAATACTAATCACATGAAAGTTAACTCCCGTCGGCCATAAAAAACCGACGAAAATAAACATGTACACACATAATTAACATTCACAATCCAATGCATTAACATGTACACACATAATTAACTCACGTGGGTGTCGTAGTTGGTTCAGAGATGCGGTCGGGGGCGGAGGCGGCGCTTGGACGCGGCGGCGGCGCTCGAGGAGGCAGCGACGACGCTCCGAGAGACCCGGCGGCGATGTGGGCGGTGTGGGGCACGGCGGAGACGAGCGAGGGCGGGCACGGCCGCGACGGACGGGCGGGCGCGCGGCGGGGACGGGCGGCCGGGCTCGCGGCGGTGGGGCGGCTGGGCGCTCGGCGCCGCGAGAGGACGGGCGGCAGACGGGCGGCGGACGGGCGACGCCGGGGCGCCCGGGTGCGCGGCGTCGGGCTCCGAGGGGCGGCGTCGGGCGGCGTGGACGGGCGACGCTCCGAGGGGCGGCGTCGGGCTCGGCCGGGAAGGCACGCCGGCGGGGAGGGGCGGCGGCGCGGCGGCGGTTAGAGGCGGCAGCGAGAATAGGGCAGGCGGCGGCGCTCAAGAAAGGCAGAGAAGAAATGAGCCCGCGCGGGCAAACCCGTGCTCATAAAAGCCTAATCCCCGTCGGCCTGCGCTCTGGCCGACGGGAGTTAAGTTATCCCCGTCGGCCTACTCTCTGGCCGACGGGCGTTATGTTATTCCCGTCGGCTTCAGTGTAGCCGACGGGAGTTACGTTATCCCCGTCGGCTTTTTCCCTGGCCGACGGGAATCATTAGGATTCCTGTAGTGGAGCGACGAGCGTTGTGTGCTGAGTGCTGACTGGCTGCTGTCATGTGCTCGTGATTCTCCCCTATTGTGAGTAATTGTTCCTGAATGTCTGATCTCCTTTTCTACCTGCCATAATTCCACTGGATTGTTTTAAATGTTACTACCCATTATTAAATATTTATCATCTGCTAGTTCATTTTTAAACTAAAGCACGACATAAGTACGTCATTACATTTGTAGAGTGGCCTGAGGCGTTAATTTTAAGGAGCTCCGCCACTGTGAATTAGTCACATAACCAAAATAGCTGCCTTTATTATTTCAAATGACTACAGTCATGGATACTCTACAATAGGGTTTACAAAGAAAATGATCAATAATCATTCCTTCATCATGTTTGCAAACTGCTAACTTCCACAATAGGAAACTACTTAACTTCCGAGAGTCTAATGGGTGTTTGGTTTATAGGGATTAATTTGTAGCTTCTCTATTTTATTCCATTTTAAACCCTAAATTAACAAATATAGAAACTAAAACTCTATTGTAGTTTCCGTATTTATCAATTTAGGAACTAAAATAGAATAAAATGGAGGGACAAAATTAGTCACTAAAAACTAAACACCCTTTAGATGGGAACTAAAATAGTGTGATGAAACTACCACTGAGTAGGAAATAAAATCGATTATTATTTATTATGGCATAGCGCCAATGAAACTGTATCTTGCCCGGGTACTAGTAAATCCAGGTAACCAAAAATGATATTGCCACAATCTCCCTACATTGTCGCTACAACGTAATAAGCTGCAAGTACATTGCAGCTACTAATTTCACAATGCTCCTCGGTTCACAAACTGCACCACATAGATGTTTTTTGTGCAAACTGCACCACAAAGGAAATGATCAATAATCATTCCTTTATCATGCATGTTTGCAAACTGCTAACTTTCACAATAAGAAACTACTTAAATTTCGAGAGTCTAAGGGGGTGTTTGATTTATAGAGACTAATTTTTAGACTCTCTATTTTATTCAGTTTTAGTCACTAAATTTAATAAATATAAAAACTAAAACTCTATTGTAGACTTGTAGTTTCCTTATTTGTCAATTTAGGAAAAAAGAGCAATATGCCGGTGTGTCTTGCAGATGACTCGAGTCTGCAAAATGACAACCAATTTCCTTAGCCCGGTTTCCTAAAACCTCAAGAAAAGTGACAGCGCGCGCATACACTCCTCAAAGGGTTGATTTGGTGACAAGAGAATCACAGAGTGATTGAGAGGGAAATGAACTAATTTCCCCCCTTGTCGGCGTTTCGAGACAGGGGGGTCCCTAAGCCGACGAGTGAGTGTGCTGCGTGCCCCAGCCCAGATGGGTCGAGCGCGTGGGCGAGCGCGGAGGGGGGAGAGGCGAGGCGGCCGGAGCCGAGCGTGAGAGAGGTGGAAGTCCCGCGGCCTTCGTGTTCGTCCCGCGCCCAGGTCAGGTGCGCTTGCAGTAGGGGGGTTACAAGCGTCCACGCGGGTGAGGGAAGCGAGCGGCCCCAAGAGAGCGCCTGTCCCGTCCTCGGTCCCGCGCGACCAACCTTCCCTGAGAAGGCCCTGGTCCTTCCTTTTATAGTCGTAAGGAGAGGATCCAGGTGTACAATGGGGATGTAGCAGAGTGCTACGTGTCTAGCGGAGGGAGAGCTAGCGCCCTAGGTACATGCCAATGTGGCAGCCGGAGAGATCTGGGCACCCTGCTGGCGTGATGTCGTGGCTGTTGGAGGTGCGGCGGAGCCTGACGGAGGGACAGCTGTTGGAGCGGTCGAGTCCCTGCTGACGTTGTCCTGCTTCCGTAAGAGAGCTAGGGGCCGCCGTCGTCATAGAGCTTGTGGAGCGCCATCATTGCCTCTCTGGCGGAGCTGGCCGGATGAGACGCCGGTCTTGTTCTCCGTGACCCGAGTCGATTCGGGGTGGGATGATGATGGCGCCTCCTGTTGACGTGGCGGTCTGTGCCCTAGGCAGGGCGACGTGGGGTTTCCTCCGAAGCCGAGGTTGAGTCTGCCTTCCGTTGCCGTGGTCGAGCCTGAGCCAAGGGGTCGGTCGAGGCGGAAGTCGTTCGGCCGAGGCCAGGGCGGAGTCCGAGCCCTGGGGTCGGGCGAGGCGGAGTTTCGTCGTCTTCCGGGTCTTAGCCCGAGTCCGAGCCCTGGGGTCGGGCGGAGCGGAGTTCGCCGTCTTCCGGGTCTTAGCCCGAATCCGAGCCCTGGGGTCGGGCGGAGCGGAGTTCGCCGTCTTCCGGGTCTTAGCCCGAGTCCGAGCCCTGGGGTCGGGCGGAGCGGAGTTCGCCGTCTTCCGGGTCTTAGCCCGAGTCCGAGCCCTGGGGTCGGGCGGAGCGGAGTTCGCCGTCTTCCGGGTCTTAGCCCGAGTCCGAGCCCTGGGGTCGGGCGGAGCGGAGTTCGCCGTGGCGCCTTTGGCGAGGCCTGACTGCCTGTCAGACTTACTCTGCCGAGTGGCGCTGCAGTCGGAGTGGCGCAGGCGGCGCTGTCCTTCTGTCAGACTGGCCAGTGGAGCGGTGGAGTGACGGCGGTCACCTCGGCTCTGCCGGAGGCGCGTGTCAGGATAGAGGTGTCAGGCCTCCTGTGCGTTAAATGCCCCTGCAATTTGGTCAGTCGGTGTGGTGATTTAGTCAAGGTTGCTTCTGAGCGAAGCCAAGGCCTTGGGCGAGCCGGTGATGTGTCCGCCATAAAAAGGGGGCCTCGGGCGAGACGGAAGTCTCTCGAGGTCGGCTGCCTTCGGCCGAGGCTAGGCTCGGGTGAAGCGTGATCGAGTCACTCGTGTGGACTGATCCCTGACTTAATCATGCCCATCAGGCCTTTGCAGCTTTATGCTGATGGGGGTTACCAGCTGAGAATTAGGCGTCTTGAGGGTACCCCTAATTATGGTCCCCGACAGTAGCCCCCGTGCCTCGAAGGGAGTGTTAGCACTCGCTTGGAGGCTTTTGTCGCACTTTTTCGCAAGGGGACCAGCCTTTCTCGGTTGCATTTCGTTCCGGTGGGTGCGCGCGAGCGCACCCGCCGGGTGTAGCCCCCGAGGCCTCGGAGGAGTGGTTACACTCCTTCGAGGTCTTAATACTTTGGCTGGTCTGGTCGTTCCCTCATGCGAACTGGCCGTAGCCCGGGTGCACGGTCGGGGCCCAAGCTCTCGGGCTGGTATGTTGACGCTGTCAACGATTTGGCCGGAGCCGGTTTTTGCGAGAGCAGCCCCCGAGCCTCTGCACAGGGCGAGAGGACGATCAGGGACAGACTCGGCTTTTTACATACGCCCCTACGTCGCCTTTCCGCAAGGAGGAGGGGGGGAGTGCGCCATGTTACCCTCGATGGGCACCGAACATGGTGTCTCCGGCGAGCTGCAGGCGGGTAATCCGAGTGGACGTCCGTGCCCCGTTCGTTGGGGGTCGGCTAGGGGCCCAGAGGCACGCCCAAAAGTACCTGCGGGTGATTTGCCGGACCCGGTCCCCTGGCGACGGGGTCCGAGGGCTCGATGCCTCCCTCCGATGGGATTCCGTTACAAGATCGTTCCCACTGGTCTCGAAAATGTCCTAGGGTACCTCGGGAGCGCAGCCCGAGCCTCGGTTATGTATCGAACGTACCCCTGGTCATCCCTCGCTCGGTGTCTGAGGCGACTGTGAACCCTTCGGGGGCCAGCCTTCGAACCCCTGATCAGTAATGGGCGCGGAGCCCGAGTAGCCTGAGGCGGCCATGAAGCCCTTCGGGGGGCTGGCCTTCGAACCCCTGACCAGTAGTGGGTGTCGGGCCCACGCGATCTGAGGCGGCTGTTGAACCCTCGGGGGGCCAGCCTTCGAACCCCTGATCAGTAATGGGGGGCTCGGAGCCCGGTTCCTTCGCGGAGAAGGATCCCTTTCGGGGTATCCCCCTTTCCCGGTCCCTGTTGCAAGAGATAGAGAAAGAGGAAAACGGAAAAGGATACGAAATCGGACGACGTGGCGTACCTTTTCTGACGCGGTTATTACGGCGAAGGTGAAGCGTCGCGCGCTCCTCCTGCCAGAAGCGCCGCGTGTCTCGCCGCGGAGTTAATGCGACGGGGTGAGTGGTTGGCGGGGCGGCCGTTGCGTGCGTGCGATCCGTTCGAGGAACGGGTCACGGGTGCACCGTCTTCACGCCGTGAGAGGAGGCTCCCTTGCTGTCTCAGGATGGGACGTGAGCCTGGCTGACGACGTGACTGCTGTGCCCGCCCGCCTGCCACCGCTATTACTGCTGGCCCACTTTCGGTCGCTTTGACCGACGCGCCAGTCTGGCGCTGTTGGGTCGCCTCGAGTCGTGGCACGGGCTTCGCAACCGAAGAGGCGCGATGGTGGCACAAGTGGCGGTGCGGTTGCTTGCATGCAGCAACTGGCGCGCCGGTTGCTCGACGCGTGGGCCTGGGTTCCAGGCTGGCGTGTCAGAAGTCGGAGAAGCGCGTCCATCTGGCGCGGTTGCATGCCGCCTGCATGGCTGCCCGCCCCTTCTGCCCGTTGGTCTGGGCGAAAATGGGGGGTCGCCTGTAACCGCTGGACGGTCGTGCGCACCATGCGCGGCGGTTCGGCTTCTTCTGCCCTGAGCCGGCTTGCATGACATGCGGGACCCAGCCCCCGAGTCGCAGGGGAGGGCCTTGGAGCGTGTTGGAGAAGACTCGGTCCGCGGCGCTTGGGGGCGCACGTAGGGGGAGTTGCCTTTAAAAGGAGGGAGGCTCCCTTCGTAAGGCAACCATGTCTTCTTCCTCCCTTAAGCGTCGGGTCTTCCCGTCTTCCAAGCCCCCGGATGGGGGGTATCCGCCGCCTTTCCGCCTCCTCGTTGGAGGAACGCAACTCCATGGGAGTTGGTACCTCTCAGCCATCGTTCGGCTTCAAGGATTTTCATCACGCAGCCCGGTCGCACCCCTTCACCGGCGGTCACCCGAGATGGCGACCTCCAGCTTGATGGTGGGGGAAAGCGAGCCGGGCTGCGGCCTCTGCCCCTTCCTCAGCCTCAAGGATTTTCATCACCAAGGCCGGGGAGGGGAGAGTGCCGAGTTGGGGTCGGCCCCTGCGTGGGCGGTGGCCCGCTCCTTCACTCAGTGATGGGGGGAGAAGCGGGCATTGCCCGTGGCGTCCGGCAGCTGCAGCGTGCCTGGTCTTCAGCCGCGAGTGGCTTCGGGGCCACTTGCGGCGTCGGCGTCTGCCACGGCAGCCGGAAGAGGTTCTTCCGCCGGCGCGGCGGCCGGGACCGGCCACGGGCTGACCTCCAACTTCTACGGCCTTCTGCCCGTCCTTGCCTCACGAGTTTTGGCACGGGCGGGGGCCGCCTGGCAGCGGCATCCACCCTGAGGTCAGCGTTGCCGCTGTTCGGCCCCCCGGAGCAGAAGTCGCCGTCGTCGCCACTGCTGGAGTAGGTGATGGCGCGCCGTTCGTTGGCCTTCCGTTGCTCCGCAGGCCTTCCCCCTCGGAGTGGGGTTGTTCGTACCTGTGGAGGGGGAACCGGAGTTCCGTTTGTAATGGCACTTCGAATGCCAGTGAGTTCGTTCATTGTGGCTGTCGAGGCCTGAACGTGTATGTAATTTCGGCACTGAGCCGTGTTTTTTCCTCATTTTTGAGCACTAAGTCTCGCCTGTTTGATTATCTGAACCGCTTTACCAAGCATGAGTTGCCCCGTGTCAAGGTGACGGGTGAGGTATCCGTATCCCGAGGCGTAGGAATCCCTCGGCCCGCTCGGCCTTGTTGCCTGGGGTTCCTCTAGCTTAGTTGAAGAGACCCCTCGGCCGCCCTTCGGTGGACCGAGGCCGGGGGTTGCGATATCAGTATGAACAGAGACGGAGTTGGCTCGAGAATGGGGAACCTGGTTGGCCGGAGCCTAGCCGTGTCGTCCGTCAGCGGGGCCGACGCCAAAGTCGGTCAGTCGAGGCCTCGGGTCGGGCTGGCGCCCTTGGGAGCCGTTTGACCGAGGCCCCAGGGGTAACCGGTTGAGCCGCCTGCTCGGGCCGGATTCCCGGAGGAGCCCCTGGACCGCGGCGCCGCCCGAGGCTGGGTCGGGCTTTGCTGAAGACGTCGTCGATGCCGAGGGTGCTACAGCTCCCTTCGGCATGAAGACCCGAGCCTGCAGGATCCGATCATCTTGTAGCGTGTGCTTCCTGCGGCCGCCGAGGCCAGAAGAAAACACCCTCGCTGTACTTGCGAAGCTGCGCCTTTTTTCCTCCTGTTTCGAGCATCTGGACTTCGTCGGTAACAGGGATGTTTGTGTGAGCAAGAGCTGCTTTTCGCGGAAGGGACGAGTGAGGTATCCGTATCCCAGAGGCGTGGGAATCCCTCGGCTCGGTCGGCCTTGCCGCTTACGCGTACTTTCACCCGTCCATGAGGCCCTGTCCCCGACTTAGTCGAGAAAGCTTGAAGGACTGCTTCGGCAGGAGAGCTTCCGAACGTGATGACTCGTTCGGTCCACGGAGTCGCTTTATCCGAGCGCAAGTTACTTATCGCAGAAGGGGACGAGTGAGGTATCCGTATCCCGGAGGCGTAGGAGTCCCTCGGCTCGGTCAGCCTTGGCTGCTTACGTGTACCTCGTCGTTTCCAGGATCCGCTTTCCGAAGTAGTCAAGAAGCACGAAAGAAATCCTGCTAAAAAGAGATCCTTTTTCGAGGAAAAATTCGACGCAGAGGGGGTCTCCCCCCTTTTAGCCCCCGAGGGAGGGTCGGGTTTTGCCGAGGCTAGGCCGACCCTTCCTTGACAACTAAACTTTGCGTAGGTGCGAGGTATATGAACAACTTGAAAACATCTTAAGGATAGAAGCGACGTAGCTGTTTGATGTTCCAAGCGTTGCCGTAGATCTCGCCTTGATTGCTGGCCAGCTTGTATGTTCCGGGCTTCAGAACTTTGGCGATGACGAATGGCCCTTCCCAGGGGGGCGTGAGCTTGTGCCTCCCTCGGGCGTCTTGTCGCAGCCGAAGCACCAGGTCGCCCACCTGGAGTTCTCGGGACCGGACCCCTCGGGCGTGGTAGCGTCGCAGGGACTGTTGGTACCGCGCCGAGTGTAGTAAGGCCCTGTCCCGAGCTTCCTCCAACTGGTCCAGCGATTCCTCTCGGCTGGCTTGGTTGCTTTGTTCGGTGTAGGCCCTCGCCCTTGGGGAGCCGTATTCCAGGTCAGTGGGCAAGATAGCTTCAGCCCCGTAGACCAGGAAAAACGGCGTGAAGCCCGTGGCACGACTCGGCGTCGTCCTTAGGCTCCAGACCACCGAGGGGAGTTCCTTCATCCATCGTCTGCCGAACTTGTTGAGGTCGTTGTAGATCCGAGGCTTGAGCCCTTGTAGAATCATGCCGTTGGCACGCTCTACCTGCCCATTCGACATGGGATGAGCCACGGCGGCCCAGTCCACCCGGATATGGTGATCTTCGCAAAAATCCAAGAATTTTTTGCCGGTGAACTGGGTGCCGTTGTCGGTGATGATGGAGTTCGGGACCCCGAAGCGATGGATGATGTTGGTGAAGAATGCCACCGCCTGCTCGGACCTGATGCTGTTCAGGGGTCGGACCTCGATCCACTTGGAGAATTTGTCGATGGCGACCAGCAGGTGCGTGTAGCCCCCGGGCGCCTTCTGCAAGGGACCGACGAGGTCCAGACCCCATACAGCGAAGGGCCAGGTGATGGGTATTGTCTGCAGAGCCTGAGCGGGTAGGTGTGTCCGCTTCGCATAGAATTGGCACCCTTCGCAGGTGCGGACAATTCTAGTGGCGTCAGCCACCGCCGTTGGCCAGTAGAAGCCTTGCCGGAAGGCATTTCCAACAAGGGCTCGGGGTGCTGCGTGGTGGCCGCAAGCCCCCGAGTGTACTTCTTGCAGCAGTTCCCGACCTTCGGCGATGGGGATGCATCGCTGGAGGATGCCCGAGGGGCTGCGATGGTAGAGTTCCTCTTCGTCGCCCAGCAAGACGAATGACTTGGCGCGTCGCGCTACCCGCCGAGCCTCGACTTGGTCGAGGGGTAGCTCTCCTCGACGGAGATATTGCAGGTATGGGGCCTGCCAATCTTGGTCTGGCGTGGCCCCGCTCTGCCCTTCCTCGACGTTCAACGCCCCGCCCTCGGGGGCCGAGGGTACCTCGGGCTGAGCCGAGGGTACCTTGGGCTGAGCCGAGGGTACCTCGGGCTGAGCCGAGGGTACCTCGGGCTGAGCCGAGGGTACCTCAGGCTCGGGCGCGTCGTCGAGCTTGACGGAGGGTTGATGCAGATCCCGGGAGAAGACGTCCAGGGGGACTGTCGTTCGCCCCGAGGCTATCTTGGCCAGCTCGTCTGCGGTTTCGTTGTAGCGCCGAGCGATGTGGTTGAGCTCGAGCCCGAAGAACTTGTCTTCCAGGCGCCGAACCTCGTCGCAGTAGGCCTCCATCTTCGGGTCGCGGCAGTGGGAGTTCTTCATGACTTGGTCGATGATGAGCCGCGAATCACCGCGGGCGTCGAGGCGTCTGACCCCTAGCTCGACGGCGATCCGCAATCCGTTGACCAGAGCTTCGTACTCGGCCACATTGTTGGACGCCGGGAAGTGGAGGCGCAGCACGTAGCGCAAGTGCTTTCCGAGGGGCGAGATGAAGAGAAGGCCCGCACCGGCCCCCGTCTTCATCAGCGACCCGTCGAAAAACATGGTCCAGAGCTCCGGTTGGATCGGAGTCGTTGGTAGTTGGGTGTCGACCCATTCAGCCACGAAATCCGCCAACACTTGGGACTTGATGGCCTTCTGAGGGGCGAACGAGATCGTTTCGCCCATGATCTCCACTGCCCACTTTGCGATCCTGCCCGAGGCCTCTCGGCACTGGATGATCTCCCCCAGGGGGAAGGATGACACCACAGTTACCGGATGGGACTCGAAGTAGTGTCGTAGCTTCCGCCTCGTCAGGATCACAGCATACAGCAGCTTTTGAACTTGTGGGTAGCGGATCTTAGTCTCGGACAGCACTTCGCTGATGAAGTAGACCGGCCTCTGAACGGGCAATGTATGCCCTTCCTCCTGCCTTTCGACCACAATCGCGGCGCTAACCACCTGAGTGGTCGCGGCGACGTAGACCAAGAGGGTTTCTCCGTCCGCCGGCGGCACCAAGACTGGCGCCTTTAAGGAGCGCCTTCAGGTTGCCGAGGGCTTCCTCGGCCTCAGGGGTCCAAACGAAACACTCGGCCTTCCTTAAGAGGCGGTACAGAGGCAGACCTCTTTCGCCGAGGCGTGAGATGAAGCGGCTCAGGGCCGCGAGGCATCCCATGACCCTCTGTACCCCTTTTAAGTCCTTGATGGGTCCCATGCTGGTGATGGCCGCAATCTTCTCCGGGTTGGCCTCGATGCCTCGCTTAGAGACGATGAACCCTAGGAGCATGCCTCGGGGCACCCCGAAAACACACTTCTCAGGATTAAGCTTGACTCCTTTCGCCTTGAGACACCGGAATGTCACTTCAAGGTCGGAGAGGAGGTTGGGAGCCTTCCGTGTCTTGACCACGATGTCATCGACGTAGGCCTCGACTGTGCGACCGATGTGTTCGCCGAACACATGGTTCATGCACCGCTGGTACGTCGCGCCTGCATTCCTCAGGCCGAACGGCATGGTGACGTAGCAGTACATGCCGAACGGCGTGATGAAAGAAGTCGCGAGCTGGTCGGACTCTTTCATCCGGATCTGGTGATACCCCGAGTAGGCATCGAGGAAGGACAGGGTTTCGCACCCAGCAGTGGAATCCACGATTTGGTCGATGCGAGGCAGAGGGTAGGGAACCTTCGGACATGCTTTGTTGAGACCAATGTAGTCTACACACATCCGCCATTTCCCCCCTTTCTTCCTCACAAGCACAGGGTTGGCAAGCCATTCGGGATGGAATACCTCTTTGATGAACCCTGCCGCCATTAGCTTGTGGATCTCTTCGCCAATCGCTCTGCGCTTCTCCTCGTCGAATCGGCGCAGAGGCTGCCTGACGGGTCGGGCTCCGGCCCGAATATCCAGCGAGTGCTCGGCGACATCCCTCGATATGCCGGGCATGTCCGAGGGACTCCACGCAAAGACGTCGGCGTTTGCGCGGAGAAAGTCGACGAGCACTGCTTCCTATTTGGGGTCGAGCCCGGAACCGATCTGGATCTGCTTGGTGGTGTCGCCGCTGGGGTCGAGGGGGACGGCCTTGACCGTCTCCGCTGGCTCGAAGTTGCCGGCATGGCGCTTCACGTCTGGGACCTCCTTGGAGAGGTTCTCCAGGTCGGCGATGAGGGCCTCGGACTCGGCGAGGGCCTCGGCGTACTCCACGCACTCCACGTCGCATTCGAACGCGTGTTTG
The DNA here is from genome assembly GCF_902167145.1 of Zea mays. Lineage (NCBI taxonomy): Eukaryota > Viridiplantae > Streptophyta > Magnoliopsida > Poales > Poaceae > Zea > Zea mays. The sequence goes on from NC_050105.1 coordinate 152,195,311, forward strand.
TACGTGGGGCCGACGGTGATGACCCCGTTGGGGCCCGGCATCTTGAGCTTCAGGTAGGTGTAGTTGGGGACGGCCATGAACTTCGCGTAGCATGGCCTCCCTAGCACGGCGTGGTAGGTTCCTCGGAACCCGACCACTTCGAACGTCAGGGTCTCCCTTCGGAAGTTGGAGGGTGTCCCGAAGCAGACTGGGAGGTCGAGTCGCCCGAGGGGCTGGACGCGCTTCCCAGGGATGATCCCGTGGAAGGGCGCAGCGCCTGCTCGGACGGAGGACGGATCGACGCGCAGAAGCTTGAGGGTCTCGGCGTAGATGATGTTGAGGCAGCTGCCCCCGTCCATCAGGACCTTGGTGAGCCTGACATCGCCGACAACGGGGTCGACGGCGAGCGGGTATTTCCCCGGGCTCGGCACATGGTCGGGGTGGTCGGCCCGGTCGAAAGTGATGGGCTTGTCGGACCAGTCTAGGTAGACTGGCGCCGCCACCTTCACCGAGCAGACCTCCCGGCGCTCTTGCTTGCGGTGCCGAGCCGAGGTATTCGCCGCATGCCCTCCATAGATCATGAAGCAGTCGCGGACCTCGGGGAACCCCCCTGCTGGGTGTTCTTCGTTCTTGTCGTCGTCGTGGGCCCTGCCACCCTCGGCGGGTGGCCCGGCCCTGCGGAAATGACGCCGAAGCATAACGCACTCCTCGAGGGTGTGCTTGACGGGCCCCTGATGGTAGGGGCACGGCTCCTTGAGCATCTTGTCGAAGAGGTTTGCACCTCCGGGGGGGCTTCCGAGGGTTCTTATACTCGGCGGCGGCGACAAGGTCCGCGTCTGCGGCGTCGCGTTTCGATTGCGACTTCTTCTTGCCTTTCTTCTTGGCGCCGCGCGGAGCAGACGCCTCGGGAGCTTCTTCCGACGGGCGGCCCTGGGGCTGCTTGTCCTTTCGGAAGATAGCCTCGACCGCCTCCTGGCCGGAGGCGAACTTGGTGGCGATGTCCATCAGCTCGCTCGCCCTGGTGGGGGTTTTGCGACCCAGCTTGCTCACCAGGTCGCGGCAAGTGGTGCCGGCGAGGAACGCGCCGATGACATCCGAGTCGGTGATGTTGGGCAGCTCGGTGCGCTGCTTCGAGAATCGCCAGATGTAGTCCCGGAGCGACTCCCCCGGCTGTTGCCGGCAGCTTCGAAGGTCCCAGGAGTTCCCGGGGCGCACGTATGTGCCCTGGAAATTGCCAGCGAAGGCTTGGACCAAGTCGTCCCAGTTGGAAATCTGCCCCGGAGGCAGGTGCTCCAACCAGGCGCGAGCAGTGTCGGAGAGGAACAGGGGGAGGTTGCGGATGACGAGGTTGTCGTCGTCCGTTCCGCCCAGTTGGCAGGCAAGGCGGTAGTCCGCGAGCCACAGTTTCGGTCTCGTTTCCCCCGAGTACTTTGTGATAGTAGTCGGGGGTCAGAACCGGGTCGGGAATGGCGCCCGTCGGATGGCCCGACTGAAGGCCTGCGGACCGGGTGGTTCGGGCGAAGGACTCCGATCCTCCCCGCTGTCGTAGCGCCCCCCACGCCTGGGGTGGTAGCCTCGGCGCACCCTTTCGTCGAGGTGAGCCCGACGGTCGCGTCGATGGTGTTCGTTGCCGAGGTGGCCCGGGGCCGCAGGCGCGGTGTTGCGCGTGCGCCCGGTGTAGACCGAGGCCTCCCGCATGAATCGGGAAGTCGCGGCATGAGGTTCCGAGGGATGTCCTTGCCTCCGGGATGCAGTGCTCTCGGCCCGCCGGGCCGCAGCGCCTTCCAGGAGATTCTTGAGTTCTCCCTGGATTCGCCGCCCCTCGGTGGTTGACGGCTCCGGCATCGCGCGGATGAGCATCGCTGCGGTCGCCAGGTTCTGACCGACCCCGCTGGATGCGGGCGGCGGCCTGATCCTGACGTCGTTGGCGACGCGGTGCTGGAGACCTTGGGGCAGATGACGTATTTCTCCGGCCAGGGGTTGGCCCACCCATGCCTGCCCGGCGTCCCGACGGATCGGCTCAAGCGCCCCTGTTCCCTCGTTGAGCCTGGCCTGCGCCTCGCGGACTTGCTCGAGTTGTGGGTCGTAACCCCCCGCCGGAGCGGGGACCACAGCTAGCTCCCGTGGGATGTCGGCGCGAGGCACCGGCCTAGGGAGATCACCATCCTCCGGCATGCCAAGATGGTTGCCTTCGGTGGGATCCCCTAGCTCGATGTGGAAACATTCGCGGCTTGGGCCGCAGCTCTCGTTACCGAGGCTGCGGCTTCCGTCGGAACGGTCGGATAGACAGTAGTCACATGCGGTCATGAAGTCCCGCATGGCACTGGGGTTGCCATGTCCGGAGAAATCCCAACCGATGCTGGGATCGTCATCTTCCTCGGACCCGGAGGGCCCGTAGGTCGAGACGTCCGTCAGTCGGTCCCAAGGCGACCGCATACAGAACCTCAGTGGGGTTGCACTCGCCTCAATGAGAGCGCCCGCCAAAACGAGGTCGTTTGGCGGGTTGAGGCCGAGTCGAAATGACGCAAGATGGGAGTTAGTCGTTACCTTTTGGTCGACGTGGAGCGACGTAGTCACATCGGGGACTGGTTGCGCCGTCATCTCTGGTTCGAGGGCGACGTCCTGCAGGCTTTCCGCGAGCGCGCCGGCGTCGTCTTCTTGCTCGGGGTCAGCGTGCCGCGGGGGGACGGCGCTTGCCTCCGTCTCGAACGCGAGGTCGACGTCCGGCGTGCCTTCCGTCGGGGCGTCGGGGGCGTCGATTCGCTCGACGGCCGGCGAAGCGTGCCCTCCCGTCTGGCCTTGACGGCCCCGCCTCCTCCTCCGTTGGCGGGGGAGAGAACGGAGCGAGCCCGAATGTTGCTCTTCCACCACGCGGGGTAGACGTCGTCGATTCCGCCGCCGGCGGGCGGGTTGTCGGCCGCCATTGTCGTAGTCGCGCGGCGGTGGAAGAAGTGTCATGTCGTAGCTGCCGTCGAAGGACATGAACTCAAGAGTCCCGAGACGAAGCACCGTCCCGGGCTGGAGAGGTTGCTGGAGACTGCCCATCTGGAGCTTGACGGGGAGCTGTTCGTCAGCACGCAGCGTGCCCCTACCTGGCACGCCAACTGTCGGCGTTTCGAGACAGGGGGGTCCCTAAGCCGACGAGTGAGTGTGCTGCGTGCCCCAGCCCAGATGGGTCGAGCGCGTGGGCGAGCGCGGAGGGGGGAGAGGCGAGGCGGCCGGAGCCGAGCGTGAGAGAGGTGGAAGTCCCGCGGCCTTCGTGTTCGTCCCGCGCCCAGGTCAGGTGCGCTTGCAGTAGGGGGGTTACAAGCGTCCACGCGGGTGAGGGAAGCGAGCGGCCCCAAGAGAGCGCCTGTCCCGTCCTCGGTCCCGCGCGGCCAACCTTCCCTGAGAAGGCCCTGGTCCTTCCTTTTATAGTCGTAAGGAGAGGATCCAGGTGTACAATGGGGATGTAGCAGAGTGCTACGTGTCTAGCGGAGGGAGAGCTAGCGCCCTAGGTACATGCCAATGTGGCAGCCGGAGAGATCTGGGCACCCTGCTGGCGTGATGTCGTGGCTGTTGGAGGTGCGGCGGAGCCTGACGGAGGGACAGCTGTTGGAGCGGTCGAGTCCCTGCTGACGTTGTCCTGCTTCCGTAAGAGAGCTAGGGGCTGCCGTCGTCATAGAGCTTGTGGAGCGCCATCATTGCCTCTCTGGCGGAGCTGGCCGGATGAGACGCCGGTCTTGTTCTCCGTGACCCGAGTCGATTCGGGGTGGATGATGATGGCGCCTCCTGTTGACGTGGCGGTCTGTGCCCTAGGCAGGGCGACGTGGGGTTTCCTCCGAAGCCGAGGTTGAGTCTGCCTTCCGTTGCCGTGGCCGAGCCCGAGCCAAGGGGTCGGTCGAGGCGGAAGTCGTTCGGCCGAGGCCAGGGCGGAGTCCGAGCCCTGGGGTCGGGCGAGGCGGAGTTTCGTCGTCTTCCGGGTCTTAGCCCGAGTCCGAGCCCTGGGGTCGGGCGGAGCGGAGTTCGCCGTCTTCCGGGTCTTAGCCCGAATCCGAGCCCTGGGGTCGGGCGGAGCGGAGTTCGCCGTCTTCCGGGTCTTAGCCCGAGTCCGAGCCCTGGGGTCGGGCGGAGCGGAGTTCGTCGTCTTCCGGGTCTTAGCCCGAGTCCGAGCCCTGGGGTCGGGCGGAGCGGAGTTCGCCGTCTTCCGGGTCTTAGCCCGAGTCCGAGCTCTGGGGTCGGGCGGAGCGGAGTTCGCCGTGGCGCCTTTGGCGAGGCCTGACTGCCTGTCAGACTTACTCTGCCGAGTGGCGCTGCAGTCGGAGTGGCGCAGGCGGCGCTGTCCTTCTGTCAGACTGGCCAGTGGAGCGGTGGAGTGACGGCGGTCACCTCGGCTCTGCCGGAGGCGCGTGTCAGGATAGAGGTGTCAGGCCTCCTGTGCGTTAAATGCCCCTGCAATTTGGTCAGTCGGTGTGGTGATTTAGTCAAGGTTGCTTCTGAGCGAAGCCAAGGCCTTGGGCGAGCCGGTGATGTGTCCGCCATAAAAAGGGGGCCTCGGGCGAGACGGAAGTCTCTCGAGGTCGGCTGCCTTCGGCCGAGGCTAGGCTCGGGTGAAGCGTGATCGAGTCACTCGTGTGGACTGATCCCTGACTTAATCATGCCCATCAGGCCTTTGCAGCTTTATGCTGATGGGGGTTACCAGCTGAGAATTAGGCGTCTTGAGGGTACCCCTAATTATGGTCCCCGACACCCCTCAATCCCCTCCAATCCTCCTGTGATTCCTGGTCAACAAATCAGTCCTAAAGGGGATGAACAGCCGTTGCTGACGTGGAAGCATTCACGATATTGAAGATATAGTCCAGACTCCAGACAGAGTGACCTGCTCAAACCAGAGCTCTAAATCAGTCCTGAAGGGGATGAACAGCCGTTGCTGACGTGGAAGCATTCGCGATATTGAAGATATAGTCCAGACTCCAGACAGAGTGACCTGCTCAAACCAGAGCTCTAGATCCGGCCGGTGGTTGCTCAACATTGGAAAACAGCATGCATGCCACAGGAACCAGGAGCATCAATGAGAGAGAAAGGACATGCCATTTAGCTCTAAAGTTGAATCAGGCTGGCCGGAACATCTAATAATCTCAGCTAGCAGTTGTATGTGTATGCAATCATTAGGAACAACAGAAGAAGGTCTGATCGCCAGGATGAACTCCATTGACGACAGGATGAACTCACGAGCAGCTAGCACCCCACTGCGTTTGGCGAGATGTGTGGCGTGACCGATCGTGAACAGGTGTCGCGAAAGTGAATGTGCATTGCGACTCACAGTAGAGGATCCAATCCAGAGAGAATGCACATGTGTGGTGGTCGACCGTATATTTTGCGCAAATGGCATCCATGACCTAGCTAGCTAGCTACTGAAAGTGCGCGAACTTCGTTTGCGCGCACTGCCAGCTGGACACAAGCTTAGAACAATACCGAACATTGAACCGACGACGAAGCCATCGATTGGTTGGTTAAACGACGACGAGACCTCATGGTGGGGCGGCATGACAATCCTAGCCTGCTTCTGATCCGTCGATCGATTGATTGGTCGCCCGCCCTCTTCGACGATCGATTATATCGGTACATATATACTTGCTATTGTTAGTTTCTTTCTATAAGCTCTGCTAGGTCGTCGATCGCATGTGCATGTGTACTTTTTAACTTGTTCGATCGATCATCATCTCCATCCACCGCCCGCCGTAGCTAGCTAGATCTGCTGCCATGGCTTCCTTTGGCGAGGCTCCCGGCGGTGACGCCGGCAGCGGCGAGAAGATCTTCCGCACCAAGTGCGCGCAGTGCCATACCGTGGAGCGAGGTGGCGCGCACAGGCAGGGACCCAACCTGCACGGCCTCTTCGGTCGTCAGTCAGGCACCACCCTCGGCTATGCCTACTCCACGGCCAACAAGAACATGGCCGTCGTCTGGGAGGAGGGCACCCTGTACGACTACCTCTTCAACCCCAAGAAGTACATTCCAGGCACAAAGATGGTCTTCCCGGGGCTCAAGAAGCCTAAGGAGCGAACCGATCTCATCGCCTACCTCAAGGAATCCACGGCTTAACTTCTTCTAGCTATCTTAATTAATTCACCATGCACGCACGCACATCAATAAATCAAGGTAGGAATCTACTTTTCCATTTCTTTTACCTTTTAAGTACATCCATCTATATATTACATCGGTCTCTGTGAGTTGATTCCACTTTTGTTGTTCTTTGCTACGGTTTTTATATATTATATAAATTGATATTGAGATATTTATTCAAATATAATTATTGTTTATTTTTAAACACTAAGGTACATGTGGTCTAATGGTTACCCTCAAATTTCTAGAGCAGAGGGCGTGAGTTTAAGTGCTCGCTCTGCACAATTTTTAAGATAATTATTTCTTATTTCTAAACATTAAGGTATGTGTGGTCTGGTGTTAGCTGCACGGACGGGGTCGGGTGCTGGGCAGACGCATAGCTGGCTGCGCGGGCTCTGAGGTCCACATGGCAGTAGCTGAGATAGTGCGGGCTCTGGACATGGGGCCCACAGGGCATGGCCCCCGAGGCGGAGGGTGAAGCCGTGTAGCACTAGGTGCCCACATTATGTTCTTAATAGATTAGTATAGATATAGATTATATATATAATCGCTATGAGCTTCGATTAACTGCAAGTCTCTCTATATATATACACACACTAGCATATAAGCCCATTTTAACACACTACAATCCTACAGAGGAGTCGATGGCAGCAGTGGCGACGTGAGTGAGGGGCGAAGGGAACGCGGGGCGAGGGGAGGGTTGAGAGATGGTCCAAATAATATTGTCCGTTGTGTTTGAGCGAGTTATCTAACGATCTGAACCGTTGGTTTTGATGGTGTGTTAAGTTTGGGTGCAATTGGTTTGGTGGATTTAGCGAAGGTTACGAGTGTGAGTGATTTGGTTGGGTGAATTTTGCAAAGTTTAAACTGGTGTAATATATATATATATGAACGAGGTAATGGAAGCCCTGGCTTCGATTAGTAGAGAGAGCCCAGCCACGGGATGACGGGAGCGCGTAACGCGCAAGTTAACACGAACGCGCGGTTGGGTGGGTGCGCATGAACCGGGTCGTGGGTAGACATGCGTTTATACAACTGTAAAGTATATAGAAATATGTGTAGAGAGACACTGATCGTGGTGGGGTCAGGTGCTAGTTGGCCGTGGTTCGAGCGCACATTCGGTCTGAGTGAGTAACATATGTTTGATTATAAACTTTGGTTGAGTAGCACAGTAAAGTAAAATAGGTCAGCTAATAATTTATTTTTCTTGTCACTTACTTAACCAGATGAATAAAAATATTAGTTGCAACTTGCAACAGACCTCATCAATCAAATAATAAAATTAATCTATGCAACCTGAAAAAAATCAAGCAACCTTGAAGAATCCTTGAATAACCTCTGCGAGAACTGATCTCGCGGCGGGACATGATAGGCTACCTGAAAAAAATCAAGGACATCAGCAACTTGATATGCATATTCTAGCAACCTGAAAAAAATCGAGGTCATGCTAACAATTTTTAGCAAAACGTAGGAAGGTGCCCTGCCACTCAATATAGACTTGAAATGATAATGCATATATCTATAAATGAATATGAAACCATTAAATGATCAAGAAAAGAAATTTCGACCACAGTTGTATATAAATAGTACTGAACATGGATAGCTTTGCTAGAGCGTCACGAAATTTCCGTACCAAAGGCCAAACAGAACAAGCTAGGGGGGGAAATAGACCAACAAAATGATCGATCTTAGTGGACAAAACAACACAATGCAACTGATCTAGACATAACAAACAGAGAAATTATCAAAACTAGATCTGAACACTAACTATTGGATGAGGTTAATCTTGATGATAACAAAAACTAACATGAGTAAACAACTTGCCCAATCTTACAGATGTTCCTTACTAGTTGGACGAATGGATTCATCGGTGTATTATAACACAGTGTAAATAGCAGAGTATATCAGTAAGAGCATGTAAGCAGGTACCAATTCCAACCAATCGCACATGGATGTACTAGATCGAGATATCGAGTCTGATTCTACAGGCAAGAAAAACATGCGGGACCAAGAATGCATGTGATCTGGAGAACAAGAAAAACATGTCTAGCCGTGAAAATCTATGCGGAGGTGCGCGTGTAGGCGATCTCGACGAGCACACGGTTCTCAGGCTTCCACTTGTGCGCCGCCTCGTTAGCCAGCAATGCATCACGCTCCGCTGGGTTGAGCGTCCACAGGATCACGACCCTTTGGTCCCATCACAACCTGGTCATAGAGAGAGATTTGGAGACGATTCATGCAGAGGAAGATGCCCGCACATGTGGCAATGATCATTGGTGGGTCACTTTACCTCGAAGTCGCTGGAGATCTCATTCGTGATGGAGCAAAGGAGCTCCTCGCCGTAGGCCTCGGCATAAGCGCGACAGATGGCATGGCACTGCGTGGCGTCGCGATGGCCGAGGATGGAGATGATGAGCGCCTCGTTCGTGCCCCCACCTTGCAAGCAAGGGGGGCAACAAACACACCGTCAGACGGTATAAACAATGGTGATGGTGGAGGTTGCGGGTGACGACGGCGACAGATTAGGTTAGAGCAGTTGGGGCACGTGGGATCGTTGTGGTGGGGTCTCACAATATGGTCACGGGTCGCGGTTGACCGAGTGGATGCAGTCGTAATCAGGGAGCAGGACACAGTGTAAACCATCGTAAACGTTTCTGTAACTAATCATAAAATCTATTGATATCATGTTGGTGGTTCAGGTGGTGGTGCGTCTGGATTAGTGGGTCGATCGATCGAATTAAGAGCATTCTCTAGTTAGAGAGAGCCCAGGGCTCTAAATACATAAATTATATATATAGGAGTTCTAGGCTTCCAATAGGTATGGGAAGCCCTGACCCAATGTTATCTTCTGGTTGAGCCATACCAGCTCCTGGACGTCTATAAAAGCAGCCCTAGGTCACTATGGTTCAGTTTTTTAACGGTGTTTACGATAACTCTCCACCCCGATGCACAAGCGACACCCTCTTAGGTGCGCATGGTGGCGGTGGCTCCCCGAGGCGCGAGCGCAGCGACGGTTGCCCGAGGGCGCGCAACAGCAGTGGCCCACTGAGGCGCACGTGACGGCGACGTTGTCCGAGGCGGAAGCGGCGACAGCGACCTCCCCTAGGCGTGAGCGACGGTGGTGAGCACTAGACGCGTGAACGATGATGGATCCTAGAGGCACGCACGACGGCGATTCCCATGGGCGCGATGAAGCAACGACCCCTTGAGGCACGCGCGACGGTGACGCCATACGAGGTGGGAGCGGCAACGGTGGCTCCTCAGAGGCCGCACAGTGGCGACGACCTGCTCCAATTCTTGTTTATGCATGAAGGTTGTTGGTTAGGCCCGTATTAGGACTTTTTTTATCAATTACGATGAACGATGTAGGTATCTATGTAACTTTCTATAATGATTTATGCTTTGCGTGGTTCTTGTCATACTATTTTTTCGCGCATGTAGTGGAAACAAAAATGACATCCAAAATTTGCGCGCATGCAATGGAAACTTCCATGACCTGTCATATTTTTTGGATCTGCATAAAAATATGAACTGTATGCATGAGTCCGGTGGTTGGCATATTTTTCGGATCTATCATAAAAATAGGACTGTATGCATGCAGTTGGTGGAGGGACGCGCTTGCATGCATGTGCCTGGTGGAGGAACAACATACAACTGTGTACATATTTTTACTAGTCATATGCCCGTGCATTGCTACGGTTTTTATATATGACATAGGATAATTTTTTTAATAAAGCACAATTTATATGTTTTCTATTGATTAGGTGGGTGTGAATGTGGAGCCAACAACCAAGGTTCAAACACTCACTTATACATAATTTCACCTTATTTTTTACATAAAGCGCAAATATAAGACTTTTTAAAAGGAGGTCTTGCACCCTTGTATCATTTGCCCTTTCAGCAAGAGATAATAAACATTGGATGGTTTCAATGATATTTTTGTTGTCTCTCTGAAGGATATTATGAAGAATCACCTCAAATAATTGTTGGGGCTTTGGTGGTTGCAATATATTTCTATCAAATAAAACAAATCTTTCCAAACTGATCCGAGCATGCCAAGGCAAATGAAGCAACACTGCAGGCCCCATGCACCCTTAAAGTGGAGCACCAAGTTCACCGAATGTTTTTAGCGTGGTAATCACGTGGTGCTACAGGATCTCAGAACCATTGCCTAGAAGCACAAGAAGTTTCTTGTCAATTCCCGATTCAATCATTGTCTCAACAACCTTCAACTTTCCAACCTTTATCAAAAGATGCAAGTCTTGCAAACACATTTTCATACATTGCTCATTTTCTACAAACAAGAGATCTACAATTTGATCCATGGGAATTCTTGTCAAATTTCATCAGTAATTGTGCCATCAACATGCTCAGATATCTTGGCCACAATAGAAGAGAAGTTGACTAGAGTTGAATTATCTTCACAGGCACCAAGAAGATCAATTAATCTATCTATGGAATCTACTATTTCAAGAGAGCAAGTAAGATTTATGTAGTCCGCTAGAACAAATATAACTGTAATTGCGGTAGTGAATGTAAAAATAAGATCTGGTGATCCTATGGAAATTATCTCTGCTATTCGAGGGACAAGTATTTACCGAACCCAATTCAGCTTGCTTCAAATTCAGATAGGGATATGCATGCCATGAGAGCTTGAGTTGTGTTTGCCAATTAAATGTCAATGTCCATGAATTCTAGCAGAGAAAAGAATGATCCCATCTTCTGTTCAACTGGTCTTTTCATACACTCTTTGCCAAAAAAATGCCAAGGAGCTACAAATGCCACATAATATGAAATCTAATTAGATAAAAGAGCACGAGTAACATCATTTGTTTTGTTCTCATGGTACATCTACATCTTTCTCATTGACATATGAAACTGGACCAGGTGCACAAGTTGCATATGTTGGGAGGTTTCCACTCTAGTTTCCTTCGTTAGAGCTTGCCCATGACAACAACTGTAAGAGGATGGAGACCACAATGATCCAGCAAGAATTCTGTGACGGACTGTGAAGTATAGAGAAGTTAAACACCTAAAAGCCATGGTGTTAGAAATTTTTAGTTATTCTATTTTCCATGATGTATCTTCCTCTAACATGCCTTAATTTGCAAATTTGGTATAACTACTGATTGAAAAATATATGTTTGTAAAAAATACTAAGCATATTTGTGAAGCTAAACACGATGTTACTTAAGAAAATATGTTATTAACAGAATAAGATTAATATTGAAATGAAAACATATGTAAATTAGAATCATCCAACAAAGCTAAGAGATGTCCATGCTTTGAAAACTTTCTTTAGATCATGACCGCAGAACTAGCTCTCCAAGACTCAGCGAAGGTTGCCGCAATTCCACAAATACATGGTATGCATCCTCATGGCCACCGTCACCGCCATAAACAGGGACATCTCAATTCCCCGCTCCATCAATTTAGAAACGAGCAAGCAAGCATGAAAGTAGCCTAGAGGGGGGTGAATAGGCTACACCTGAAATTTTTCACTAAAAACTTCGAGATAGTGTTAAATTCAAGTTGCACTGGTGCAAACTGGTTCAGCTGATTTTGTTTACAGCTGAACAAGTTTGAACCTGCTCAACTTATATTAGATAAATAGTTAAACAAGTGTGACAAAGTAATGAGAGATTCTTGCTTAATACTTGCCCTAGAGAAAATCCACTCAAATGGGTGACAAATCGATGTGAATTGGTTTCACACGATTTGCACACAATATAATCAAATATGAACTAACCAACAATTTAAAGCACTTTCCAAGAGCACACCAAGAACACACGATTTAACCTGAGATTCGGCAACCACCACAAAGGTGTCCTACTCCTCGTTGAGGATCCCACAAAGGGCCGGGTCTTTTCCAACCCTAATCCTCCACAAGCTGACCACCAAGGTCAAGGCAATCTCTTCTCAACTTAGCTCAACGAGCGGGTGATACAAACTTCTTGGGGTCATCCACAAATTTGGAGACTCCCAAGCAACCTCTATCCGTCAAGGAACTCAAGGTTCCAAGAGTAACAAATCCGCATAAGATTCAAGTTTGCGATGAACTCGAGAGATGAAGAGAAAGGGAGAATCGAGATGAAATCAACAACGGGTTAGACCGACTTCACCTCACACCAAGGGTCCTTCAATCAATTGAAGGAGATGCGATTTTGGGTGTGAGAGGTGGATTGAATGCTCTTGTTTGAGAGTTGGTCAGCCAAGAATTCGTGGAGAGGACAGAAGTGAATGAAGAGAGAGATTGTGAGGGGTATATAAAGGAGCCCCCAAAAGCTGGTGGCCATTGGGGATTCCAGACAGAAAACCGGTTCAACCGGTTTTGAAACTAGTTGAACCGGTTTCCACCAGGGTGGTTCTCGGTTCATTGGCTGACTCAGCCGGAGAGTGGACCGGTTCCAAATCTGGTTGAACCGGCCCAAAAATCGGTTGAACCGATTTTCCAACAGTCGGCACACGACTTTTTCTGACAGGACTGACTGACAGACTCGCAGGTCAGAAATTGGCAGAGTGAACAGTGCAAAAACCGGTTGAGCAGGTTTTGAGTCCGGTTGAACTGGTTTTTCAAACTGGCTAACAGATTTTTAGACAACTGAAGAGAACCATGAGGAAATCTTAGTGGGAAGTAAAAGTGGTTTTTTCCAAGAGCATTCATGATCTAGTAAAATGTTTTCTTAGAGGATTTGAAAAGGTTTGGACTGAGCTCATCGCACTTACTTACTCAACTATTGCGGATCCCTCTTAATTGAACGACGATTCCTATAACTCAAGAATTGTAAAAAGTAAAGTGCCATTGTTCCCAAGCACTTGAAGCACGCTATATGATGTAGAATTTTAATCCGCTGTGCTTTTACATTGGCGTACATATATGATCTGTGCTTCTCCTCTCTGTAGAATAACTGTATACATACTAGGAGCAAACTTGTTAGAAACTCTGTTTGTTTTGTCATTTAATCACCAAAACCCTCAGTCAGGGTTGATTGCACTTACAATCTCCCCCTTTTTGGTGATTGATGCCAAAACAAACTGGAGTAGAGATAAAAACAAAATCACTGGCAAGATTGTAAATGCTTGTGTATGTGTGGCTCCCCCCAAATATGTGCATGAGTTTTGTGATCTTCATATTGACTTGATATGTCAAATATGCAACATATTTGGAGAAAGTGAATAGCCAACACATTACACAATTATTGATGGATGCAACAATATTATATAAGATATGATGATGTAAAATGACATACTCTAACAATTTCATCATTGCATAGCATAAAATATATGATGGAACTAGCTATTACAATAATGATCATCATCACATAATATTGTTCATGGCCCTAAGCCATCATCACAAGGATACATGTTCATGGCCCTAAGCCATCAATCCTTCTCCCCCTTTTTGGCAACTAGCACCAAAAAAACAGGAGAAGAGAAACAAACACAAATCACTAGGAAGGGGATGGATCAAAGAATCGTGACGCCAGATTGACTGCAAAGTTTTCCTCCCCAGGGTCAGCTGGGGGAGGAGTGCTACCGGAAGGATCCTGGGGGGAGGATAGGATGAAGATGGACCCGGATCCCCCTGGTGGGGAGGCGGGACGAACTGATCCCTGTCATCAAAGAATTCTTCAGCTTCAGCTTCTTCATCTTCAGTCGTCATGAATGGAACTCCATAAGTTTGCTGATGCCATTCATTTATTTCTAACGGAGGTGCATGGAGGGGCATGTCAGGTGAGCGGGGAGCAAATGGGATACCCATAGATGTAGCCAGACGACGGAGATTGTCATCAGTCTCCCGCTGTCGCCTGGCCAGCTCATGAACATCAGAAGAAATATTCCTGCACATGGAGAAGAAAGCTGCTATCCCATGAGCCAATCTTGCTCCATGCCGCGACCACGACCATGACCATGTGGTGTGGGAGAGCCACGACTAGGAGAAGGACGAGAGGGACCAGCAGCAGTTTGCTCACGAGAGCTTGCAGGAGCCTTCCTCAACTGCCCTACTGGATTATTTGGGTCAATCCAGAAAAGGGTATAGGAGAGATGTCTTGTGCCCTTTTCATATCGAAATTGGGTGACCACTTCAATCATTTTCATGATGAAGGGGGCATGCAGACATCCCTTGATAGGAAAGCAAGATGCATGAATAATCTCTTGCCAAATCATATCAAAGACATTTAAGCTCTCAGTGCTATTTGGCTTCATGAAGGAGAGCAGAACTTTACTTTCTCCCAGGATGTTCATCTGATTTCCCCATTTGGGAATGAGAGTCATCCTGAAGAGAGAGTTGAGGTACCTATAATATTTATGCAGATTTGTTGATTTCCAGTACTCATCAGTCTCAGAAATGTGAAGATCTTTGGCTTCAGCCCTGGTGGGAGGGCGAAAGTCATGGATCTTGATCTTGTCTCCAGAAATATCATCATTAGTGAATCCCAAAATGTGAGCAAATCTCCTGTAGCTCACTTTGTACCAGCTTCCTTCAATAAAAAAAGTTTATATAAGGAAAGTTGTATGGACTTTCCTCATTAGCACGCTTGATCCATAGAGTAGAGTAGAACTGAGCAATGATCTCATCATTCCAATCATATTGGAATGTCATGATAGTCTTCATTTTCTTTTGCTCACAGGCCCTCAATGCCAATGTCATCTCTGGATCCCCAATAGCCTCGCAACCACTCCAGTTGATAAAGCATTGATGGAGAATGGGCTGGTGCTTCTTTGAAATAATGACATAATTGTAGAAGTCTACATGAAGTAGAATCCAGAAGCGATTACCTTCAATTCTGACATCACGTACTCGGAGGGTAGGATTCTGAAAGCGCATGTCTTGTAGAAGAGCAGATCCTCCGCTAGCATTGAAATCAATAACTTCTTCGTTTGGGGAACGGTGAGCCTAAGCTTTGTGCAGCACCAATCCTTGGATGATGGGGGAATGAGCAGGAGGAAGGTCCACAACGTCATCTTTGCCTCCATCATCATCACTTGTGGACTCCCAGGCCTGAGGGTTTGTTGCAGGACGAGAACGACTAGAAGGGTTTCGAGTCGTTCGTCCGCGAGTACCCTGAGAGCTAGAGGCCTCACCACCCATCATAACATTGCCTGATCCTTGCCCACGCTTGGATCGAGACCGAGGGGGAGTCTCTTCCTAAATTTCTGGCGAACTATCATCGGAATCAGATTCAATGACAGATGGATTTCGACGATGAACCATCCTTAAGATCAAACAAAATACATATGGTGAGAGTGATATTGATGTTCAAGGAGTTTAACGAACATGTTTGAGGAAAGCCAAGTATAATATTGGGCATGCACTTCAACTGTTCATATGAGCGGTCTAGCTACAATGAACAATATCAACCTACTTAACTCAAAACAATGTTCGAGACAATGAGAACAGATTAAGTGTGCCATACACCTAAACTACACAATCTCCTTGAAGATACACTTAAGATAATCAAGAACCGTATAGATCAAGTCAAAAATAGGGAAGATGTAACAATACCTCGATTTGAGAAACCGTCCACGAAAATCCCGAAGAGAAGTGGAGAGATGGTGGAGGAGCCTGACGGGATCGAATCCACAACAATTTCCACGAAGTTTTGGATAGATTTGGTGGGTTTTGGAGGGATTTGAGTGGAGGATGTGAGAGAGAGGGAGAGAGAAATGAGGGCGTCGACGACTGGAAGAAATGAGAGAGAGATAGAAAGTGGAGAGGAGGGGAGAGAAAAGGGGGCGGCGGCGGCTGGGCAGACTGCCCAAAACCGGTTCAACGGGTCCAGAAACCGGTTCAACCGGTTTTGCTGCAGCGCGCACAATAAATGCGCAGAAAAAGAGGTTTGACTGCGTAGACTACTGACGCACTGACAGCGCAGACTGCGAGACGCCGAAAACCGGTTCAACCGGTTTTGAGATCGGTTCTCACCAGAGAGAATCCGGTTGAGTGGCTTACTCAGCCGATTTACTCAACCAGTTTTCAGAGAGAGCCCGATAGGGCCTAGTATATAAGCAATATTAATGATATGAAATTTTTAGGCAATAAAAGTAAGATTTCAAACTTCATATTGTTCACAAAACACCTTTATACCAATCAATCATGATTCAAATTTTATTTCTTAAGACACGATTCGAGAATCCAAGATATTCAGTTCACTCCGAAGAAAACAAAACCTAGTCTCATCAAGAGGTTTAGTGAAGATATCGGCTAGTTGATTTTCGGTGCTTACATGGAATAGTTCGATATCTCCTTTAGCTTCATGGTCTCTCAAGAAATGATGTCTAATATCGATATGTTTAGTTCTAGAGTGTTGCACATGATTGTTTGCAAGTTTAATAGCACTCTCATTGTCACACAGCAGTGGAATTTTATTAAACTCACAACCAAAGTCTCTCAGGGTTTGCTTCATCCATAACAACTGTGCACAACATGCACCAGCTGCTATGTACTCAGCTTCTGCAGTGGAAAGTGTAACACAATTTTGTTTATTGGAACTCCATGACACTAAGGACCGCCCAAGGAATTGGCAAGTGCCAGTAGTGCTTTTTCGATCTACTTTGCAACTGGCATAATCTGAATCAGAATAGCCAAGTAAATCGAAAAAGGAGCCTTTAGGATACCATAAGCCTAGATTTTGGGTGTGTACTAAGTATCTTAGGATTCTCTTAACGGCTACAAGATGACATGCTTTTGGATTTGCTTGAAAACGAGCACACATGCATACACTTAACATTATATCAGGTCTAGATGCAGATAAGTAAAGTAGTGACCCTATCATTGATCTATACAGTTTTTGGTCTACCAGTTTACCTTCTTCATTAAGGTCGAGATGTCCATTTGATGCCATTGGAGTCTTGGCGGGTTTTGCCTTTGTCATACCAAACTTCTTCAACATATCTTGAGTGTATTTGGTTTGACACAAGAATGTTCCTTCCCTTAATTGCTTGACTTGAAATCCAAGAAAGTACTTGAGCTCACCCATCATAGACATCTCAAACCTGTTCGTCATTACCTTACTAAATTCTTCACAAAATTTCTCGTTAGTACTACCAAATATAATGTCATCGACATATATTTGGCACACAAATAATTCATTATCAACTTTGCGAGTAAATAAGGTAGAGTCAGCTTTTCCTATCTCAAAACCATTTTTAAGTAGGAAATTTTTTGAGACATTCATACCAAGCTCTAGGGGCTTGTTTAAGCCCGTAGAGCGCTTTGTGGAGAAGAAAAACATGGTTGGGCTTCCTTGGATCTACAAACCCCGGCGGTTGCTCCACATAGACCAACTCTTGTAGCGGTCCATTTAGAAATGCGCTCTTGACATCCATTTGGTACAACTTGAAATCATGATTAATAGCATAGGCGATTAATATTCTTATTGATTCTAACCTTGCTACCGACGCATATGTTTCACCAAAGTCAAGTCCCTCCACTTGAGTGAAACCTTGGGCAACCAACTGTGCTTTGTTTCTTGTAACAACACCATGCTCATCTTGTTTATTTCTAAAGACCCATTTGGTTCCAATCACATTTTGCTTAGGTCTTTCAACTAAGGACCAGACTTCATTCCGAGTGAAGTTATTTAACTCCTCTTGCATTGCGATTATCCAATCTGGATCACCCAGCGCTTCTTCAACCTTAAGTGGCTCAAGAGAGGAAACAAACGAGTAAAATTCACAAAAAATTGCTAAACGAGATCTAGTTGTTACCCCTCTTTTGATGCTGCCAAGAATGTTGTCCACTGGATGATCTCTTTGGATGGTATGGTGGACTCAAAGATGAGGCACTGATGGTTGTCTTTGAATTTGCTCTTCATCATCATCCTCTTATTCAAGAGGCACTTCATTAACAACAACTTCAGGTTCATCTTCCACAATTGTTGGCAGCTCTTGTGGTTGATGAACTTCTTCAAGGATTGGATGACTTGAGGTTGATAGATTTTCTTGAGTGGAGGATTTATCACCCACCACCTTTGCGCCCACATCAAAGACCTCATTTGTCATCCAAAAGGTTCCTTCTTCATCATTCTTTTCTTATGGTCTCACTTCACCTATTGCAAGCTTCTTTATGGCCTCACAAGGTGGTTCTTCATTTCCTGCAATATCATTAGAAACATGCCCTTGCGAGCCATTAGATTCATCAAATGCCACGTCTATCGCTATTTCAACAAGACTGGTGGTATTGTTGAAAACACGATATCCATGCGCATTTGATGCATAACCAAGCAAGAAACCCTTGTCCACTCTAGGGGCAAACTTCGAGCTCTTGACTTTCTTGTTAAGAATGAAGCATTTACAACCAAAGACTCTGAAGTAGTCAACCTTAGGTTTGTTACCAGTGAGAAGCTCGCAAGCAGTCTTCTTATAAATCTTATGAAGATATAGATGGTTGATTGCATGACAAGCGGTGTTGACCGCCCAGCCCAGAAGTTGTCAGGTGTCTTGTATTCATCTAACATGGTTCTTGCGGCTTCAATTAGTGTTCGATTTTTCCTTTCCACTACACCATTTTGTTGTGGAGTGTAGGGGACCGAGAACTCATGTTTGATTCCTTCTTCACCTAAGAATTCTTCAACACCTGTATTCTTGAACTCTGTCCCATTGTCACTTCTCACTTTCTTGATTTTTAGCTCAAACTCATTTTGAGCTCTTCTCATGAATTTCTTCAAGGTCTCTTGGGTTTCACCTTTGTCACTCAAAAAGAAAACCCAGGTGAAGCGAGGAAAATCATCAACAATGAATACACCATACTTACTTCCTCCAATACTTATGTAGGCCACGAGACCAAATAGGTCCATATGAAGAAGCTCCAAAGGCCTCTTAGTTGTGACCACATTCTTTGATTGATGTGGGACTCCATGTTGTTTTCCTGCTTGGCATGCACCACAAACCCTATCTTTCTCAAACACAACATTTGTTAGTCCAATGATGTGACTATCCTTTTGAAGTTTGGCCAAGTTCCTCATGCCGACATGAGCTAGCCGGCGATGCCATAGCCAACCCTTGTCGAATTTTGCCACTAGACAAGTCTCAGGCATCACCTTATTTGTTGTGAAATCAACAAGATAAAGTTTACCCTCCAAGCGACCCATAAAAGCAACAAAGGAATCCTCCCTTCTAAGGATCTTCACATCCACACCAGAAAATAGTCAGTTATATCCCATTCCACAAAGTTGTGAAACAGACATCAAATTGTAGCTTAAAGAATCTACTAGCAAAACATTTGAAAGTGACTGTTGGTCAGAGATAGGAATTTTACCAATACCAATCACTTTACTCTTGCCACTATCTCCAAACACAATTTCTTGTGCTTCTTGAGTTAGTTGCAAGGAGTGAAACATGTCTTTCTCCCCGGTCATGTGATTTGTACATCCACTGTCAAGCACCCAGCTTGACCCACCAGAGGAGTAGACCTGCAAAACAAATTTAGGCTATGCTTTTAGGTACCCAAATTGAATTGGGTCCTACAGTGTTAGTTATAGCCTTGGGTACCCACACACTCCTTTTCATGACCTTTCTCTTAGTGTAGGCACCCACATATTTTACAACCAGTTTTCCTGAATCCCAAGTCAACATATAATCACAAAGATAAGAATGAAAAATAGGAGCTCTAAATTTTTCTTCATTGGTGGAAACCGCTTCCTTCATCTTATCCTTTGTGAAACTCAAGTTTACCTTCACTTGAGTTGACTTGTCATTTGAGGAGTGAATCCTCCCCAAGGCATCATATAGGGTGGTTCCCTCTATGAACTTGGGGGATTTCCACCCCTTATGCTCTATGCTAGGGTTTATCTTGTATGAGTTGTACCCAAGCCCCTTTCTCCCATTGTTGGGCTAAAAAGTTTTGTACTTGGGTTCAACTTTCTTTAACCCATCATTGCTAGAGCACTTCTTCAATATTTTCTTGACTTTAACCTATGAGCTTTCCTTCCTTGCATGGTTAGTCAAGCAACAAGAAGCATGAAATTTTACACAATGTTTACAAATGGTATTATTTGAGGAGCTAGCCTTAGATTCAACCAGTAAAGATGAAGAATTGAAGTTCTTGCACCTTTCAAGTTTCACTTGAAGTTCTTGATTTTGGACTGTCAAGCTTAACATGCATGATTCAAGTGCATCCTTTTCATTTTCAAGATTAACTATAGAGATTTTCATATTGGTCATTTCTTTCTCTTTATCCTCTATAGTTATTTTTGACTAAAGATACTTCCTTAGTCAAGGCTTCTAGCATCTCATCTTTATTAAATAACAATTCTTGAAGCTCTAGGTTTCTCTCCTTTTCAAGGATGAGCAAGTCTTCTTGAGCGTCAAGAGTTGCTTTTCTTTTATCTAGCTTCTCCATCAATTTAGTAATTACATTGTATCCATTCAAACCAAATTCTTTAATCATTTTATTTTTCATGTCAATTTGTTCATCATCATCATTAGTGAAGTCATCACTAAATAAAGTTACCTTATCTCCTTTTGCCATGAGGCAAGTAGGGGTGTAGGAGTCGTCGAAGAGGTTGGTGAAGAGTTGAGAGGTCGAAGTGGATTGAATGGCGACATTAGCCACCTCTTCTTCTTCCTCTGAGCTTGAACTCTCTTCGTCGGAGTTCCATTCTTCACCTATGTGGGCTTGGCCATACTTCTTCTTCAAGTATCCCTTACCCTTGCCTCCCTTCTTCAACTTGTCCCTTTTGTAATCTTTCTTGGCATCTTGTTCCTTCTTGTTTGGACAATCTGCAATGAAGTGACCGGTCTGGCCACATTCATAGCATGCCCTCTTCTTTCCTTTTCTCTGATATTTGTCATTCTTCCGTACAAACTTCTTGAAAGTCTTGATGAACATAGTCGTGTCCTCATCACTTGAGCTATCTTCATCGCTTGATGTTTCAACCACCTTCTTTGACTTGTGGTCTTTGCTTTTCTTGGAAGAATCTTGCTCATTTGACAACAAGGCATGTGAGTCTCTTGTTTTGATTGGAGCTTCTTTGGACTCATGTTGTTGAATGTTGGAAAATAGTTGATGAGGAGTCATCTCCTCATAATCATCACAATCTCTAATCATTCTTGCCAAACTCTTGTCCTTTTATTTATAGGCTCTCATGAATAGCCTAGTGACCTTTGAGTCACTCCAATCTTCACTACCCAACACCCTTATTTTATTGACCAATACCATTAACCGGTCAAAGAGTGATTGAAGAGATTCACCCTTAGACTAGTCATATCTTGCAAGTTCGCTTTCCAAAGCTTCAATTCTATGTCTTTTAGCTTTGGGATCTCCTTCATGTGACATCTTCAAAATATTCCAAATGTCACGTGCATCTTCTATTCCTTGAACTTTCCGGTACTCTTCCGGACAAAGGCTTCCTTTGATTATGCTCACTGCTTGAGCATTACGATGCACCTCTTGCATCATTTCCGATGTCATCTCTTCTCCTTGGTAGGCTTATGAATACCTATATTAACAATCTCCCAAAGACTAGGATGCACACCGATTAAATGCGACTTCATCTTATCGGCCCACTCATCATAGTTCAACTCACTAAGAGTTGGTAACTTTTCGAGTGGAGCCGAAGAGAAGTTGGGAATAAAGTTTCTAGAGTAATCAAATTGAACTTTATTGAATTCGGTACCTTTACTTTTGGTTGATGATCCTTCGGTGTTGAGACTTACCTTGCTCATCACCCTTGACACCAAAAGTTCCACCAAGTCATCATTGTATTCAATTTTCCTTTTTCCTCTGTCTTCTTCGGCCTTTCTTCTTGTTTCTTCTTCTTCAGCCTTTTTCTTTGCATCTTCCTCTTTCATTTTGAGGAAAATTTTCTCCACAATCTTCATGGCAAGGTCGAGGACCTTGGGGTCCACTTCCTCACCGGTGGAGGTGGTAGGGATTTCCTTGAGAAGAAGATCCACATGGTCCCTTTGTGTAGACATGATCGCAACCTCACGCGGTTAAGCGTAAAATGAGGCACGAAGCTCTGATACCAATTGAAAGTAGCCTAGAGGGGGGGTGAATTAGCCACACCTGAAATTTTTCACTAAAAACTTCGAGATAGTGTTAAATTCAAGTTGCACTGGTGCAAACTGGTTCAGCTGATTTTGTTTACAGCTGAACAAGTTTGAACTTGCTCAACTTAGATTAGATAAATAGTTAAACAAGTGTGACAAAGTAATGAGAGATTCTTGCTTAAGACTTGCCCTAGAGAAAATCCACTCAAATGGGTGACAAATCGATGTGAATTGGTTTCACACGATTTGCACACAATATAATCAAATATGAACTAACCAACAATTTAAAGCACTTTCCAAGAGCACACCAAGAACACACGATTTAACCTGAGGTTCGACAACCACCACAAAGGTGTCCTACTCCTCGTTGAGGAGCCCACAAAGGACCCGGTCTTTTCCAACCCTAATCCTCCACAAGCCGACCACCAAGGTCAAGGCAATCTCTTCTCAACTTAGCTCAACGAGCGGGTGATACAAACTTCTTGGGGTCGTCCACAAATTTGGAGACTCCCAAGCAACCTCTATCCATCAAGGAACTCAAGGTTCCAAGAGTAAAAAATCCGCACAAGGTTCAAGTTTGCGATGGGCTCGAGAGATGAAGAGAAAGGGAGAATCGAGATGAAATCAACAACGAGTTAGACCGACTTCACCTCGTACCAAGGGTCCTTCAAT
Source organism: Zea mays (assembly GCF_902167145.1). Taxonomy (NCBI): domain Eukaryota; kingdom Viridiplantae; phylum Streptophyta; class Magnoliopsida; order Poales; family Poaceae; genus Zea; species Zea mays. The sequence continues at coordinate 152,218,060 of NC_050105.1, forward strand.
CAATTGAAGGAGATGCAATTTTGGGTGTGAGAGGTGGATTGAATGCTATTGTTTGAGAGTTGGTCAGCCTAGAATTCATGGAGAGGGCAGAAGTGAATGAAGAGAGAGAGAGTGTAAGGGGTATATAAAGGAGCCCCCAAAAGCTGGTGGCCGTTGGGGATTCCAGACAGAAAACCGGTTGAACCGGTTTCCACCAGGGTGGTTCTCGATTCACTGGCTGACTCAGCCGAAGAGTGGACCGGTTCTAAATCCGGTTGAACTAGACCAAAAATCGGTTGAACTGATTTTCCAATAGTCTGCACACGACTTTTTCTGACAAGACTGACTGGCAGACTGGCAGGTCAGAAGGTGGCAGAGTGAACAGTGCAAAAACCGGTTGAGCCGGTGTAATACCCACTTTGTAAGAAAATCTAAAAGAAGAAATTATATTCTTTTATATACATGTGTGTCATCTATGTCTAGCATTTCATGTGAACACCTCACTTCCACAAATAAATAATTAACAAAAGAACACTCAAATAAATTGTGCATCATGCTGGACTTTATTTTATGTGCATTGTGTGACAAAAAAATAATAACGACAAATATATTAATACCAAAAAGGGAATTCTAGAAATGTGGAGAAAAGAAAAAGATAAAGGAGATGAATAAATAAATAATATATATAAATAAATATCTTCAGGGTTAATACCCTTAATTTCACAAATATAATTAAGCAAGGGTGAGCCACAAGAGTTTCAACTAAATTTGAATTCAAATTGAATTTGAAAAGGAAAAAAAGAGAAACAGGATATAAAAAGAAAATAAAAAAGAAGAACACTTTCACTGGGCCAAAACCCTAGTGATCTGGCCCACTTCCCCCATGCGCGCACAACAACCCATCCGCGCCCTGGCACCGACACCTGGGGCCCACTGGTCAGCCTCTTCTCTCGTGCCTGCTCTCACTATCTCACTGGAATGCGGGGCCCACTCGATAGTTTCACACCCCGCGCCGCACGCGGAACAGCCCAGGCGTCTGCTGGTGGGCCCGCCCCATCAATTGCACGGGGGCGCGGCTACTCAGTTGGTCGCTGTCACACGGGGCCCATGCGCTAGCCACAGGAACCCCTCGTCTCCATCTCATCCACCTCGCGCGTATGGCGGAGTGCTAACGGCAGATCCGCGATTTCTGACTTCGACCGATCCCGCAAGCCACGTTCGCGTCCATAAATAGCTTTGACGTTCCCTGAGTCAACTCTCGCGCGAGTTCACCGGAGATGAGCTGTGCGCGAGTAGGAAATCAGAGGACCGATACCCAGATAAACCCCCGTCGCCGCGATTGTGTTCCCTCGTCGTCGTCCAGTGCCGGGAATTGATTCGAAGACCTTCGCTGGGCTGCTGCAAGGGTGCCCGATTCATTTGCAGACGGAGTCGGCGTACAGGGCAGCATCAATTCGTCATCGGCGTGCGTGGATTTCGCGTCACCGTGGGTGCAGTCCTCTTCACCCTGACGACTGGTGAGTGCCCTGCGCCAAGTCCAGTAGGTTTCGGTGGTCGCGTAGCACTCCGTGGGGTAGGGATTAGTTCACTAGGGCGCGTAAGCCAAAAGTCAGGCGATGGCGCCGCCGCGGTTAGTAGCCAGTGGAGTAGATGGTGCGCCGTGGCTGAGTTCAATGCGAGGAAGAAGAACGTCCTTGGCCGTCGATGCGAAGATTGAAGGTCGAGATTAGAACCTGCGTATCAGTTAGCTAGAGTGTGTGCGAAGCCGTCCGATTGAAATCGTGGGGTCCGAGTAGAAATCTGCGTAATTAAATTTGAGCCATGTATTGCGGATCTGAGGGCGGATATCGCGTACCGGTTTGGATGAAGATCGATTTAATCCGTGCTATCCATTTTAAATCCGACGACCGAGAATTTGAGATACCCCTTCGTGGGTACATTTTACAAAAGAATCCCTGAGCTTTACAGAAATGAACCCGCGGTCTAGTGACACTGTTGACTGAGTCTAGGATAATTTACCCGCTAGCCCCTGCACTTCTCTGTATTTGAGGCCTAGTCCAGATAATTGATAAAACCAGGAAAATTATTTAGAAAATAGTTTTTAGTACATATTTAATTGCAGAAACTTGTTTAAATTGTAGAAAATTCATATGAACTCCAAGTTGATCCATTCCAGTTCCTATAATTTTGTAATATTATTGTCTATCAAATAATGACTCTGTTTTGGCATGAAAGTTACATTAAAATTTATCTAGTAGTTAATCTTGTATTAAATACATAAAACCTTTGGAAATTCATAACTTAAACTCTATAACTTCAAATTTAATGATTCCCGTTTCTTTGATCTTATTTTAATGTTTAGATTATTATTATGTATTTTATTACATGCTTGGTGTGATGTTAATTTTTGCTCTACTATGTATGTATTGTGTTGATGCGATTAGACGAGCAAGTCACTGAGAATTCTGGTGCCCAGCAGATAGAAGTTGCTGAGCAGGAGCTCGTTGAAGGTAAGTTGTGCCCTTGATCACTTCTTTTACCTAGTCATGTTCTTATTAATCATAATGATCTACTGTAATACTCAAAATTGTATAAAAGGATTATATAGTGAATTCCTTATTTTATGTGCCATATTTGCATCATAAAAAGAGCATACATAAAAGTTGGAGATGAATTAAAACAAATGATAAAAAGAATATGCATCATGTTGGAGTTTTATATGTTTGCACATTAAATAAAATAATAAGGATAATAACAATGAGATAATAATTCTAAAGGTTGGATCAAACCCTAAATGGAAATTAGAGTTGGAAATAAGAAAAAAGAAGGGATATAAAATAATATAAATAATATATATATAAATAAATATATTCAGAATTAATATCCCTAATTTCACAAATATAAGGTGAAGTGATGAGCCATAGAAGTTTGAATTTAAGTTTGAATTCAAATTTAACTTGGAAATGGAGAAAAGAAATTAGAGCATAAATGGAAAAGAATAGAAGGGCTTCATGGGCCGTTTCTGCCTAATTTCGGCCCAAGACCAACACCCTCACACGCGCACCACTCACACTGACACGCGGGGTCATCACGCCAGCCTCCCCGCGCGCACTGGGCGACAGCGTCGACCCATGGGACCCACTGCCAGCCACACCTATGATCCACCCGCGCGATCGACGTGGCCCGCTGACCGGTAGGCCCGGCCGGTCGGAGGCGTCTCCTACGCCTAACTCGCGCAACGGATGGCGCGATTACAGCCGCCATGACCGGGTCGCCTCCTTCACGCTCGAGGGGTTAAAGGCCGGGGCTCTTGAGCCTCACGGCATCCCTCCTTGCTCTCGCCTCTTTCTTCCATCACGAATTACCCGAAAGTCGTTGCTCTGCGCCTATCGCCCTACGCGCCGGAGTAGGAGCTCACGCCGCCGCCTTGGCTTTCCTTCTTCTGCTCCTTCCGGTGCCCACAGAGAAGAAAGTGAGGTTCGCCAACGAGCGGGTGGCTGTGCGCGCTCGTACTTCAGCACTCGGAGCCATCGGTGTGACGGTAATTCCTCACCGCGCCCCTCCTCCACTGCGGAATTGCCCCTCATCGTGGGCAGCGCCGTCTCGGCCGCCGTCTCTGGTGAGCCTCTGCCCATACGAATCACTATGTTCTTCTCTTCGTGTAGCAGCCGCTTAGCTTGAGGTTGGGATCGGGGAGCGCGTAATCGCTTAGTTCCGGCGGGGCTCCGCCGCATGCCGTGGGCGGCGCCGCCGTCGCGTTGGAGGAAGGGGGTGGACAACTCCTGACCGTCCGATCTAGATGTGCGGGTAGGATTAGATCCTGATACCGATTCGGCCATATTCACCCATGACCGTCGATCGGAGATCCAAGGGTTTCGAATTGGGCGCGTGGTCTGATGGCCAGTCACCGTTGATCCTACCACGTGTGGCTAGGATGGCGTGGAATACTTCAGTTTAACAGATCTGATATAACGCGTTCAAATCTAATTCAACGGCCAGGATTGATGTATACCCCTTCGCAGGTGCGAATTGCTAGAGACCCTGGTTAAAGTGAAAATCAACCCGCCGTCCCATAGGGAGTGTAGACTGTGTCTTGGATTAATTTCGCAAAGACCCCTGCGCTTCACAGATTTTGGGGCCCGATCCAGAGACTTGGGAAAATAGGAAATAATCACAGAAATCGATTTTTAATGCATAAATAAATGTTAAAACTTGTTTAATTTGTAGAAAATTCTTATGAACTCCAATTTGGACCATTCCAGTTCCTAAATTTTTATAATATTATTGTCTAACCATTAGTGCATCTGTTTTAACATGAAAGATGATTTAAAATTTATCTAGCACTTAATCTTGTTTTAAATACATAAAACCTAGGAAAAATCATAACTTAAAATCTATACCTCCAAAATTAATAATTCTAGTTCCTATGATCTCATTTTAATGTGTAGATTTTTACTGTATATTTTATTTTCATGTTTGATGTGATGTTAATTTATGCTATGCTATGTATGTATTGTGTTGATGCGAGTAGACGAGCAATCCACTGTGGAATCTGAGGTTCAACAAGTAGAGATAGCTGAGCAGGAGCTCATTGAAGGCAAGTTGTGCCCTTGATCACTTCTTTTACCTATTCATGTTCTTATTAATCATAATGATCTGCATAGGTTAATTTTGTTGGGACCCAATAGGTTACCCTAGATTTGACTATCTTTATACCTTGTTTCACCACTGGTTTTACTACTAAAGTTTTGGGTAGTTCATGCTATTGCTTTATGTGGATTGGGTATAGAGATATTCATCACTCATTGTTATACTTCTTATTATCTGTTTTATTCTTTACTGATCATGTTAAGATCATTATGTTAATGGGAACATGGAGAACCACCCGGGAAAACAGTGCTACCACAAGGGTTTAATGGGACGCCCTTGGCTGATTAACTAGGAAAGCTAGTGGAGGGCTACCTTACCCGAAAGGGGCAAGGGCAGTAGGGGAGTGGTCAGTGTAGGGAGGTCCTTGGTTGATTTTGCTGCGATGGCGGTCAGGCAAGAACCCTGCACTGGAGCTTCCTATAAACTGTAGCGGGTAGTCTGAAGCTAGTGGAACTTTGTAAAGGCCTCGTAGTGGTACCCTGCCTCGCTTCCTTGGTAGAGGTGTATGGGGTCTGATCAACTCCATGGCAAATGGGTAACACGACTTGTGGGTAAAGATGCGCAACCTCTGCAGAGTGTAAAACTGGTATACAAGCCGTGCTCACGGTCATGAGCGGCTCGGACACTCACATGATTAAATTATGGAACTTAAACTTAACCTGTCATTTCATTGCATTTGGGATTATTTTACTATTACCTTTATTTATTATTACTATGGATTGGTATTCACTTACACTTAGTAACTGCTAATAAAATTTTGACCAACTTGTAAAAGCAATGCTCAGCTTCAGCCTTTATTTCATTGATCAGCCTTACACTTCATGAACTCCCACCTTTGGTGAGTTCATGCCACATTATTCCCCACAACTTGTTGAGCGATGAACGTATGTGAGCTCACTCTTGCTGTCTCACACCCCCCACAGGAGAAGAACAGGTGGTTCAGGAGGAGCCACAAGGCGAGGAGTATGATCTGATCTAGGTGGCGTTTCTCAGTCGACATTTGCGCCGACGATCCTTAGTTCGTTTTATATTCATTATTTTATTTTGTAATAAGTCTTCCGCTATGTAATAAATACTCTGATGTTTTATGACATTTATCTCTATACACTCTGTTATTATATATGTTGTCTTCTTTGGCGCATGTATGAGATGCACCCGGCTTTGTTCCTTAAAGCCCGGGTGTGACAGAAGTGGTATCAGAGGAAATGTTGACTGTAGGACGAAACCTAGATAGAAAAGGACAAACCCTTACCTACTTATCTTACTCTGATTCATTCTATACTCATCTCACTCTGATTCTTTCTATACTTATCTTGATCTTGTCTCACCTTCTACTTCTCTACTCTGATCACTCTTACCTTCTCTACTCTGAGACAAGATGGATTTCGCACCTTTAATCCTACATTTATGGACTTCTTAAGAGATAGGGAACCTAAGACGAAAATAAAATTATTTTCTCTATTTTAAAAATTTGGTTGATTGTTCTGATGATCAATGCCTGATTTGCTTCTTTGATTGATTGAAATAGTATAGATGGGCATATTAGCATGTACCACCATAAGATAATGTATTATCTTTAGTAGGACACACTTAGCTAATAAATCCCCAAAGTAACACGCTTCGTAATTACATGTCTTGTCTACAATTCTTTCTTTCTTACCCTGTGTTTCTAACCAAGATGGGCTACCCCTATAGTGTTAGAAGAGAGCACTATAGACGTGATCCTTGGTATGTCATGGTTAAGAAAGGCAAAGGATGTTTATACACTGTGCTAAAGAAACCATTGAACTCACCAGTTCCAAAGGAGAAAGATTTGAAGATGGAATTGCAGTAACTACCACCATCAGATTAGCGGCATTCTTAGTAGATGAGAAGTTTGTGGGTGGCAACATCCGTGCAGTTAGGGATTTTCCGGATGTCTTTCCAGAGGAGTTACGAGGGATGCCACCAAATAGGGAAGTTGAGTTTGTCATAGATCTCTTACCTGAGACTGCTCTTACTTCCAAACGGCCATACGAGATGTCTGTAGAAGAGGTAAAAGAACTTAAGAAGCAGTTGACAAAGTTGCAAGAGTCTAGGTACATTTGACCGAGTTCTTCACCTTAGGGAGCAACGGTTCTGTTTGTACAAAAGAAGGACGGATCACAGCGGATGTGTGTGGATTATAGGTCCCTTAATGATGTTATCATGAAGAACAAGTATCGGTTACCCCGCGTTGAGGATTTATTTGATCAGATGAGAGGTGCCAGGGTATTCTCGAAGATTGATCTCCGATCGGGTTACCATCAAATGAAGATTAGACCATCGGATATTCCTAAGACGGCTTTCTCAACCCGATATGGATTATATGAGTTCACTGTTATGTCGTTTGGATTAACTAATGCACCAGCTTGTTTCATGGATTTGATGAATAAGGTGTTTAAAGAGTATTTGGACAGATTCGTCGTGGTGTTTATCGACGATATTCTTATCTATTCTAAGAGTGATAGTGATCATGAGGAACATCTGAGATTGGTGCTACAGAAACTACGAGATAATCAACTCTACGCCAAGTTTAGCAAATGCGAGTTTTGGATTGATAATGTGCCAATTCTTGGACATATCATTTCTAATGGAGGAATATCAGTAGATCCTGCTAAAGTCAAGGAGATAATGGCGTGGAGCATACCCACTACAGTTATGGAGATTCGGAGTTTCTTGGGACTTGCAGGATATTATCGGAGATTTATTGAAGGATTTTCTAAGATTGCTAAGCCTATGACCTCGCTTCTGGAGAAAGGAAGAGAATTTAAGTGGGATGAGAAGTGCCAAGAAAGCTTTGATCAATTAAAGAAGAGGTTGATGTCACCACCAGTGTTGGTTATGCCAGATCTACAGAAAGGATTTGACATTTATTGTGATGCATGTGGCCAAGGATTGGGATGTGTGCTCATGCAAGAAGGACATGTGATCGCCTATGCGTCTCGTCAGCTGCGGAAACATTAATTGAACTACCCCACTCATGACTTAGAACTGGCAGCTGTTGTGCATGCACTGAAGATTTGGAGACACTACATTATGGGAACTAAGTGTCAAGTGTACACGGATCATAAGAGTTTGAAGTACATATTCACTCAGAAGGATCTCAACCTTAAGCAACGCCGTTGGTTGGAGCTCATTAAGGATTATGATTTGGAGATTCACTATCACCCAGGCAAGGCAAATTTGGTTGCAGATGCCTTGAGTCGGAAGGAGCATGTTCACTCCGCTTTTGTTGTCCAGCTACCCGATGAACTAGCAAAAGATTTTGAGAGACTCAATCTGGGAATTGTTACTCACACTGAAGCAGTTACCATTGAGTTGGAACCTACCTTGGAGCAAGAGATTCGTAAAGGTCAGGTTGGTGATGCTAAAATTCAAGAGATTAAGGATCTGATTATGGAAGGTCGAGTTCCGGAATTCACGGAGGATGAGCAAGGTACTATATGGTTCAAAGATCGGATATGTGTTCCGGAGATTGATAGCCTTCGTGAGGCTATATTGAAAGAAGCTCATGATTCTGATTATTCTATCCACCCTGGTAGCACTAAGATGTATCAGGATTTGAAGCAGAAGTATTGGTGGTATGGACTAAAAAGAGATGTTGCTGCACATGTGGCTAAGTGTGATGTGTGTCAAAGAGTCAAGGTCGAACATCAGAGACCAGCTGGATTATTGCACCCATTGAAGATACCCGAGTGGAAATGGGAAGAAATTGGTATGGATTTCATTGTTGGATTACCCCGCACTCCAGCTAGGGGTGGATATCGAGCCAGCTCGGCTCGTTATGGCTCGGCTCGTTATGACTCGTTAATGTAACGAGCCAGCTCGACTCGGCTCGTTATACTAATGAGCTAAACAACTGGCTCGGCTCGGCTCGTTAGGAAGCTCGAGCCAGCTTGTTAGGCTCGTGAGCCACACAACTAAATACAAAGATCTATGTATATAAATATAAATATATATAACCAAAAAATCATATTTTAAGTGTTTAACACTACAAACCCAAAAACCTTTATAATATTATTATTATATCATCGTCCTAGCGCTTCTAACTTTTAATATTAAATTAAATAACCAAATATGTATTGACTTACAAATTTATAAACCCTTATTATAATAAGATAGCAACAAGCATTATTAGAAAGCAATTTATCATCCATTCCACAAACATGCAAGATTTCATTGCACAACACTAACATCATATGCTGCTAGAAACAAAGTTCACAAAACCATAACCAATAATCAAATATTAAATATTCAATGTAGGTATGTAGCCATGCAACAATGCAAATCTTTAAGCACATGGCACATCCACATATGTCCATATCATGGATCATAACTACGAGAAAACAAGACTACGAGAGATGAGACGACACCAACGACTAGACAAACTTGTGGTGTGGCTTAGCTCGTTTGGCTCGCGAGCTAGCTCACGAGCTAACCCGAGCTGGCTCATTAGAGAACCGAGCTAGAATGCTAGCTTGGCTCGCTACAAAATTAAAACGAGCTGAGTCGAGCCGATCTACTAACGAGCCGAGTCGAGCGAGTTATCGAGCCACGAGTATTTCGTCCAGCCCTAACTCCAGCAGGATACGATTCTATTTGGGTAATTGTGGACAGATTGACAAAAGTGGCTCATTTCATACCTGTGAGGAATAATTACACGGGAGCCAAGCTAGCAGAATTGTATATGACTCAGATAGTTTGTCTACATGGAGTGCCTAAGAAGATCGTGTCTGATCGAGGATCACAGTTTACTTCTCGATTTTGGAAAAAGTTGCATGAGAGCTTGGATACACAGTTGAATTTCTGTTGGGCCTAACACCCTCAGACTGATGGGCAGACAGAGAGGACTAACCAAGTGCTGGAGGATATGTTAAGAGCTTGTGCTCTTAAGCATGGTGGAAGTTGGGATAAGAGCTTGCCATATGCGGAGTTCTCTTATAATAATAGTTATCAGGCCAGTCTGAAGATGTCACCGTTTGAGGCTCTATATGGCAGAAAATGCAGGACTCCCCTATATTGGGATTAGACTGGAGAAAGACAGTTCTTTGGACCTGAACTTATACAAGAGGCAGAAGAACAAGTGCGAGTCATAAGAGAGAATTTGAGAATTGCGCAATCAAGGCAGAAGAGCTATGCTGATACCCGAAGAAGACTACTGGAGTTTAAGGAGGGTGATCACGTGTATCTGAAGGTGTCACCGATCTGGGGTATGAGGAGATTTAAAGTTAAAGGAAAGTTGTCCCCTCGCTTCATTGGACCTTTCTTGATCTTAAAGCGAGTGGGAGAAGTTGCATATCAACTGGAGTTACCCGATCATCTGTCAGATGTACATGATGTATTCCATGTGTCCCAGCTAAAGAAGTGCCTCAGGGTACCTGAGGAGCAACTACCGATGGAAGATCTTAGTGTTCAAGATGACCTAACTTATGCGGAGTACCATATCAAGATTCTGGATACTTTGACTCGAGTTACAAGAAATAAGGTGATAAAGATGTGCAAAGTACAGTGGAGTCACCAGGTTGAGATGAAGCTACTTGGGAGAGAGAAGAAGAGCTTCACATAGACTTCCCCCATCTTTTCCCTAGATCTTCTTAAATCTCGAGGACGAGATTATTTTTAAGGGGGGTAGGATTTGTAATACTCAAAATTGTATAAAAGGATTATATAATGAATTCCTTATTTTATGTGCCATATTTGCATCATAAAAAGAGCATACATAAAAGTTGGAGATGAATTAAAACAAATGATAAAAAGAATATGCATCATGTTGGAGTTTTATATGTTTGCACATTAAATAAAATAATAAGGATAATAACAATGAGATAATAAATCTAAAGGTTGGATCAAACCCTAAATGGAAATTAGAGTTTGGAAATAAGAAAAAGAGAAGGGATATAAAAAAATATAAATAATATATATATATAAATAAATATATTCAGAATTAATATCCCTAATTTCACAAATATAAGGTGAAGTGATGAGCCATAGAAGTTTGAATTTAAGTTTGAATTCAAATTTAACTTGGAAATGGAGAAAAGAAATTAGAGCATAAATGGAAAAGAATAGAAGGGCTTCATGGGCCGTTTCTGCCTAATTTCGGTCCAAGACCAACACCCTCACACGCGCACCACTCACACTGACACGCGGGGTCATCACGCCAGCCTCCCCGCGCGCACTAGGCGACAGCGCCGACCCATGGGACCCACTGCCAGCCACACCTATGATCCACCCGCGTGATCGGCGTGGCCCGCTGACCGGTAGGCCCGGCCGGTCGGAGGCGTCTCCTACGCCTAACTCGCGCAACGGATGGCGCGATTACAGCCGCCATGACCGGGTCGCCTCCTTCACGCTCGGGGGGTTAAATGCCGGGGCTCTTAAGCCTCACGGCATCCCTCCTTGCTCTCGCCTCTTTCTTCCATCACGAATTACCCGAAAGTCGTTGCTCTGCGCCTATCGCCCTACGCGCCGGAGTAGGAGCTCATGCCGCCGCCTTGGCTTTCCTTCTTCTGCTCCTTCCGGTGCCCGCAGAGAAGAAAGTGAGGTTCGCCAACGGGCGGGTGGCTATGCGCGCTCGTACTTCGGCACTCGGAGCCATCGGTGTGACGGTAATTCCTCACCGCGCCCCTCCTCCGCTGCGGAATTGCCCCTCATCGTGGGCAGCGCCGTCTCGGCCGCCGTCTCGGCCGCCGTCTCTGGTGAGCCTCTGCCCATACGAATCACTATGTTCTTCTCTTCGTGTAGCAGCCGCTTAGCTTGAGGTTGGGATCGGGGAGCGCGTAATCGCTTAGTTCCGGTGGGGCTCCGCCGCATGCCGTGGGCGGCGCCACCGTCGCGTTGGAGGAAGGGGGCGGACAACTCCTGACCGTCCGATCTAGATGTGCGGGTAGGATTAGATCCTGATACCGATTCGGCCATATTCACCCATGACCGTCGATCGGAGATCCAAGGGTTTCGAATTGGGCGCGTGGTCAGATGGCCAGTCACCGTTGATCCTACCACGGGTGGCTAGGATGGCGTGGAATACTTCAGTTTAACAGATCTGATATAACGCGTTCAAATCTAATTCAACGGCCAGGATTGATGTATACCCCTTCGCGGGTGCGAATTGCTAAGTTGGAGATGAATTAAAACAAATGATAAAAAGAATATGCATCATGTTGGAGTTTTATATGTTTGCACATTAAATAAAATAATAAGGATAATAACAATGAGATAATAATTATAAAGGTTGGATCAAACCCTAAATGGAAATTAGAGTTTGGAAATAAGAAAAAGAGAAGGAATATAAAAAAATATAAATAATATATATATATATATAAATATATTCAGAATTAATATCCCTAATTTCACAAATATAAGGTGAAGTGATGAGCCATAGAAGTTTGAATTTAAGTTTGAATTCAAATTTAACTTGGAAATGGAGAAAAGAAATTAGAGCATAAATGGAAAAGAATAGAAGGGCTTCATGGGCCGTTTCTGCCTGATTTCGGCCCAAGACCAACACCCTCACACGCGCACCACTCGCACTGACACGCGGGGTCATCACGCCAGCCTCCCCGCGCGCACTGGGCGATAGCGCCGACCCATGGGACCCACTGCCAGCCACACCTATGATCCACCCGCGCGATCGGCGTGGCCCGCTGACCGGTAGGCCCGGCCGGTCGGAGGCGTCTCCTACGCCTAACTCACGCAACGGATGGCGCGATTACAGCCGCCATGACCGGGTCGCCTCCTTCACGCTCTGGGGGTTAAAGGCCGGGGCTCTTGAGCCTCACGGCATCCCTCCTTGCTCTCGCCTCTTTCTTCCATCACGAATTACCCGAAAGTCGTTGCTCTGCGCCTATCGCCCTACGCGCCGGAGTAGGAGCTCACGCCGCTGCCTTGGCTTTCCTTCTTCTGCTCCTTCCGGTGCCCGCAGAGAAGAAAGTGAGGTTCGCCAACGGGCGGGTGGCTGTGCGCGCTCGTACTTCGGCACTCGGAGCCATCGGTGTGACGGTAATTCCTCATCGCGCCCCTCCTCCGCTGCGGAATTGCCCCTCATCGTGGGCAGCGCCGTCTCGGCCGCCATCTCTGGTGAGCCTCTGCCCATACGAATCACTATGTTCTTCTCTTCGTGTAGCAGCCGCTTAGCTTGAGGTTGGGATCGGGGAGCGCGTAATCGCTTAGTTCCGGCGGGGCTCCGCCGCATGCCGTGGGCGGCGCCGCCGTCGCGTTGGAGGAAGGGGGCGGACAACTCCTGACCGTCCGATCTAGATGTGCGGGTAGGATTAGATCCTGATACCGATTCGGCCATATTCACCCATGACCGTCGATCGGAGATCCAAGGGTTTCGAATTGGGCGCGTGGTCAGATGGCGAGTCACCGTTGATCCTACCACGGGTGGCTAGGATGGCGTGGAATACTTCAGTTTAACAGATCTGATATAACGCGTTCAAATCTAATTCAACGGCCAGGATTGATGTATACCCCTTCGCGGGTGCGAATTGCTAAAGAGACCCTGGTTAAAGTGAAAATCAACCCGCCGTCCCATAGGGAGTGTAGACTGTGTCTTGGATTAATTTCGCAGAGACCCCTGTGCTTCACAGATTTTGGGGCCCGATCCAGAGACTTGGGAAAATAGGAAATAATCACAGAAATCGATTTTTAATGCATAAATAAATGTTAAAACTTGTTTAATTTGTAGAAAATTCTTATGAACTCCAATTTGGACCATTCCAGTTCCTAAATTTTTATAATATTATTGTCTAACCATTAGTGCCTCTGTTTTAACATGAAAGATGATTTAAAATTTATCTAGCACTTAATCTTGTTTTAAATACATAAAACCTAGGAAAAATCATAACTTAAAATCTATACCTCCAAAATTAATAATTCCAGTTCCTATGATCTCATTTTAATGTGTAGATTTTTACTGTATATTTTATTTTCATGTTTGATGTGATGTTAATTAATGCTATGCTATGTATGTATTGTGTTGATGCGAGTAGACGAGCAATCCACTTTGGAATCTGAGGTTCAACAAGTAGAGATAGCTGAGCAGGAGCTCATTGAAGGCAAGTTGTGCCCTTGATCACTTCTTTTACCTATTCATGTTCTTATTAATCATAATGATCTGCATAGGTTAATTTTGCTGGGACCCAATAGGTTACCCTAGATTTGACTATCTTTATACCTTGTTTCACCATTGGTTTTACTACTAAAGTTTTGGGTAGTTCATGCTATTGCTTTATGTGGATTGGGTATAGAGATATTCATCACTCATTGTTATACTTCTTATTATCTGTTTTATTCTTTACTGTTCATGTTAAGATCATTATGTTAATGGGAACATGGAGAACCACCCGGGAAAACAGTGCTACCACAAGGGTTTAATGGGACGCCCTTGGCTGATTAACTAGGAAAGCTAGTGGAGGGCTACCTTACCCGAAAGGGGCAAGGGCAGTAGGGGAGTGGTCAGTGTAGGGAGGTCCTTGGTTGATTTTGCTGCGATGGCGGTCAGGCAAGAACCCTGCACTGGAGCTTCCTATAAACTGTAGCGGGTAGTCTGAAGCTAGTGGAACTTTGTAAAGGCCTCGTAGTGGTACCCTGCCTCGCTTCCTTGGCAGAGGTGTATGGGGTCTGATCAACTCCATGGCAAATGGGTAACACGACTTGTGGGTAAAGATGTGCAACCTCTGCAGGGTGTAAAACTGGTATACAAGCCGTGCTCACGGTCATGAGCGGCTCGGACACTCACATGATTAAATTATGGAACTTAAACTTAACCTGTCATTTCATTGCATTTGGGATTATTTTACTATTACCTTTATTTATTATTACTATGGATTGGTATTCACTTACACTTAGTAACTGCTAATAAAATTTTGACCAACTTGTAAAAGCAATGCTCAGCTTCAGCCTTTATTTCATTGATCAGCCTTACACTTCATAAACTCCCACCTTTGGTGAGTTCATGCCACATTATTCCCCACAACTTGTTGAGCGATGAACGTATGTGAGCTCACTCTTGCTGTCTCACACCCCCACACAGGAGAAGAACAGGTGGTTCAGGAGGAGCCACAAGGCGAGGAGTATGATCTGATCTAGGTGGCGTTTCTCAGTCGACATTTGCGCCGACGATCCTTAGTTCGTTTTATATTCATTATTTTATTTTGTAATAAGTCTTCCGCTATGTAATAAATACTCTGATGTTTTATGACATTTATCTCTATACACTCTGTTATTATATATGTTGTCTTCTTTGGCGCATGTATGAGATGCACCCGACTTTGTTCCTTAAAGCCTGGGTGTGACATCTACATAGGTTAATTTTGATGGGACCCAATAGGTTACCCTAGATTTTGATTATCTTTATACCTTGTTTCACCACAGGTTTTACTACTAATTTTTTGGGTAGTACATGCTATTGCTTTATGTGGTTTTGGGTATGGAGATATTCACTACTCATAATTACACTTTTTAGTATCTGTTCATTATTTATTGTTCATGATAAGATCATTATGTTAATGGGAACATGGAGAACCACCCGGGAAAACAGTGCTAGCACAAGGGTTTAATGGGACGCCCTTGGCTGATTAACTAGGAAAGCTAGTGGATGACTACCTTAGCCGAAAGGGGCAAGGGCAGTAGGGGAGTGGTCAGTGTAGGGAGGTCCTTGGGTTGATTTTGTTGCGATGGCGGTCAGGCGAGGGATTCCTGCACTGGAGCTTCCTATAAATTGTAGCGGGTTTTCTGAAGCTAGTGGAACTTTGTAAAGGCCTCGTAGTGGTACCCTGCCTCGCTTCCTTGGTAGAGGTGTATGGGGTCTGATCAACTCCGTGGCAAATGGGTAACACGACTTGTGGGTAAAGATGCACAACCTCTGTAGAGTGTAAAACTGGTATACTAGCCGTGCTCACGGTCATGAGCGGCTCGGACACTCACATGATTAATTTATGGAACTTAAACTTAATTTGTCATTTCATTGCATCTAGGATTATTTTATTATTACTTTTATTTATTATTGCTAAGGTTCGGTATTTACTTACACTTAGTAATTGCTAATAAAATTTTGACCAACTTATAAAAGCAATGCTCAGCTTCAGCCTTTACTACATTGATTTGCCTTACACTTCACATGAACTCCCACCTTTGGTGAGTTCATGCACATTATTCGGCACAACTTGTTGAGCGATGAACATGTGTGAGCTCACCCTTGCTGTCTCACACCCCCCACAGGAGAATAACAGGTGGTAGAAGAGGAGCCGCCTATCACTGAGGCTTTCGACTTGATCTAGGTGGCGTCTCCCAGTTGACTTTCTAGCGCCAAGGATGGATTTTAGATCCTGTTATATTTATCTTTTATTTTGTAAGACTTCCGCTATGTAATAAATACTCTGATTGTTGTGACATTTATCTCTATACACTCTATTATTATATATGTTGTCTTCTTTGGTGCATGTATGAGATGCACTCGGCTTTGTTCCTTAAATCCGGGTGTGACAGAAGTGGTATCAGAGGAAATGTTGACTGTAGGACGAAACCTAGATAGAAATGGACAAACCCTTACCTACTTACCTTACTCTGATTCTTTCTATACTTATCTTGATCCTGTCTCACCTTCTACTGTTCTACTCTGATCATTCTTATCTTTTCTATTCTAAGACAAGATGGATTTCACACCTTGGAATCCTACATTTATGACCTTTTTAAGAGATAGGAGACCTAAGACAAAAATTAAAATTATCTTCTCTATTTAAAAATGTTGGTTGATTGTTCTCATGATAAATGTCTGATTTGCTTCTTTGATTGATTGAAATATTATAGATGGACATCCTAGCATGTACCACCATAAGGTAATGAATTAGCTTTAGTAGGCGACACACTTAGCTAATAAATCCCCCAAAGTAACATGTTTCGTAATTACATGCCTTGTCTACAATTCTTCCTTTCTTACCCTGTGTTTCTAACCCAGATGGGCTACCCCTATAGTGTTAGAAGAGAGCAGCATAGACGTGATCCTTGGTATGTCATGGTTAAGAAAGGCAAAGGCAGTTTATACACTATGCTAAAGGAACCATAGAACTCACCAGTTCCAAAGGAGAAAGATTTGAAGTTGAAATTGCAGTAACTACCACCACCAGACTAGCGGCACTCTTCGTAGATGAGAAGTTTGTTGGTGACTACATCCGTGTGGTTAGAGATTTTTCGGATGTCTTTCCAGAGGAGTTACCTGGGATGCCACCAGATAGAGAAGTTGAGTTTGTCATTGATCTCTTACCTGGAACTGCCCCTATTTCTAAACGACCATACATGATGTCTGTACAAGAGTTAAAGGAACTGAAGAAGCAGTTAACTGAGTTACAAGAGGCTGGGTACATTCATCTGAGTTCCTCACCTTGGGGAGCGCCGGTTCTGTTTGTACAGAAGAAAGATGGATCACAAAGAATGTGTGTGGATTATCGATCCCTTAATGATGTTAATGTGAAGAACAAGTATCCGTTACCCTGCATTGAGGATTTATTTGATCAGATGAGAGGTATCTGGATATTCTCGAAGATTGATCTCCGGTCGGGTTACCATCAAATGAAGATTAGGCCATCGGATATCCCCAAGACGGCTTTCTCGACCCGATATGGATTATATGAGTTCACTGTTATGTCATTTGGATTAACTAATGCACCAGCTTATTTTATGAATTTGATGAATAAGGTGTTTATGGAGTATTTGGACAGATTCACCGTAGTATTCATTGACGATATTCTTATTTATTCCAAGAGTGATAGTGATCATGAGGAACATCTGCGATTGGTGCTACAGAAACTATGAGATAATCAACTCTACGCCAAGTTCAGTAAATGCGAGTTCTGGATTGACAAGGTACCATTTCTAGGACATATCATTTCTAGTGATGGAATATTAGTGGATCCTGCTAAAGTCAAGGAGATAATGGCGTGGAGAGTACCCACTACAGTTACTGAGATTCGGAGTTTTTTGGGACTTGCAGGATATTATCGGAGATTTATTGAAGGATTTTCTAAGATTGCTAAGCCTATGACCTCGCTTCTGGAGAAGGGAAGAGAGTTTAAGTGGGACAAGAAGTGCTAAGAAAGCTTTGATCAATTAAAGACAAGGTTGATGTCGCCACCAGTGTTGGTTATGCTAGATCTACAGAAGGGATTTGACATTTATTGTGATGCATGTGGCCAAGGATTGGGATGTGTGTCATGCAAGAAGGACATGTGATCGCATATGCGTCTCGTCAGTTGCGGAAACATGAATTGAACTACCCCACTCATGACTTAGAACTGGCAGCCGTTGTGCATACGCTTAAGATTTGGAGACATTACATTATGGGAACTAAGTGCCAAGTATACACGGATTATAAGAGTTTGAAGTACATATTTACTCTGAAGGATCTCAACCTTAGCCAACGCCGTTGGTTGGAGCTCATTAAAGATTATGATTTGGAGATTCACTATCACCCGGGCAAGGCGAATTTGGTTGCGGATGCCTTGAGTCGAAAAGAGCACGTTCATTCTGCTATTGTTGCCTAGCTACCTAATGAGATTGTTGAGGATTTCAGGAGACTCAACCTAGGAATTGTTACACACACTGAAGGAGTTACCATTGAATTGGAACCTACCTTGGAGCAAGAAATTCGTAAAGGTCAGGTGGGTGATGCAAAAATTCAAGAGATTAAGGATCTGATTATGGAAGGTAGAGGTCCAGAATTCACAAAGGATGAGCAAGGCATTGAATGGTTCAAGGATCGGATATGTGTTCTGGAGATTGATAGCCTTCGTGAGACTATATTGAAAGAAGCCCACGATTCTGATTACTCTATCCACCCTAGTAGCACTAAGATGTATCAGGATTTGAAGCAGAAATACTGGTGGTATGGATTGAAAAGAGATGTTGCTGCACATGTGGCTAAGTGTGATGTGTGTCAAAGAATTAAGGCCAAACATCAAAGACCAGCTGGACTATTGCACCCGCTTAAGATACCCGAGTGGAAATGGGAGGAAATTGGTATGGATTTCATTGTTGGACTACCCCGCACTCCTGCTATGTATGACTCTATTTGGGTGATTGTGGACAGATTGACAAAAGTGGCTCATTTCATACCTGTGAGGACTAATTACACGGGAGCCAAGCTAGCAGAATTGTATATGACTCGTATAGTTTGTCTACATGGAGTGCCTAAAAAGATCGTGTCAGACCGAGGATCACAGTTTACCTCTCGGTTTTGGAAGAAGTTGCATGAGAGCTTGGATACACAGTTGAATTTTAGTTCGGCCTACCATCCTTAGACTGATGGGCAGACCGAGAGGACTAACCAAGTACTGGAGGATATGTTAAGAGCTTGTGCTCTTAAACATGGTGGCAACTGGGATAAGAGCTTACCATATGCGGAGTTCTCTTATAATAATAGTTACTGGGCCAGTCTGAAGATGTCACCATTTGAGGCTCTATATGGCAGAAAATGCAGAACTCCACTGTATTGGGATCAAACTGGTGAAAGGCAGTTCTTTGGGCCTGAAATTATACAAGAGGCAGAGGAACAAGTGCGAATGATAAGAGAGAATTTGAGAATTGCACAATCAAGGCAGAAGAGTTATGCTGATACCCGGAGAAGACTACTGGTGTTTATGGAGGGTGATCACGTGTGTCTGAAGGTGTCACCAATCCGGGGTATGACAAGGTTTAAAGTTAAAGGAAAGTTGTCCCCTCGCTTTATTGGACCTTTCTTGATCTTAAAGCGAGTGGGAGAAGTTGCATATCAACTAGAACTACCCGATCACCTGGCAGATGTACATGATGTCTTTCACGTGTCCCAACTAAAGAAGTGCCTCAGGGTACCTGAGGAGCAGCTACCACTACAAGAAAACGTCCAAGGAGTGTCGGTAAGTTTAAGAGTGTCGGCCCCGACACTCTAAATACGGTTAACAGTGTGGGTTTTACTGTACCGACACTCTTAAATTAAGAGTGTCGGGGTCCCGAGAAAACCCACACTCTTAATTTAAGAGTGTTGGCCGCCACTCGCCGCACACTCTTAATTTTTACCCTAGCCGCCCAAAATTTGCCGTTCGGTCTCGATCCCGCGCCGATTTCCATCCCGCACGCCGTTCTTCCGTAGCCCGCCACGCGTCACCCCTCCATCCCTGTCCGTGCCGCCCTCTAGCGACGCCGCCGCCACCCGCACCGCCCAACCCGCCAGCTCCCTCCGCGCGCCCCTGCACCTGTGCCGAGCATCGCCCGCCCTGCGCCTGTGCCGCCATGCGTCGTGCCCGCACAACGCCGCCCCGAGCGCCGCCCCGCACAACGCCTACCCCGAGCGTCGCCCCGCACACATCCCGCCCTGCCGCGCCCACGCATCCTGCCCCGCCGCGCCCGCATCCCGCCCCACCGCGCCCGCATAGCGCCGCCTCGCGCCACATCCTGCCCCGCACAGTGCCGCATCCCACCTTGCTCACGCCGGCAGACTGCCCGGCGCCGCACACACAGCGCCGCCGCCCCGCCCGCTCCTGTCCGCGGCCCGCCCGGCGCCGCCTGCTCTCTCCTGCGACGCCCGCCGACGTCCAGCGACGCCCGCCGACGTCCAGCGCCGCCTGCGCTGCCCACACCCTTCTGCGTCTGAGCACAGCCGCGTCGCCCCGCCCGCAACGCCCTACATTAACCTGTGAGTACAAATATCTACCAACTTTGAGTACAAATATGCAGTGATTAACCTGTGATGCGATGTGTAATTGTAGTGATGCATTAACTCATACCTAAGTGTATATATGTTGTTAAATATGTGTCGTTTCTTTAGCTTTGAATATGAGTGATGATCGAAGAAGGGGGATGTACGATGGATTCGACAGTGTCACTCATGGGCACTCTGATGCATGGGTGAGAGTTGTAGATGAATTCGTGGCACTTGCATTTGCTGGTGATGCTTGTTTAGTGAAGTGCCCATGTATAAAATGTCAGAACTTGGTTCGATTGAAAAAAGTGGAGCTCTCGTATCATGTTTTCAAACATGGTTTTATGCCGAACTATCTGGTATGGCATGAGCATGGAGAGGTGGACCATACTATTGAGTCAGATGGGGACCAGGATGTAGACCGAATGGAAGAGATGTTGGAAGATATTAGAAATGAGTACCCAAAACTACAGAATAATCAAGCTTTTCCAGAGGATGTGAGAGAGTTCTACAAGCTTCTTGAAGCCTTAGAGGCTAAAGTGCATGAAGGAACCAGTGTGAGCGTACTGCAGGTGGTAACACGTCTTATGGCGATGAAGTCAAAGTATACCTTCTCCAACAATTGTTACAACGATATTGTGAAACTGATTATTGATATCAGCCCACCGAATCATAACATGCCGAAGGACTTGTACCATTGCAAGAAGCTCGTAGCTGGTCTTGGCATGAACTAACAAAAGATTGATGCTTGCGAGAACAATTGCATGTTGTTCTGGAAGGAGCATGAAAATACCACACATTGCATCCACTGCAGTAAGGCAAGATATGCAGTGGTGCTAGATGAGGATGGAAACGAGGTTACGACAAAGGTGCCGATCAAGAACTCTGGTACATGCCTATCACTCCACGGCTTAAGTGTCTCTTTCTAAATCAAGAGACAACAAAGCAAACGAGGTGGCATAAGGAAGGGGATCGTCAGGGTCAAGATCCGGATGTCATGGTGCATCCCTCAGAAGGCGAGGCCTAGCAGACTCTCAACCGTTTTGATCTAGAATTTGCAAGAGACCCTAGGAGTGTTCGTCTTGGTTTGTCGACAGACGGATTCACTCCTTACTCCAATAATTCCACTTCTTACTCATGTTGGCCAGTTTTTATGATGCCCTACAATCTCCCTCCAAACAAATGCATGAAGGAAGAGGTCATGTTTCTTGCCCTTATTGTTCTAGGTCCGAAGGATCCTGTAACAAAAATTAATGTATTTATGGAACCGTTGATCGAAGAACTAAAAATGTTGTGGCAGGGGGTTGAGGCATATGATAGTCATATGAAATGTTGTTTTACTCTACGCGCAGCATATCTATGGTCAATTCATGATCTGCTAGCATATGGCATTTTTTCTGGTTGGTGTGTCCACGGCATACTGCGTTGTCCGATATGTATGGGTGGCTCACAAGCATATAGGTTAGAACATGGTAAGAAGGAAACATTTTTTTATGTTCACCGACGCCTCCTTTCCTATAATCATCCTTTTAGAAAGGATACAAAGTCATTCCGAAAAGGCAAGAGGGTTAGAGATGGGCCACCGAAGCGGCAAACTGGTGAAAATATCATGAGACAACATCGTGACCTAAGCTCCCCCTCAATCATCTCCCACTTGGTGATCTTGGTCACCTCGTCCCCTTCGTGTGTGGTTTTGAGGACATCCCAAATTTCTTTGGCGCTCTTTAATCCTTGCACCTTGGTATACTCCTCTCGACACAAGGAGGCGAGGAATATAGACGTGGCTTGGGAGTTAAAGTGCCTAATTTGGGTGACCTCGTCCGAGTCGTAGTCTTTTTCCCCCACCTTAGGTACCTGCGCTCCATACTCAACAACATCCCAAATGCTTTCGTGGAGTGAGGTTAGATGGTGCCTCATTTTATCTCTCCACATACAATAATCTTCACCATCAAAATATGGTGGTTTGCCTAGGGGTACGGAAAGTAATGGAGCGTGCTTTGAAATACGGGGATAGCGTAGGGGCATCTTACTATACTTCTTGCGCTCATGGCGCTTAGAAGCGATGGATGACTCGGAGCTTGATGTGGAGGGTGATGAAGAGTTGGTCTCGTAGTAGACGACCTTCTTCATTTTCTTCTTCTTGTCACCTTTCTGATGCGACTTGATGGAGGAAGAGGATTCCTCCTTGTGTTTGTTGCCGGACTCCCTTGAGAGAGTCCTCCCCGAGCTTGCGGATTTGTCGCTGGTCATGATCTCCCTCTTGGCGTGATCTCCAGACATCACTTCAAGTTGGTTAGGCTCTTAATGAAGCACTGGCTCTGATACCAATTGAAAGTCTCCTAGAGGGGAGGGCGTGAATAGGCGAAACCTGAAATTTATAACTTTAAACACACACTACAAGCCAGGGGTTAGCGTTAGAATTAAATTCAAGTCCGAAGAGAGGGGAAAACAAATCAACCAAGAATCAAAGCGAGTGAACATGATGATTTGTTTTATCGAGGTTCGGTTCCAAAGAACCTAGTCCCTGTTGAGGAGGTCACAAAGACCGGGTCTATTTCAACCCTTTCCCTCTCTCAAACGGTCACTTAGACCGAGTGAGCCTTCTCCTTAATCAATCGGGTCACTAAGACCATGCAAGGACCACCACACACTTAGGTGTCTCTTGCTTTGATTACAAGTCACTTGAGAACAAGAATGAGAAAGAAGAAAGGCAATCCAAGAAACAAGAGCGCAAAAGAACACGAACACACTCTCTCACAAGTCACTAAATGTTTGAGTTGAATTCTAGGCTTAGAGAGGGTTTGATCTTTGGAAATGTGTCTTGGAGTGAATGCACTAGCTCTTGTATTGAATGTGATCTCTAAAAAACTTGGATGCCAAAGGTTGTGGTGGTTGGGGGTATTTATAGCCCCCAACCACTTTGGTAGCCGTTGGGGAGGGTGCTGGCGATGGGCGCACCGGACAGTCCGGTGGCCACCGGACAGGCACTGTTCCTTGTCCGGTGCGCCGCCACGTCACCCAACCATTAGGGTTCGGAGCTGGTCGACCGTTGGAAGCTTTGTCCTCTTGCGGCACCGAACAGTCCAGTGCCACACCAGAAAGTTTGGTGCCCCTCTGACTTCGCTGCCCTGACTTCTGCGCGGTATTGTGCTGTACTGTTCACCTGGCAGAGTCGACCGTTGGCACGAGCTAGCCGTTGCTCTGCTAGCACACCAGACAGTCCGGTGAATTATAGCGGAGCGCGCCCTAGAATTCCCGAGAGTGGCTAGTTTGGACTTGTACAGCCTGGTGCACCGGACACTGTCCGGTGGCACATCGGACAGTCCGGTGGCACACCGGACAGTCTAGTGCGCCAATCCTCAGCACACTCAAGTTCTTTGCTCCATTTCAAATTGAGTCCCTAACTTTGTTCTTTTATTGGTTTGTGTTGAACCTTATGCACCTGTAATACATGATTTCTAGAACAAACTAGTTAGTCCATGTGTTTGTGTTGATTATCAACCACCAAAATTAGTTATAGGAAATGGTTAACCCAATTTCCCTTTCAGCTTCGCATTCCTTCATATCTACTCGTTATGTTCGTGCAAATAGTCTACCTTACCTTGCACTGTGTAGACCTATGATAGTCATTACACCTAAAGGGCTTATGAAGCAACATATATGAGTCATAAATAGAAGTAACAATTCTGGGAAGAAAATTTTGGGCTATGTCTATAGTGATAGAAGTGAGTGCAATAGACTTAATCCTGGGCATGAACTGGTTAAAACAATGGAAGGCAGTAATACATTGTGCTAGAGGAACAGTAGAACTTTCTAGTCCTGATGGGGATAGATTTGAAGTCGCAGTAGCACCACCCAAATCTAACAAACCTGCTGTATACATGATCAACAGTAAATTTTGTTAGAGAGTTCCTAGACGTCTTTCCAGAGGAGTTACCCAGAATGCCACCGGATAGGGAGGTTAAGTTTGTGATTAATCTCTTACCTGGAACCGCTCCTATTACTAAAACACCATACCTGATGTCAGTGTAAGAATTAAAAGAACTTAAGAAACAACTAACAGAATTACAGGAAGCGGGGTACATTCGACCGAGTTCCTCACCTTAGGGAGCACTGGTTCTGTTTGTACAGAAGAAGGATGGAACGCAAAGGATGTGTGTGGATTATGGATCACTTAATGATGTAATAAACAAGAATAAGTATCCTTTACCTCATATTGAAGACTTATTTGATCATATGAGAGGTGCTAGGGTATTCTCTAAAATTGATCTCAGATCATGATACCATCAAATGAAGATTAGGCCATCTGATATTCCCAACGGCTTTCTCTACCCGATATGGTCTATATGAGTTCACTGCCATGTCGTTTGGCTTAACTAATGCCCTATCCTACTTCATGAATCTAATGAACAAGGTGTTCATGGAGTATCTTGATAGGTTCGTCATGGTATTCATCGACGATATTCTGATCTATTCCAAGAATGATAGTGATCATGAGGAACATCTGCGATTGGTACTACAGAAGCTCAGTGATAATCAACTCTATGCCAAGTTTAGCAAGTGTGAGTTCTGGCTTGATGAAGTACCATTTCTTGGGCATATCATCTCCAATGGTGGAATCTCAGTGGATCCGGTTAAAGTAACAGAGATAGTAGGTTGGAAGATACCAAGTTCAGTCATAGAGGTCCGAAGTTTCCTGGGACTCGCGGGTTATTACTGAGAGCACCTAGAGGGGGGGGTGAATAGGTGATCCTGTAAAACTTAAACTTATAGCCACAAAAACTTGTTAAGTGTTAGCACAGTTCTTGCCAAGTGGCTAGAGAGGAGTCAAAACACAATAACCACAAGAAAGCAATCACAGAGATGACACGGTGGTTATCCCGTGGTTCGGCCAAGTACAAAACTTGCCTACTCCACGTTGTGGCGTCCCAACGGACGAGAGTTGCACTCAACTCCTCTCAAGTGATCCAATGATCAACTTGAATACCGCGGTGTTCTTCTTTTCTTTGCTCTTTTCCCGTTTGCGAGGAATCTCCACAACTTGGAGTCTCTCGCCCTTACAATAGAGTTTCACTAAGAATCACGGAGCAAGGGAGGGAATGAGCAACGCACACAAGACTTCAAAAGATCAGAGCAACACGCACACAAGCAGCAATAAGAGCTCGCAACACAACTCAAAGAGTACACAACTCCACAAGAGCTCTAGATGCTATCACAATGAATCGAATGCGCTAGATCAATGTCTTGGTGCTTAGAAAGGTTGTAGGAATGCTTGGTGTCCTCCTCCATGCGCCTAGGGGTCCCTTTTATAGCCCCAAGGCAGCTAGGAGCCGTTGAGAACACATCTGGAAGGCTATCCTTGCCTTCTGTCGTCGGGCGCACCGGACAGTCCGGTGCACACCGGACACTGTCCGGTGCCCGATTTGTTTCCATAAAAAGCTCATCCGACCGTTGCTTTCTGATGCAGATCTGCGTACAGTTGGCGCACCGGACATGTCCGGTGCACACCGGACAGTCCGGTGTATCTTTCCGACCGTTGGCTCTGCCACGTGTCGCGCGCCGATCGCGCGGCCGACCGTTGGCCCGGCCGACCGTTGGCTCACCGGACAGTCCGGTGCACACCGGACAGTCCGGTGAATTTTAGCCGAAGTCGCCGGAGAAAAACCCGAGAGAGGCTGGTTTGCTCTGTGCTGGTCTGGCGCACCGGACACTGTCCGGTGCACACCGGACAGTCCGGTGCCCCAGTCCGAAGCAGCCTTTGGCTGTACACAGCCACTCTCCACTTCTTTTCTTTTCTTCTTTCTCCTGTTTCTAACACTTAGACAAGATGTTAGTACACAAAACTAATGTACTAAGGCTTAGAAACATACCTTTACTTGTGATTTGCACTTTGTTCATCTATGGGCATATTTTCACATTTAAGCACTTGTGTTTGCACTCAATCACCAAAATACTTAGAAATGGCCCAAGGGCACATTTCCCTTTCAATCTCCCCCTTTTTGGTGATTTATGCCAACACAACATAAAGCAACTAGAACAAGTGCAAAATCACTTCAAATAAAAACTGACTTTGAGTTTATTCAATTTTGGCATATATGGATCATCTTTTGCCACCACTTGGTTTGTTTTTGTAAATCGAACTCAAATCTCTATCTCTAAGTCAAACACACATGTTGAAGCATAAAGAGAGTCATTCCAAAAGAGATTGATCAAGGATTTCAAAGTCATTCCAAAACTCCCCCTTTTTCCCATTATTACTACTTCTCCCCACAAGAAACCAACTTTTCACAAAAGAGACAATAAGAGTTTTGACAAAACAAAAGCTCTACCCTACTATTTTCAAATCTCTCAAGTGGTAGCTGATCCATTTATTGCTTTGGCCTTTATTTTCTCCCCCTTTGGCATCAAGCACCAAAACGGGATCAATCTTGGCCCTTTAACCCCATTGCCTCACCAAAATCTTCAATTAAGAGTACAAAGGCAATAAGATCATAGAGATGAACTTTGAATAAGTTACCCTCTCATCGGAGTGCAGTGGAAGTCTTGCATGGTCCAAGTCCACCTTTTCCCTTTCAATTCTCCTTCGAGACTAAATCAAGCAAACTCAAACAAATGGTTAGTCTCAAAGGGTCAAGTTGTAGCACATCTCCCCCTAAATGTGTGCATCACTTGCAAAAAGGACTTGTGAGGTCCGGGGAGTGCTTGTACAACTTGAGCACCATCAATAAACAACAAAATGCATAAGGAACATGATCAATGGCATAAACACATGTATGCTATAAGTCAATCCAAGTTCCGCGAATCTAAGACATTTAGCTCACTACGCAGCCTGCAAAAGGTCTTCTCATCTAGAGGCTTGGTAAAGATATCGGCTAGCTGGTTCTCGGTGCTAACATGAAACACTTCGATATCTCCCTTTTGCTGGTGGTCTCTCAAAAAGTGATGCCGGATGTCTATGTGCTTTGTGCGGCTGTGTTCAACAGGATTCTCCGCCATGCGGATAGCACTCTCATTGTCACATAGGAGTGGGACTTTGCTCAGATTGTAGCCAAAGTCCCGGAGGGTTTGCCTCATCCAAAGTAGTTGCGCGCAACACTGACCTGCGGCAACGTACTCGGCCTCAGCGGTGGATAGGGCAACGGAGGTTTGTTTCTTAGAGTTCCATGACACCAGGGACCTTCCTAAGAATTGGCACGTCCCCGATGTACTCTTCCTATCGACCTTACATCCAGCATAGTCGGAGTCTGAGTATCCAACTAAGTCAAAGGTAGACCCCTTTGGATACCAGAGCCCGAAGCAAGGCGTAGCAACCAAATATCTAAGAATTCGCTTCACCGCCACTAAGTGACACTCCTTAGGAACGGATTGAAATCTAGCACACATGCATACGCTAAGCATAATATCCGGTCTACTAGCACATAAGTAAAGCAAAGAACCTATTATTGACCGGTATGCTTTTTGATCAACGGACTTACCTCCTTTGTTGAGGTCGGTGTGTCCGTCGGTCCCCATCGGAGTCTTTGCGGGCTTGGCGTCCTTCATCCCAAACCGCTTTAGCAGATCTTGCGTGTACTTCGTTTGGGAGATGAAGGTGCCGTCCTTGAGTTGCTTCACTTGGAACCCAAGGAAGTAGTTCAACTCGCCCATCATCGACATCTCGAATTTCTGCGTCATCACCCTGCTAAACTCTTCACAAGACTTTTGGTTAGTAGAACCAAATATTATGTCATCGACATAAATTTGGCACACAAACAAATCACCATCACATGTCTTTGTAAAAAGAGTTGGATCGGCTTTCCCAACCTTGAAAGCATTAGCAATTAAAAAGTCTCTAAGGCATTCATACCATGCTCTTGGGGCTTGCTTAAGTCCATAGAGCGCCTTAGAGAGCTTACACACGTGGTCGGGGTACCGTTCATCCTCGAAGCCAGGGGGTTGCTCCACGTACACCTCCTCCTTGATTGGCCCGTTGAGGAAAGCGCTCTTCACATCCATTTGGTACAACCTGAAAGAATGGTGAGCGGCATATGCTAGCAAGATACGAATTGACTCTAGCCTAGCCACAGGAGCAAAAGTCTCCTCAAAGTCCAAACCTGCGACTTGGGCATAACCTTTTGCCACAAGTCGAGCCTTGTTCCTCGTCACCACCCCGTGCTCGTCCTGTTTGTTGCGGAACACCCACTTGGTTCCCACAACATTTTGCTTTGGACGAGGCACCAGTGTCCAAACTTCATTGCGCTTGAAGTTATTGAGTTCCTCCTGCATGGCCAATACCCAGTCCGGATCTAGCAAGGCCTCCTCTACCCTGAAAGGCTCAATAGAAGAGATAAAGGAATAATGCTCACAAAAATTAACTAATCGAGATCGAGTAGTTACTCCCTTGCTAATATCACCCAGAATTTGGTCGACGGGATGATCCCTTTGAATCATCGCTCGAACTTGGGTTGGAGGTGCCGGTTGCGCTTCTTCCTCCATCACTTGATCACCTTGTGCTCCCCCTTGATCAATCGCCTCCACTTGAGGTACCTGTACGTCACCTTCGGTTGGGGGATGCACCATAGTTGAGGAAGAAGGTTGATCTCGTTTATCTTGTTCCTGTGGCCGCACTTCTCCAATCGCCATGGTTCGTATAGCGGCCGTCGGAACATCTTCTTCATCTACATCATCACAATCAACAACTTGCTCTCTTGGAGAGCCATTAGTCTCATCAAATACAACGTCGCTAGAGACTTCAACCAAACCCGATGATTTGTTGAAGACTCTATATGCCTTTGTATTTGAGTCATATCCTAACAAAAACCCTTCTACAGCTTTGGGAGCAAACTTAGAATTTCTACCTTTCTTCACTAGAATGTAGCACTTGCTCCCAAATACACGAAAGTAAGATATATTGGGTTTGTTACCGGTTAGTAGCTCATACGACGTCTTCTTGAGGAGGCGATGAAGGTAGACCCTGTTGATGGCGTGGCAAGCCGTATTCACGGCTTCCGTCCAAAAGTACTCGGGGGTCTTGAACTCTCCTAGCATCGTCCTTGCCATGTCGATGAGCGTCCTATTCTTCCTCTCTACCACACCATTTTGCTGTGGTGTGTAGGGAGCGGAGAACTCGTGCTTGATCCCTTCCTCTTCAAGGAACTCCTCCACTTGAAGGTTCTTGAACTCGGACCCGTTGTCGCTCCTTATCTTCTTCACCTTGAGCTCAAACTCATTTTGAGCTCTCCTGAGGAAGCGCTTGAGGGTCCCTTGGGTTTCAGACTTATCCTGCAAAAAGAATACCCAAGTGAAGCGGGAAAAGTCATCAACAATAACTAAACCATACTTACTTCCTCCTATACTTAGATAGGCGACGGGTCCGAAGAGGTCCATATGCAGCAGCTCCAGGGGTCTTGAAGTTGTCATCACATTCTTGCTGTGATGCGCTCCTCCCACTTGTTTACCTGCTTGACAAGCTGCACAAGGTCTATCTTTTTCGAATTGAACGTTAGTCAAACCTATCACGTGTTCTCCCTTTAGAAGTTTGTGAAGATTCTTCATCCCCACATGTGCTAAGCGGCGATGCCACAGCCAGCCCATGCTAGTCTTAGCTATTAAGCATGCATCTAGACCGGCTTCTTCTTTTGCAAAATCAACTAAGTACAGTTTGCCGTCTAATACACCCTTAAAAGCTAGTGAACCATCACTTCTTCTAAAGACAGACACATCTACATTAGTAAATAGACAGTTATACCCCATATTGCATAATTGACTAACAGATAGTAAATTATATCCTAGAGACTCTACTAAAAACACATTAGAAATTGAGTGCTCATTTGATATTGCAATTTTACCTAACCCTTTTACTTTGCCTTGATTCCCATCACCGAAAATAATTGAATCTTGGGAATCCTTATTCTTGACGTAGGAGGTGAACATCTTCTTCTCCCCCGTCATATGGTTTGTGCATCCGCTGTCAATAATCCAGCTTGAACCCCCGGATGCATAAACCTGCAAGGCAAATTTAGGCTTGGGACTTAGGTACCCAACTCATGTTGGGTCCTACAAGGTTAGCACAAATATTCTTAGGGACCCAAATGCAAGTTTTGTCTCCCTTGCATCTTGCCCCTAACTTCCTAGCAATTACCTTTCTATCCTTTCTACAAATTGCAAAGGAAGCATTCAAAGCATGATATATTGTAGAAGGCTCATTAACTTTCCTAGGAATATTAACAACATTTCTCCTAGGCATATTATGAACAACATCCCTTCTACCAACATTTCTATCATGCACATATGAAGAACTAGAGGCAAACATAGCATGAGAAAAATCATCGTACTCATTATAACTCTTATAAGCATTTCTAGTTTGTCTCCTATCATGATACAAAAAGGCATGGTTCTTTTTAGCACTAGTAGCCATAGGGGCCTTCCCTTTCTCCTTAGTGGGAATGGGAGCCTTATGGCTTGTTAAGTTCTTGGCTTCCCTCTTGAAGCCAAGCCCATCCTTAATTGAGGGGTGTCTACCAACCGTGTAGGCATCCCTAGCAAATTTTAGTTTATCAAAATTACTCTTGCTAGTCTTAAGTTGAGCATTAAGACTAGCTAATTCATCATTCAATTTTGAAATAGAAACTAAGTGTTCGCTACAAGCATTAATATCAATATCCTTACACCTAGTGCAAATTTCAACATATTCAACACAAGAGTTGGATTTATTTGCTTCTACTAGTTTAGCATTTAAATCATCGTTTATGCTCTTTAAGTTAGAAATAGAATCATGGCATGTTGACACTTCACAAGCAAGCATTTCATTCCTCTTAATTTCTAATGCAAGGGATTTTTGAGCCTCTACAAACTTATCATGTTCTTCATACAACAAATCCTCTTGCTTTTCTAAAAGTATATTCTTTTCATTCAAGGCATCAATTAATTCATTAATTTTGTCTATCTTAGATCTATCTAAGCCCTTGAACAAACATGAATAATCTACTTCATCCTCATCACTGGATTCGTCCTCACTTGAAGAAGCATAGGTAGAGTTGCGAATACATACCTTCTTCTCCCTTGCCATAAGGCATGTGTGACGCTCGTTGGGGAAGAGGGTTGATTTGTTGAAGGCGGTGGCGGCGAGTCCTTCATTGTCGGAGTCGGAAGACGAGCAATCCGAGTCCCACTCCTTGCCTAGATGCGCCTCGCCCTTTGCCTTCTTGTAATGCTTCTTCTTTTCCCTCTTGTTTCCCTTTTCCTGGTCACTATCATTATCGGGGCAGTTAGCGATAAAATGACCAATCTTACCGCACTTGAAGCATGAGCGCTTTCCCTTCGTCTTGGTCTTGCTTGGCTGCCCCTTGTGACCCTTTAGCACCGTCTTGAAGCGTTTGATGATGAGAGCCATCTCTTCATCATTAAGTCCGACCGCCTCAATTTGTGCCACCTTGCTAGGTAGCGCCTCCTTACTTCTTGATGCTTTGAGAGCAAAAGGTTGTGGTTCGTTGATCGGTCCATTCAAGGCGTCGTCCACGTATCTTGCCTCCTTGATCATCATTCGCCCGCTGACGAATTTTCCTAAGACTTCTTCGGGCGACATTTTGGTGTACCTGGGATTCTCACGAATATTATTCACCAAATGAGGATCAAGAACGGTAAAGGACCTTAGCATTAGTCGGACGACATCGTGGTCTGTCCATCGCGTGCTTCCGTAGCTCCTTATTTTGTTGATAAGGGTCTTGAGCCGGTTGTATGTTTGAGTTGGCTCCTCGCCCCTTATCATCGCGAACCGTCCAAGCTCGCCCTCCACCAACTCCATTTTGGTGAGCAAGGTAGCGTCATTTCCCTCATGAGAGATCTTGAGGGTATCCCAGATTTGCTTGGCGTTATCCAAGCCACTCACTTTGTTATATTCATCCCTACACAATGAAGCTAGAAGAACAGTAGTAGCTTGTGCATTCTTATGGATTTGCTCATTAATGAATATAGGACTATCTGAACTATTAAAGTGCATTCCAATATCTACAATCTCCCATATACTAGGATGGAGAGAAAATAGGTGACTACGCATTTTGTGGCTCCAAAATCCGTAGTCCTCCCCATCAAAGTGTGGGGGCTTGCCGAGTGGAATGGAAAGCAAATGTGAATTTGAGCTTTGCGGAATACGAGAGTAGTCGAAGGAAAAGTTAGAATTAACCGGTTTCCTTTGCTCGTAGTCGTTGTGGTCGTCGTCCTTTTGGGAAGAAGTAGATTCATCACTGTCGTCGTAGTAGACGATCTCCTTGATGCGTCTCGTCTTCTTCTTCTTCCCTTCCTTTCGTCTATGACCCGAGCCAGAGTCGGTAGGCTTGTCATCTTTGAGCTCATTGACGAAGGACTCCTTCTCCTTATCGTTGATCACGATTCCCTTCCCCTTAGGATCCATCTCTTCGGGCGGCTAGTCCCTTTCTTGAAGAGAACGGCTCTGATACCAATTGAGAGCACCTAGAGGGGGGGGTGAATAGGTGATCCTGTAAAACTTAAACTTATAGCCACAAAAACTTGTTAAGTGTTAGCACAGTTCTTGCCAAGTGGCTAGAGAGGAGTCAAAACACAATAACCACAAGAAAGCAATCACAGAGATGACACGGTGGTTATCCCGTGGTTCGGCCAAGTACAAAACTTGCCTACTCCACGTTGTGGCGTCCCAACGGACGAGAGTTGCACTCAACTCCTCTCAAGTGATCCAATGATCAACTTGAATACCACGG
Source organism: Zea mays (assembly GCF_902167145.1). Classification (NCBI taxonomy): domain Eukaryota; kingdom Viridiplantae; phylum Streptophyta; class Magnoliopsida; order Poales; family Poaceae; genus Zea; species Zea mays. The sequence continues at coordinate 152,251,093 of NC_050105.1, forward strand.
TGTTCTTCTTTTCTTTGCTCTTTTCCCGTTTGCGAGGAATCTCCACAACTTGGAGTCTCTCGCCCTTACAATAGAGTTTCACTAAGAATCACGGAGCAAGGGAGGGAATGAGCAACGCACACAAGACTTCAAAAGATCAGAGCAACACGCACACAAGCAGCAATAAGAGCTCGCAACACAACTCAAAGAGTACACAACTCCACAAGAGCTCTAGATGCTATCACAATGAATCGAATGCGCTAGATCAATGTCTTGGTGCTTAGAAAGGTTGTAGGAATGCTTGGTGTCCTCCTCCATGCGCCTAGGGGTCCCTTTTATAGCCCCAAGGCAGCTAGGAGCCGTTGAGAACACATCTGGAAGGCTATCCTTGCCTTCTGTCGTCGGGCGCACCGGACAGTCCGGTGCACACCGGACACTGTCCGGTGCCCGATTTGTTTCCATAAAAAGCTCATCCGACCGTTGCTTTCTGATGCAGATCTGCGTACAGTTGGCGCACCGGACATGTCCGGTGCACACCGGACAGTCTGGTGTATCTTTCCGACCGTTGGCTCTGCCACGTGTCGCGCGCCGATCGCGCGGCCGACCGTTGGCCCGGCCGACCGTTGGCTCACCGGACAGTCCGGTGCACACCGGACAGTCCGGTGAATTTTAGCCGAAGTCGCCGGAGAAAAACCCGAGAGCGGCTGGTTTGCTCTGTGCTGGTCTGGCGCACCGGACACTGTCCGGTGCACACCGGACAGTCCGGTGCCCCAGTCCGAAGCAGCCTTTGGCTGTACACAGCCACTCTCCACTTCTTTTCTTTTCTTCTTTCTCCTGTTTCTAACACTTAGACAAGATGTTAGTACACAAAACTAATGTACTAATGCTTAGAAACATACCTTTACTTGTGATTTGCACTTTGTTCATCTATGGGCATATTTTCACATTTAAGCACTTGTGTTTGCACTCAATCACCAAAATACTTAGAAATGGCCCAAGGGCACATTTCCCTTTCAATTACTGGCATTTTATTGAAGGATTCTCCAAGATAGCAAAGCCTATGACCTCACTATTGGAGAAGATGAAAGAGTTTAAGTGGACTCATGAATGCCAAGAGAGTTTCAACCAACTGAGGTTTAAATTGTTGTCACCCCTAGTGTTGATTATGCTAGATCCGTAGAAGGGATTTGACATATATTGTGATGCATGTCGCCAGGGCTTGGGTGTGTTCTTATGCAAGAAGGACATGTCATTGCCTACGCGTCTCGCTAGTTGCGGAAACATGAGTTAAACTACCCCACTCATGACTTAGAACTGGCAGTCGTAGTGCACGCTCTCAAGATTTGGAGGAATTATATTATGGGGACCAAATGTCAAGTCTATACTTATCATAACAGTTTAAAGTATATCTTCACTCAGAAAGATCTCAACCTTAGGCAACACTGTTGATTGGAGCTAATCAAAGATTATGACTTGGAGATCCATTATCATCCGGTGAAGGCAAATATGGTTGCAGACGACTTGAGTCGGAAAGAACATGTTCATGTAGCTATAGTCACCCAATTACCCGATGAGTTTGTAGACGACTTTGTGAAAATCGCCTAGAGGGGGGGTGAATAGGCAAATATGAAATTTATAGAGTTTAAGCACAACTACAAGCCGGGGTTAGCGTTAGAAATATAATCAAGTCCGAAAGAGAGGGTGAAAATAAATCACAAGCGAATAAGAGCGGATGACACGGTGATTTGTTTACCGAGGTTCGGTTCTTGCAAACCTACTCCCCGTTGAGGTGGTCACAAAGACCGGGTCTCTTTCAACCCTTTCCCTCTCTCAAACGGTCACTTAGACCGAGTGAGCTTCTCTTCTCAATCAATTGGGACACTAAGTCCCCACAAGGACCACCACACAATTGGTGTCTCTTGCTTTGATTACAAAGATCTTAGGAACAAGAAATGGGGAAGAAGAAAAGCGATCCAAGTGCAAGAGCTCAAAAGAACACGGCAAAACTCTCTCTTCTAGTCACTATTGCTTTGAGTGGAATTGGGACTTGGAGAGATTTTGATTCACTCTATTTGTGTCTTGTATTGAATGCACTAGCTCTTATATTGAGTGTGTTGGCTGAAAACTTGGATGCCTTGAAGTGTTGGTGGTTGGGGGTATTTATAGCCCCAACCACCAAAGTGGCCGTTGGGGAAGGCTACTGTCGAAGGGCGTCCGGTGCGCCACCGGACACTGTCCGGTGCGCCAGCCACGTCACCCAACCGTTAGGGTTCGACTGTTGGAGCTCTGACATGTGGGGCCACCGGACAGTCTGGTGGTGCACTGGACAGGTCCTGTTCACTATCCGATGCGCCATCTGGCGCCTGCTCTGACTCTGCGCGCGCAATCCGCACTATTCACTGTTCCTTTTGCAGTCGACCGTTGGCGCAGTTAGCCGTTGCTCCGCTGGCACACCAGACAGTCCGGTGAATTATAGCGGAGAGGCAATCCCAGAAACCCGAAGGTGACAAGTTCGGAGTTGATCTCCCTGGTGCACCGGATAGTCCGGTGCGCCAGACCAGGGCGGCCTTCGGTTGTATTTTGCTCTTTTTATTTGAACCCTTCTTGGACTTTTTATTGGTTTGTGTTGAACCTTTGGCACCTGTAGAACTTATAATCTAGAGCAAACTAGTTAGTCCAATTATTTGTGTTGGGCAATTCAACCACCAAAATCATTTAGGAAAAGGCGTGAGCCTATTTCCCTTTCAATCTCCCCCTTTTGGTGATTGATGCCAACACAAACCAAAGCAAATATATAAGTGCAGAATTGAACTAGTGCATAAGGTAAGTGCAAAGGTTACTTGGAATTAAACCAATTTACATTTCATAAGATATGCATGGATGTTTTCTTCTAATTTTGACATTTTGGACCACGCTTGCACCACTTGTTTTGTTTTTGCAAATGTTTTGGAAATTCTTTTTCAAAGTCTTTTGCAAATAGTCAAAGGTATATGAATAAGATTTGAATTTTTCTCCCCCTATTTCAAATGCTTTTCTTTTGACTAAACAAAACTCCCCCTCAATGAAATTCTCCTCTTAGTGTTCAAGAGGGTTTTAGATATGAATTTTGAAAGAGGTCAAACCATTTGAAATTATATCAAAAGTAAGATATCAATTGAAAAACTTCTTTTAATACAAATTGAAAGACTACATTTTTGAAATTGGTGGTGGTGCGGTCCTTTTGCTTTGGACTAATACTTTCTCCCCCTTTGGCATGAATCGCCAAAAACGGATACTTGTGAGTGAAATATAAGCCCTTTTACTTTCTCTCCCCCTTTGGCAAACAATATATGAGTGAAGATTATACCAAATTGGAGAGCGGTGCGGAGTGACGGCGAAGGATGAATAATACGATAAAGTGGAGTGGAAATCTTGTCTTCGCCGAAGACTCCTTTTCCCTTTCAATCTATGACTTAGCATAAAATACACTTGAAAAACACATTAGTCATAGCAAGTGAAAGAGATATGATCAAAGGTATATAAATGAGCTATGTGTGCAAGATAGCAAACAAAATTCCTAGAATCAAGAATGTTTAGCTCATGCCTAAGTTTGGTAAAAGTTTTCTCATCTAATGGCTTGGTAAAGATATCGGCTAATTGTTCTTTGGTGCTAACATATGCAATCTCGATATCCCCCCTTTGTTGGTGATCCCTCAAAAAGTGATACAGAATGGCTATGTGCTTAGTGCGGCTGTGCTCAACGGGATTATCCGCCATGCGGATTGCACTCTCATTATCACATAGGAGAGGAACTTTGGTTAATTTGTAACCATAGTCCCTAAGGGTTTGCCTCATCCAAAGCAATTGCGCGCAACAATGGCCTGCGGCAATGTACTCGGCTTCGGCGGTAGAAAGAGCTACTGAGTTTTGTTTCTTTGAAGCCCAAGACACCAGGGATCTTCCCAAGAACTGGCAAGTCCCTGATGTGATCTTTCTATCAATCTTACACCCTGCCCAATCAGCATCTGAATATCCTATTAAATCAAAAGTGGATCCCCTGGGGTACCAAAGGCCAAACTTAGGAGTATGAACTCAATATCTCAAGATTCGTTTATGGCCCTAAGGTGAACTTCCTTAGGATCGGCTTGGAATCTTGCACACATGCATACAAAAAGCATAATATCCGGTCGAGATGCACATAAATAGAGTAAATATCCTATCATCGACTGATATACCTTTTGATCTACGGATTTACCTCCCGTGTCGAGGTCGAGATTCCCATTGTTTCCCATGGGTGTCTTGATGGGCTTGGCATCCTTCATCCGAAACTTAGTGAGTATGTCTTGAATGTACTTCGTTTGGCTGATGAAGGTGCCCACTTGGAGTTGCTTGACTTGAAATCCTAAGAAATACTTCAACTCCCCCATCATAGACATATCGAATTTTTGTACCATGATCCTACTAAATTCTTCACATGTAGATTTGTTAGTAGACCCAAATATGATATCATCAACATAAATTTGGCATACAAACAAAACATTTGCAATTGTTTTAGTAAAGAGAGAAGGATCAGCTTTTCCGACTTTGAAACCATTAGCGATAAGAAAATCTCTTAGGCATTCATACCATGCTCTTGGGGCTTGCTTGAGCCCATAAAGCGCCTTAGAGAGTTTGTAAACATGGTTAGGGTACTCACTATCTTCAAAGCTAGGAGGTTGCTCAACATAGACCTCCTCCTTGATTGGTCCATTAAGGAAGGCACTCTTCACGTCCATTTGATAAAGCTTGAAGCCATGGTAAGTAGCATAGGCAAGTAATATACGAATTGACTCAAGCCTAGCTACGGGTGCATAGGTTTCACCGAAATCCAAACCTTCGACTTGTGAATATCCCTTGGCCACAAGTCGGGCTTTGTTCCTTGTCACCACACCATGCTCATCTTGCTTGTTGCGAAAGACCCATTTGGTTCCTACAACATTTTGGTTAGGACGTGGAACTAAATGCCATACCTCATTCCTTGTGAAGTTGTTGAGTTCCTCTTGCCAACACAAAGGAGTAATGCATCTTCTACCCTGTATGGCTCAATAGAAGACACAAAGGAGTAATGTTCACAAAAATGAGCAACACAAGATCGAGTGGTTACCCCCTTATGAATATCACTGAGGATGGAGTTCACGGGGTGATCTCGCTGTATTGCTTGGTGGACTCTTGGGTGTGACGGTATTGGACCCTCATCATCTTCCTTGTCTTGATCATTGGCATCTCCCCCTTGATCATTGTTCTCCTCTTGAGGTGGCTCTTCTTGATCTTCATTTTCATCATCTTGAGCTTGATCCTCATCTTGGGTTGGTGGAGATGCTTGCATGGAGGAAGATGGTTGATCTTGTGCTTGTGGAGGCTCTTCGGATTCCTTAGGACACACATCCCCAATGGACATGTTCCTTAGCACGACACACGGAGCCTCTTCATCATCTAGCTCATCAAGATCAACTTGCTCTACTTGAGAGCCGTTAGTCTCATCAAACACAATGTCACAAGAAACTTCAACTAGTCCAGTGGACTTGTTAAAGACTCTATATGCCCTTGTGTTTGAATCATAACCAAGTAAAAAGCCTTCTATAGCCTTAGGAGCAAATTTAGATTTTCTACCTCTTTTAACAAGAATAAAGCATTTGCTACCAAAGACTCTAAAATATGAAACATTGGGCTTTTTACCGGTGAGGAGTTCATATGATGTCTTCTTGAGGATTCGGTGAAGGTAGAGACAGTTGATGGCGTAGCAAGCGGTGTTGATTGCTTCCGCCCAAAACCGGTCCGAAGTTTTGTACTCATCAAGCATGGTCCTCGCCATGTCAAGTAGAGTTCTATTCTTCCTCTCCACTACACCATTTTGTTGTGGCATGTAGGGAGAAGAGAACTCATGCTTGATCCCCTCATCCTCTAGAAAGCCTTCTATTTGTGAGTTCTTGAACTCCGTCCCGTTGTCGCTTCTTATCTTTTTGATCCTTAAGCCGAACTCATTTTGAGCCCGTCTCAAGAATACTTTTAAGGTCTCTTGGGTTTGAGATTTTTCCTGCAAAAAGAACACCCAAGTGAAGCGAGAATAATCATCCACAATAACTAGACAGTACTTACTCCCGTCGATGATTATGTAAGCTATCGGGCTGAATAGGTCCATGTGGAGTAGCTCAAGCAGCCTATCAGTCGTCATGATGTTCTTGTGTGAATGATGTACACCAACTTGCTTCCCTGCTTGACATGCGCTACAAATCCTGTCTTTCTCAAAATGAACATTTGTTAGTCCCAAAATGTGCTCTCCCTTTAGAAGCTTATGAAGATTCTTCATTCCAACGTGGGCTAGTCGGCGATGCCAGAGCCAACCCATGTTAGTCTTAGCAATTAAGCAAGTGTCGAGTTCAGCTCTATTAAAATCAACTAAGTATAGCTGACCCTCTAACACTCCCTTAAATTCTACTGAATCATCACTTCTTCTAAAGACAGTAACACATATATCCGTAAAAAGACAATTGTAGCCCATTTTACATAATTGAGAAACTGAAAGCAAGTTATAGTCTAAAGAATCTACAAGAAAAACATTGAAAATAGAATGGTCAGGAGATATAGCAATTTTACCAAGTCCTTTGACCAAACCTTGATTTCCATCCCCGAATGTGATAGCTCTTTGGGGATCATGGTTTTTCTCATAGGAGGAGAACATCCTCTTCTCCCCAGTCATGTGGTTTGTGCACCCGCTATCAATTATCCAACTTGAGCCCCCTGATGCATAAACCTACAAAACAAATTTAGGCCTTGTTCTTAGGTACCCAAACGGTCTTGGGTCCTTTCACATTAGAAATAAGCATGGGTACCCAAACACAAGTCTTTGAGCTCTTGTGTTTGGCCCCAACATATTTGGCAACTACTTTGCCTGATTTGTTAGTTAAAACATATGAAGCATCAAAAGTATTAAATGAAATGTTATGATCATTTGATGCAATAGGAGATTTCCTTTTAGGAAATTTAACATGAGTGGATTGCCTGGAACTAGATGCCTCACTCTTATACATAAAAGCATGATGAGAGCCAGAGTGAGACTTCCTAGAATGAATTCTCCTAATTTTGTGCTCGGGATAACCAGTATGATATAAAATGTAACCCTCGTTATCCTGAGCCATAGGAGCTTTGCCCTTAACAAAGTTAGACAATTTTTTAGGGGCATTAAGCTTGACATTGTCTCCCTGTTGGAAGCCAACGCCATCCTTAATGCCAGGGCGTCTCCCACTATAGAGCATGCTTCTAGCAAATTTAAATTTTTCATTTTCTAAGTCATGCTCATTAATCTTAGAACTAAGTTGAGCTATGTGATCATTTTGTTGTTTAATTAAGGCCAAGTGATCATGAATAGCATCAACATTAATATCTCTACATCTAGTGCAAATAGTAACATGCTCAATGGTAGATGTAGAGGGTTTGCAAACATTTAGCTCATCAATCTTATCATGTAAAATAGCATTCTCATTCTTAAGATTGGAAATAGAAATATTGCAAACATCTAAATCTTTAGCCTTAGCAATTAATTTTTCATTCTCAATTTTAAGGCTAGAGAGAGATGTATTCAATTTGTCAATCTTAGTAATCAAACTATCATTATCATTTCTAAGACTAACAATTGAATCATCACAAATATCTAACTTCTCAACCTTAGCAATTAATTTGGCATTTTCATTTCTAAGGTTTGAGATAACATCATGGCAAGTGCTTAGCTCACTAGTCAATTTTTCACATTTTTCTACTTCCTGAGCATAAGCATTTTTAACCTTAACATGCTTTTTATTTTCTTTAATTAGGAAGTCCTCTTGGCTATCCAAGAGTTCATCCTTATCATGAATAGCTCCTATCAATTCATTTAATTTTTCTTTTTGTTGCATGTTGAGGTTGGCAAAAAGAGTAAGCAAATTATCCTCATCATCACTAGAGTTCTCCTCATCACTAGATGTTGCATATTTAGTGGAGGCTCTAGATTTTACCTTCTTTTTGCCGTCCCTTGCCATGAGGCACTTGTGGCCGACGTTGGGGAAGAGGAGACCCTTGTTGACGGCGATGTTGGCGGCATCCTCGTCGTCGGAGGAGTCGGTGGAGCTCTCGTCGGAGTCCCACTCCCGGCAAACATGGGCATCGTCGCCTTTCTTCTTGTAGTACCTCTTTTTCTCCTTCTTCTTCCCTCTCTTGTCGTCGCCCCTGTCACTGTCACTAGAAATAGGACATTTTGCTATAAAGTGACCGGGCTTACCACACTTGTAGCAAACCTTCTTGGAACGGGGCTTGTAATCTTTCCCCTTCCTTTGCTTGAGGATTTGGCAAAAGCTTTTGATGATTAAAGCCATCTCCTCATTGTCGAGCTTGGAGGCGTCGATGGGAAGCCTACTTGACATAGAATCTTCCTTCTTCTCCTCCGTCGCTTTGAAGGCTACTGTCGAAGGGCGCACCGGACAGTCCGGTGCGCCAGCCACGTCACCCAACCGTTAGGGTTCGACCGTTGGAGCTCTGGCATGTGGGGCCACCGGACAGTCCGGTGGTGCACCGGACAGGTCCTGTTCACTGTCCGGTGCGCCATCTGGAGCCTGCTCTGACTCTGCGCGCGCAGTCCGCACTGTTCACTGTTCCTTTTGCAGTCGATCGTTGGCGCAGTTAGCCATTGCTCCGCTGGCACACCGGACAGTCCGGTGCTACACCAGACAGTCTGGTGAATTATAGCGGAGAGGCAATCCCAGAAACCCGAAGGTGACAAGTTCGAAGTTGATCTCCCTGGTGCACCGGACACTGTCCGATGGCACACCGGACAGTCCGGTGCGCCAGACCAGGACAGCCTTCGGTTGTCTTTTTCTCTTTTTATTTGAACCCTTTCTTGGACTTTTTATTGGTTTGTGTTGAACCTTTGGCACCTGTAGAACTTATAATCTAGAGCAAACTAGTCCAATTATTTGTGTTGGGCAATTCAACCACCAAAATCATTTAGGAAAAGGTGTGAGCCTATTTCCCTTTCACTTTGAAAGACTCAACTTGGGGATAGTTGCACATGCTGAAGGGATCACCATAGAAGTGGAACCTACCTTAGAGCAAGAAATACGCAAGGGTCAGATCGGTGATGCTAAAATTCAAGAAATCAAAGATCTGATGGTAGAAGGTAGAGGTCTAGACTTCACGGAGGATGAGCAAGGCACAATATGGTTCAAGAACAGGATATGTGTTCCTAAGATTGACACCCTCCGTGAAACCATTCTGAAGGAAGCCCATGACTCTGATTACTCTATTCATCCTGGTAGCACCAAGATGTATCAGGATCTGAAACAAAAGTATTGGTGGTATAGGCTGAAAAGGGATGTTGTCTGACATGTGGCAGTTTGTGATGTTTGCTAGAGGGTAAAAGTTGAACATCAGAGACCAGCTGGATTACTTCACCCGCTAAGATACTCGAATGGAAGTGGGAAGAAATTGGTATGGATTTCATCGTTGGTCTACCCCGCACTTCTGTAGGGTATGACTCTATTTGGGTAATCGTGGATAGACTAACCAAAGTAGCTCACTTCATCCCTATGAGAACCACTTACATATGTGCCAAGCTAGCCGAGTTGTATATGGCACGAATAGTTTGTCTGCATAGAGTACCTAAGAAGATCGTGTCTGACCGAGGATCCTAATTTACATCTCGGTTCTGGCAGAAGCTACATGAGAGCCTCAACACAAAGTTGAACTTCAGCTCGGCCTATCATCCTCAAATTGATGGCCAGACTGAAAGAATTAACCAAGTACTAGAAGATATGTTGAGAGCTTGTGCTCTGAAGCATGGCGGCAGTTGGGAGAAGAGTCTACCATATGCAGAGTTCTCTTACAACAACAGTTATCAGGCTAGTCTCAAGATGTCTACATTTGAAGCTTTATATGGCAGAAAATGCAGAACCCCTCTGCAATTATTCAAGAGGCAGAAGAACAAGTCCGTATGATTCGGGAGAACTTGAGGATAGCACAGACTCGACAGAAGAGCTATGCTGATAACCGAAGAAGACCACTGGAGTTCGAAGAGGGTGATCACGTATACTTAAAGGTGTCACCAATTCGTGGAATGAGGAGGTTTAAAGTTAAGGGCAATTTATCCCCACGCTTTATTGCACCCTTCAAAATCCTTAAGCGAGTTGGGGAGATGGCCTACCAGCTTGAGCTACCAAATCATCTGTCTGATGTACATGATGTATTCCACGTATCTCAACTCAAAAAGTGTCTCCATGTCCTGGAAGAACGGTTGCCAATGGAAGAACTTAGTGTGCAAGGAGATCTAACCTATACTGAGCATCCTGTCAAGATCCTTGACACTTTGGCTCATGTTACAAGAAAGAAAGTGATAAAAATATGCAAAGTGCAATGGAGTCACCATGTAGAGGAAGAAGCTACTTGGGAGAGAGAAGAAGAGCTACGAATAGAATTTCCCCACCTCTTCCCTAGTTCATCTTAATCTCGAGGTCGAGATTATTTTTCACGGGGTAGGATTTGTAATACCCAAATAGTTGAAGTTATATAATGCACAAGAATTTGGAAATATAAAAGGTTTATTAGACTACTTGTGTTGTTTTTCTCATTTTTGCATATTCAAATCATGGGGTCACCTTGACTACCCACAATTGTATTAAATAAAGAAAATAGTGCATCATGTTGGAGCTTATTTGTTTGTGCATTTAATGATACTAATAATAGTAATAAAAATTCATTAATATTGAAATTGGGATTAAACCTAAGTTGAAATCTAACATTGGAAATGAAATAGAAAAGGAAAGAGGAGAAAAGGGAAACCCTATATACAATGTAAAGAAAAATACATAAATAAATATATTTTCTCATACTAGCATCTTTGATTGGTACATTTAACCTAAGCACAAAAAATCACAACAGAATTTGGATTCAAAGTTGAGATTCAAAAAATGAAAAGAAAGGAAATGAGAAGAGAAAAGAAAAAAAGAAAAGCTTGGACACCCGCCTGGGCTGAAATCGGCTGGGCGGCCCAACTGACGACGCCTCCGCGCTAACCTAGCCCGGCTGCTCTATGCACCGACACCTGGGCCCGCGCATTCAACTCCCTTCTCTTCTCGCACCCACAGGCGGGTAGGCCGGGGATGACAGGAAGTCCACTCATCGCGCTAGGAACTAGTCACTGGCGGGTGGGGCCCTTATGTCAGCCCTTTCCTCTCTGACGCAACAGCCCGCGCGAAAACACCTCCGCGGCGTGGAACGTGGCACATCTTCCTTCCCTCCCCTGACCAAGGTTGCAGAGATAAATTGGAGCCCATGGACCGTCCTGTTAGCCCACGCATGAAAGCCCCGAGCAGTCGTCGCCGCTCGGAAGTCTCCAGTTGCGCAAACCCCTCACGCCCTGAGACACAGAGGACCACGTGGATCGTGTGCCACTCCTCCCCGGGCGCGATCAACAACCAGGGAGCTAGTGATTGCTCACCGGAGTCTAGAAACTGCGCCAAGCAATTTTTCCATCGTGAACCCGCTCGGTCGTCGCTTAATCCTCCGGTGAGACACGTCCCACCGAATTCACTTCTCATCTGCTGCGGTTAACGCTTATCGGATCGGTGCGGATACCCCGGGGTAGGGTTTTGGTTTACTCGGCAATGGATCGTCGCAGGTGTTGCGCTGCCGCCGTCCAGTCGGCCAGGGAAGAAGAAAGCTCTGGTGCCGTCTGATCTCCTTTAGATGGCTCAGATTAGATATCGAATACCCTTTCGCCCACTTTCGATCTAAATCGTAGATCTACAAATGGGCGGATCTGATCGTGACTTGCCACGTCCTTGATTTGGGCTGGGGGATCACGATCCAACGGCCGAAAGCGCATACCGATTCATAACCCCCGTCGATCGAATCGTGACCGTCCACTCATGATGTGGCGGCCAGGGTTTCTAGATACCCCTTCGGCCCGACCTTTTTACTAAAGAGACCCCGAATTTATTTACAATTAACCTGCCGTCCTTAGTAGTGAGAGAATAATTGAAGTTTAGTCCTGTTATTTATAAGTTAGCCCCCACGCTTTCCAGTAATTCTGCGCGCAGTCCAGAGGGCTGGAAAATAGGATAAAACCAATATAGAAAATAATTTTAGTATTAAAATAATTCCAAAAACTTGTTTAAATCATAGTAAACTCATTTTAATTTCTTTTTGACCCATTCTAGTTGCTATAATCTTGTTTTAATATTTTTTATCACCTGGTAACTCTGTTTTGTCATGAAACATAGGCTAAAATTATTCATTTAGTTTAATCTATACCAATCACTTAATAACTTCAGAAAATTGTAACTCGATAATCGTAACTCCAAATTTAGTGATTCTTGTTCCTGCGATCTCGTTATGATGCGTAGAATATTATTATGCAGTAGGGTCTCATGTTTGGTGTGATGTTAATTTCTCCTGTACCATGTTTGTTTGTATTGTTGGCAATAGACGAGCAAGCCACTGAGGACCCCGGTGTTCAACAAGTGGATAATTCTGAGCAAGAGGTCGTTGAAGGCAAGTTGTGCCCTTGACCACTTTTATTTACCCAATAATGTTCTCTCTAATCATTATGGCATGATTAGGCTTAATTTTGATGGGAACCCAATAGGTCACCCTAGTATGCTTTATCTTGTGCCTTGATCACCACTGAACTTTTTGGGTAGTCTTGCTAGTGCTATATGTGCTTTTGGGTGTTGAGATAAATTTGGCACATGATCATTCCTTATTATTACTATTTATTATTTATTGTTCATGATAAGATTATTGTGTTAATTGGAACATGGAGAACCACCTGGGAAAACAGTGCTACCACAAGGGTGGAATGGGACACCCTTGGCCAAGTAACATTGCTTGGCCAAGTAAAAGCAATGCTCAGCTTCAACCATTATTTATTGATCAGCCTTACATATCACATGGGCTCACACCTTTGGTGAGTTCATGCACATTATTCCCCACAACTTGTTGAGCTATGATCTTTTGTGAGCTTACCCTTATGATATATAAACCCCCACAAGAGAAGAACGGGTGGTCCAGGAGGAGCCTTACAATGAAGAGTACGAGCTTATCTAGGTGGCGTCTCCTAGTCAGCTTGATGGCGCCAAGAAATAATACTTAGTTCTCTTTATTGTTCTCATTTATTTTTATAAGACTTCCGCTATGTAATAATGATACTTGTGACATTTATCTCTATATACTTTGTTATTATATGTGGTGTACTTCTTTGGCGCACATATGAGATGCACCCGGCTTTATCCCTTAAATCCGGGTGTGATAGTTACCGGCCTGCTACACAAAGACACAGACCAGCCCTCCCCCACCCCCACTCAGCCACTCCCCAGCGCCAGAGGCCCAGCCCACAAATGCCTTGTGCCCTCGCCCGTCGTGGCCATATAACCCTAACCCTAACGCCACTCTGCCCACTCGCTCCACTCCTATTCTCACGCCTCTCCGCTTGGCGCTTGTGGCTCGCCTCTCGCTCAGTCGCTCTCGATCTCTCCGCTGCGCTCTTGCATCGCCTCTCATCGTCTCTCGAACCCTCCAGATTTCGGTGCTCCTTACCTCTATGCGATTGGCCTACCTTGCCTCCATCATCGTCGCCTCATCGGTTTCGGTCATTCTGACGTGCTGGTGCTCGGGTGGCCTGGTGCTCGTGCTCCTGCTCCGGCTCCTCCAGTCCTCCCCCTCTGACCTCTGTACCTCAACCTCAAAGGCACCAGCGCCGACGGCTGTGAACTGGTGCTTGGTGCTTCGGATCTGCTCCTGACTGTGAGGTGTGTGGATCCGTGAGGAACCAGTGCGCATCGGCTCCAACCGTCTCCATGGCAAGTTGGCGACGGAACCAGTGCTCCAGATCTATTGCGCACTGGTGACATCTCCCTGTCCAGCACAGAGGTAACCAGATCTGCTCTGGATCTACTGCTCACTAGTGTTCATCTGCTCTCCTCTGTTAAGCTCCTAATCTAGTTGTTGTGTGATGAACTGATGAACTGCTATTTCTTGGAATCCTGATCTGCTTGTTGTGCTCTAGATGTACTGGTAACACCATCGACGAGCCGTGTTTGGCATAGAGCCACAGAGGTAACCTGATCTTGATCTGTTGTTTAGGTTTGAATCCTATGAAGTGTTGTTTAGGGTTTGGGATTTTTATTCCTATGAATAAAGGTGGCTTTGTTGATCTGTTGTTTAGGTGTTTTTGATCTATTGTTTAGGCCTTTAGGGTTTAGGTGTTGACTGTTGATCTATTGCTTAGGTGATTTTGATTTGTTCTGTTGGCTATTGTTTAGGTCGTTACAAATATATACTGTGAATTGTGATTTGTGTAAGTGTGAAGGTGAAGCTAACAAGTTGTTGATCTGTTCTATTAATCATTCTTTAGGTGTTGATCTGTTGTTAGGTCTCATCTGTGTGAGGCATATAGCTTTGACCTCATATACTTGTGAATTGTGATCGGTGTAAGTGTGAAGCTGAAGCTGACAAGCTGTTGATCTGTTCTGATTTGTTCTGAGCTGACAAGCTGACCAACTGTCACAGGTAAAAGAAAACAAAACTGGGGTTGATTTATGCATCTGATTGTACCTCTGAGTTCCCATATCCTGGTTCTACCACACCTAACCTTGGTAGTGGAACATCAGCATCTGCTTTGCTTCAATAAGCAAACTCTAGTGCTGGCCTTAGTTCACTTGACACAGAGATGTCCTCCTACCTGGATAGTGACACTTTGTAGAAGTTTGATGAGGACTTCAATATCCTAAAATGGTGGCATGAACATAAGTTGTCCTATCCTGTTCTCTCCATCTTAGCTAGGTATGTTATTTCTGTTCCTGTTTCAACTATATCCTTAGAATCTGCATTTAGTCTCTATAGCAGGATAATCGAGGAACGATGAAGGCGCCTAGCACCAGAAATGGTAGAGATGCTTCTTTGCATGAAAGACTAGGAACTTGGTGAAGCTAGAGGGCAGCACTGTACACAGGACCAAGAACTTGAAGATGCATTTGAAGGACTTTATCTTGATGACCCTTAGGACTTTTATCTTCCTAGTTCCTACTCCATTCGGTTGATTTGGAAATCTGGTGATGTAAGTTGTAATATGTAACTAAACAAACTTGACATGAACTATTAAATTAGAGATGGGTTGTACTTTTTTCCTTTCTAGGGTTTTCTCATGAGGAGTGAGTTTTTACCTAGAAAGGTTTTTAATGAGGCAGCCATTGCACGAACAACTCTAATCCTTTATTTAGGATCTACTCTTTATCTCAACTGTGTGAATGTGCAAGTGTGAATCTATGTATACTTCTAATTTGTATATATATATATATATAATATAAATTGTGTGAATGTGCAAGTGAAGGGATAATGTGTAAACTGGTATTTGTCATGCTAGGGCTGGCACAGGCTCCTTCATGGGCGTGCTTTCCGGGCCAACCTGGCACGGTTGGAACGAATCAGTGTCGTGCTCGGCTCGTAGAATTAGCCTGTCGGGTGACACAACCCGACACGGTTATCTGTTAGGGCTTATTCGTGCCAGGCTCAAACGGGCCAAGCCGGAATGGGCTCGGGCTGGGCCGTGCCGCCCGTTTGGACATCTATAGTTATAGGCTAAACTTATCACTTCTGCTAAGCCTACATCTTCGAAAAGAGCTCCGACCCACACGGAAGCATGCGATCTGCCACTAGCTTATCTTCGTCTCTGCATGCACGGGAGTTTGTTATGAAGCCTTCATGCTGATGTTCTTGAGTTCCACATCATTTGCTAGCTTGAGTCTGCCGATTGGTCTATGAAGCTCATCCATCTGGCCCACTGAGGCTTTTCAACAGCCCATATACTTAATCCGGGTCACTGGTACCTAGGGGATATCTATCCCCCATAAGCTCTCATACGCTCTTTCTCACGTTGGATGATGAGTTGTTGAACCCTTGTCTTGGACCTCATTGCGTTGTTTCTTGGCTGCAAGGGTATCCCTTTGCTTCTAGAGGTTGCTGGCGCACATGCAAAGGCTCTTGAGTAAAATTTTCTCTTTTGTGTTGATGCCGAGGTCTGCTCCATTTAGCAGGTCGCCTTCACCCTTGTTCGCGATGGGCATGCCTAACGAAAGGGTGCCACTGATTCTCTGGTTGTGCGAAGCCTGGTGGTATTGTTGATGGCATGTTTCTTGTTATGTCTGGTCATATTTTGGCCTTGTAGGGGTGACTCCGTGGATTGAATGGTTCAACATCTTGGGTTTCTGAGATGCAAGTGTAAATACATGCCTCTAGGGATGGTGGTAGTTCCTGGTTATGAGGCTGGTAGTTTTCACCATCGGGCTCGGTGATGAGGAGGGACGTTTTGGTGGATGATTGTGGGATGTTGTCGGCGAAGGCAACCTTAGATTTCTTAGTGTTGGTGAGGGCCGCCTGGTCGACTTCGTCCATGGGGGAGGAATTGGCCCCAGTGTTGACTTTTTAGGAGCCATCATGGGATTGGTCTTTAGAGCACAAATGGTGGGTGCCAAATGTTGGTTCCGACAGGTGGGCCCCAACACTCGTGAGTAGGTGAGAAGCTCGAAGTACAACAAAACGTTAGGTAGGGAACTGTTGCGTCTCGTCGAGCGTGTCCTGTCCAACTACAAGGTGGGGATATTTATAGGGTAACTGGGGTCAATAACCTAAAATGCATTTGTGTCGTGCCCCTGGTTACCAACTACATCCCAAGAATATGATGTACAACGGGATAATTACAGCGTCGTAACGCTCAGGGTCGGACGCACCAAAATGTTCACCCGATTACTACACTGACAAGTGGGTCCATCGAAGCGGCCCACAAAGCCTTGGGCGACTCTGTGGTATCTATGCTTCCCCCAGGTCTTTGTCCTCCAAGCGCCCTCACACCTAATGGTTGGGCACCTCAGCAATGTCCATGTGGGAGGTCCGTGAAGGGAGCCTTCATCCTCAGGGCGTCTAGCTCAATACACGCCAGCCTTTGCTTGGTTGACATGACGTGGATACTTCATTTCGGCTAGCCCATGTAGAGATGTCTTTGTGAGGTTGTCGTCGGCCACGGTGAATGGAGGCTCTACTCGTAGCATGAGCTCATCGAAGTCTCTGGTCTTCGCCTAGCTTGGTCGATCAACGGAGGGTTGACTGAGGTATGGTTCGGCCTCCGTCCCAACAAGAAGCTCCATCTCCTTGGCTGCCTCTACATCTAGTTGAACTGTCATGAGTCACCCACGCTTGCCCATTTGGCTATAGCCTTTGTTGTTAACGACTTCTCGTCCTCCTTGCCCAACACTCTCATGTGGCTTGTTGGGTCCCCGGGCTCAACGGTCGGCTTTGCAGATGACAACAACGGGCGGTGAGTCTAGCTTCTAGGCGTGGTCACCGTGGCAGATGAGCGCCACCAGAGGCCGAACCACACTGGTATGAAAACACAGAGAAAACAGAGCTTGGTATGCGCAACTGCCGCAACATATTTTCTAGGTTTTACTACACTTAAGTGTTACATGGACCTAATACCCGGACCTCCCCATCCCCCCCACCACAAGTCGTGCCCCACGTTCTCCTCTTTTCTAGGATCAGTGGACTCATGCAACGTGTCCAAGCAACAGGGTCGTCCTGATCAGGCGGTCACAGCGCAGTCAGTTACTGCACTGACTGCCCACGATTCTACGCCTCAACTAAAAATTATCCAACTAGATTACATAAAGGAAACTTTTATTTATACTAACAAATCACCCCCTAATCTAGTTGAACCGGAGCCACTCCCATCTTTGTCCTCAGCTCCACGAATTTGACTCTACCCAATGGCTTGGTCAGTATATCTGCAAGCTGGTGATCAGTCCCCACATGGTCTACATCCACCTTGCCTTGTTTAATGCAATCAAGAATATAATGATAGCGAGTGTCGATGTGTTTGCTCCTTTCATGATACACTGGGCTCTTGCTTAGTTCTATTGCAGACATATTGTCGATGAGTAGACTAAACTTCTACACCTCCTCTTTTGTAATATCTGCTAGTAGCATACTCAGCCAGACCCACTAACACACACCAAGTGCTGCTGCAATGTATTCTGCTTCACAAGATGACAGAGCAACCACTCTTTGTTTTTGAGATGACCAAGTTATTGGATTCATACCCAAATAGAACACATACCAGAGGTACTTTTCCTATGAACAAGATCACCGGAGCAGTCACTATCAGTGTATCCTAATAGAGACAAACCACCTCCTCCTCCTTTTTTGAAATTTACTCCAAAATTGATTGTTCTAGCTATATACCTCACAGTCCTTTTCACGGCACTCTAGTTCTCTTTGTTTGGAGTCTCCATGAACCTGCTAACAAGCCCAACTGAGAAGGATAAATCAGGTCTTGTATTCACCAAGTACCTTAGACTACCAATGATGCTTTTGTATCTTGTTTGATCAACTTCAGTACCCTTTGGAGCAGATGTCAGCTTTGTTCATTGTTCCATGGGAGTGTATGTAGGATTACATCGTGTCATATTACACTGATCAACAATCTTTGTTGTGTAGGAGCTTTGGCAAATTGTTATCTCACTCTCCTATTGTCTGACTTCCATACCCAAACAGTAACTGAGCAAGCCTAGGTCACTCATGCTGAAAGTATGCTTCATCTACTGCTTAAAAATGTGATTTCATTCACAGAAGGCCCACAGATAATAAGATCATCAACATAGACTCCTACCACCAACAAAGAATGGCCAGTCCCTTTCATGTACACACCATTTTCCACCTTACACTTCTAAAAACCCAGAAGGGTTAACTCAGAGTCAAGTCTGGCATTCCAAGCTCTTGGAGCTTGTTTCAAACTATATAGAGCCTTCTTCAATCTCAGAACTTTTCTAATTCTTTCTGGATCTTGAAAACCTGGTGCACTTGTTGGAATCGGACCGCCGACACATGGTGTGTCCGACACATGGCATGTCCGACACATGGCGTGTCCGACACATGGCGTGTCCATCGAGGCCACCCGCACACACGGTGTGCCCACCCAAGCTGTCGGCCCGTGACACATGCGCCTGCACATATAACATCGGGCTTTAGGTCTCTTGGGCCAACACTCCCCCAAAAAGATAGCCTATTAGGGGGTTGCACCCTCAACCATATAAACCATGCTTTCCCACCTTCACCACACAATGTGGGACTATTCCCAACAATCTCCCCCTCACACATTGTGAGCCGAGATTTGTCTGAGAATGTACTGAGCCAACCTGACTCTGATACCAATTGTGGGAACCGGACCGTCGACACATGTCTCTGATACCAATTGTCGGAACCGGACCGCCGACACATAGCGTGTCCATCGGGGCCACCTGCACACACTGCACGCGCCCACCCAGGCTGTCGGACATGACACACGTGCCCGAACGTATAGCAGCGGGCTTTAGATCTCTTGGGCCAACACTCCCCCTAAAAGCTAGCCTATTAGGGGGTTGCACACTCAACCATATAAACTATGTATGCCCACCCTCACCACACAATGTGGGACTATTCCCAACATGGCTGACTTTTAATGCCCTCGTGCTATCCTTGTCATACTGCACCCTGAAATGCAAATTTTTTCTTAGAAAAAATGCTTGGCTTCATCAGCCTTCCTTCCTCCCCTCCTGGCCTTGGTGGCTATCGACCTGGATGCTATCGGTAACATTGTTGCAAAGAAGAAGCGTGCTTGACATACACTACAAGAAACTAATAAATGTTCGTGGGTTAATTTAAGAACGTGGGTACCGACGTTCTTAATTGAGTTATGTTCGTGGGTTAATTTAAGAACGTGGGTACCCACGTTCTAAAATTAAATTCGTGGGCACGTGCTAGAACCGTTGAACTTATCGTATTAGGAACGTGGGTACCCACGTTCTTAAGTTAAATTCATGGGCCACGTGGACACCGTCGAACTTAACCCAAAACCTAAATCCCTAACCTCGTGTGTCTCTCTTCTTTCCCTCTGTCTACCGCGCGTGCCCACCGCTACCTATCAGCCGCGCGCCCGCCGCCAGCGCCCCGTCGCCACCCCGCGCGCCGGCTCGAGTACTCCGCTGTCCGCTCCCATTCCACTCCAGCCCAGCTACGTGCTGCTCCGGCACCGGCAGGCAAGCAGGCAGGAGACTAGGAGAGGAGGAGAGCTCAGCACTGCACGCGCGCTCCCCTCCCCTTGCTAGCCAAATCGATCGGTCCCCTTCATGCTCCAGGCTCCGGAGTTTGCTTTACTTCAGGTGAGATTACTTCCCCTCACCTCCGACTCCGATTCCATTCCTTTCTTTCGTTCGCTAAGGATTCAGTTTAGCTACCAGGTAGAAACCTCTCCTCTCCGGCTCCATTCATTTCATTTCATTTCATTTCACTTGCATTGATCTCTCCCCTCCTCTCGCTTGTCTCCTGCTTCATGCGGCATTTCCCGATCGATCGAGATCCGAACAAATTTGACGAGCTGCGTGTGCGTGTGTCTGCCTTGGGGAACTACTCCGTTCGTAATTCTGCAAAAGATTGGACTCGATGTAACATGCGCCCCACACCCTCATTCCAAATTGCAAATTCATAATTCTGCTCTTCAATTCCATAGAAGAACTCTTCTGCTTGTCTCCCTATGAGTCTTAGGTCCGAGAGCTATACCGCAACAAGACCGCCTTAGTGCTTAGTGAACACGCCACATACTGGAAATAACACAACAAGCAATCATGAACCTGGTCCATTCCTTGTTCCGCGAGGATGTCGACCAGTCAAGAATCAATCGATCCTTTCTGGTACTCCTGCTGAAGAAGCCATGTGCTACTTCATTCTCTATAGGGTGTTTGGTTTGAGGAATGAGCTAGCCTATCATCTTCTCACTCCTCACTATTTTTGTTTGGTTTGTGGAATGGAATGAGTTGATCCATCACCACCTCATTCCTAATAGTTAGTTAGTACTAATATGAGGAATGGGGTCATCCCACCAAATTTGGGGGGTGTTTGGTTTAAGGAATCACTACATCCAACTTGAGGTGGTGCATCATGGGTTCATTCCTCAAATTTGGTGGGATGACCCCATTCCTCATATTAGTACTAACTAACTAACTAACTAACTATAAGGAATGAGGTGGTGATGGATCAACTCATTCCATTTCACAAACCAAACAAAAATAGTGAGGAGTGAGAAGATGATGGACTAGCTCATTCCTCAAACCAAACACCCTATTGAGGAATGAACCCATGATGCATCATCTCAATTTGGATGTAGTGATTCCTTAAACCAAACACCCCCAACAAGTTCTTCAGACCAATATGTCTTTAGAATTGCAGTGTCAAGATCATCTAAAAATCCTCCCAACAAGGTTGTCGGTACCCTGAAACAGGGGTACCCCTTACTACAGTGTGAAGGCACGGTGCCCATGCGGCTATCTCTAGTCGCGTGGTAAACAGCACCCGACCCCACCATGTGGGCGGCTCCCAGGCCGCCACGTGGCCAGAGAAGACCATATGCTCAAGGCATCAACAGTGGGTCCGGACCCCCATGGGAAGGTGTCGGACCCCTGTATATACAGACCGGACCTCGAGGCAGGGTCCAGGACCTCCGCGGGTATAGGCCAGACCCCCGGGATAGGTCTCGGACCTCTCTGTGTGGGGTCTGGGCCACTCTCAGTAGGGTCCCAGGATTCTGGGACAAAGAATACCTGGACCTTAGTCAAGGCCAGACGGGGGTCCAGAGCCGACACGTGTCGGGACCATACCGTGTAGGCTTCTGCTCCCCGCTCAGGCGGAGACCCGATGCTGCCACGTGGCCCACTGCCCGTGATGTAAGCTAGCGGGCGGAGCCTGACGTAAGGCCTCTGGGCTGCGCGTCCTCTGCATTTATTGCGGATAAGGCGCACCGCCTGCTAAACTGGCAGGTGATGTGCCGCCTCAGCATTTAATGAGCCCTGTCACTCCACTGGCAGGCGATGTGCTGCCTTAGCATTAAATGTGCCATGTCCACTCCGCTAACAGGCGGCGACCAAACCATCCTGCAGGCGGTGTGCCTGTCCATTCCGTTGGCAGGCAGTACGCCCATGCTGCGGCATACGCTGTGCTCATCATGGCTCGCACGTTACCGAGGAAGCAGCCGCGAGATATTAATACTATATGGACTACGGACATTATGGCGCTCGAAGATCTTCTGGGCGACACTAGCATTGGATACTTCTATATGTATTCCCTTCGTTTTGCCCCTGGGCCCACATGTTGGGGCTCAGCACCCTTGTACGTGCCCCCCTTTGAGCTATAAAAGGGAGGGCACACGGCGTTACAAGGCAGACCCAACGTAGGCTCAATCTCACTTAGACTCTCAAACTCAATACAACACACAGTGGAGTAGGGTATTACGCTTCGGCAGCCCGAACTACTCTAAACTTTTGTGTGTTCTTCCTGTTTCCATCTAACAGGAAAAACGCTAAGGCCCCTCCTCATCTTAGGATTTAGGGCGGGTGCGTTCCGCCACCCGGCCGGAGAATTCCCTCTCCAACATTTGGCGCGCCAGGTAGGGGCTTAGGCTTTAAGTTTTGCTTGTTTTCCTGCTCGACATCATGGTCCACATCGTCAAGCACCAAGATTTCTTGCCCGAGGACTTCATGCTGGAGGAGGAGGCTGCCTCTTCCACACCGTGGGCCACCAACCTCCCTGCACCTGGGGCGACAGCTGCTGCGCACTCTGCGTGGCAGCACACTCCCGCACAGACATCCAGGGCGTCTAGGGCTGCGCCTGGGGCGCTGTCTGCGGGCAGGGAACTGTTGCGCCACCCTCCTAGCTCCACGGCCTCGCCGGGGGCCATGAAGCAGTGGCGTGACGACGTCGACCGTCTGCTCGGCATGACGCACTCTGGCTCAACCAGGGCCAGGCCTCCATCATCCCGGCGTCAACATGAGGTGTCGGCATCATGCGCTCCCCCTCAGTGAGGACCACACCGATCGAGGACTTGCGGGCGGAGCTCAACCGCCGACGTGCAGGAGAGGACGCTCCAGTCTCTCTGGGGAGGTCTAATGACCTGCGGGCAGAACTCAACCGCAGGCGCGCGGGCGAGGATGCCCGTGTGTCTCTGGAGAGGGCGCGGGAGCGCCGACAGAACGTCGATGGTCGCAACCTTCACTACGACTTCGCTGCGGTTGCACCATAGACTCCGACAGGCGCCCGAATCCAAGCGGATGTCCCATTGGCTGGCGTGGGCTGCGCCGCACTAGCGGATCATCTCCGCGCGGCGACTTGGCCATCCAAGTTCCGACCGCACCTTGCGGAGAAGTACGACGGTACGTCAAATTCGTCGGAATTCTTGCAGGTTTACGTCACCGCCATTACGGTGGCCGGTGGAGACACCGCCGTAATGGCAACATACTTCCATGTTGCCTTGTCTGGGCCGGCCCGGACTTGGCTCATGAATCTTAACCCAGGGTAGATCTACTCCTGGGAAGAGCTCTACGCAAGGTTCATAGCGAACTTCGCCAGCGCTTATCAGCAGCATGGCGTGGAAGCCCACCTCCATGCAGTGAGGCAGGAGCCCGGGGAAACTCTCCGGACGTTCATCTCCCGCTTCACCAAGGTACGAGGCACCATACCTCATATTTCAGATGCTTCCATCATCACTGCTTTCCGCCAGGGAGTACGTGATGAAAAGATGTTGGAGAAGTTAGCCACGCATGACGTGGAGACTGTCACCACACTCTTCGCTCTGGCCGACAAGTGCGCCAGAGCTGCCGAGGGCCGTGCATGGCACTCGGTGCCATAGACCGAGGCTGCCCAGACAGGTGGCTCGGGTGCCATCGCTTAGGACGACAAAACAAAGAAGAAAAAAAACCACGGCCACGAGAAGTCGACGTCTGCTGCTCTGGTCGTCGCAGCTGCGACTGGGGGCCGGAATGAGCGCAACAAGCACCCACGGCCACAGAGGGGTAACAACGGCTCATGCCCTGTACACCCCAACAGTCGCCATAACACCGCGGAGTGTCGCAAGATCATCGAACTCGCGAAGCGCATCAGCGAGCGTCGCGAGCAGACCCCAGGGGTGGCTCCTCTCCTCGTCGCCGGCCTAGCAAGGAAAGGGTCGACAGCGGCGAGGTGGCCACGGGAGAACGGGACCTCGGGTATCAGTCGCCCGAGGGGGGTCCTTAAGGATGTTTTCACCGGAGACTCCGACTCCGGCGACGACAACTAGCCGGACCACCAGAGGCTGAGGCCTGCCTTCCCCCCGGAAACCCTTATGGGCTCCCCACAGGTCCAGTATTTTGACGAGTCTATGCAGGAACAGTTGCGGCGTGAGGACGTGGATTTCATCAACGAGCGCAGGTGGCAAGCAACGATCCAAAATGCACGGTACAACCAGGCGCTTAGGCGCTACCACCAAATGTTCGTGCATAGTAGGGAGCTCGGGGTCAGGGACCTAGTCCTACGGCGAGTACTGAACCGAGAAGGGCTCCACAAACTCTCCCCTAGTTGGGAAGGACCCTTCAAGGTGACGGAAGCATGCCGACCCGGGGGTGTCCGCCTCGCCACAACTGAAGGAGTGCCTCTCCCCAATCCCTGGAACATAGAGCATTCCTGTAAGTCCAACCCACAGAAGCGAGTCCGAGGGGTTATGATTTCTTCTTGTAACTAGGTTGTGCATACGTGTACGCCAGCCCGGTGAGGTCCGCCCTCATAAGCCCGGCCTGTTGGTCTGCACTCATGCATATCAAGTTATAAAGAAAGAATTTACCTCCTCAGATGTGCTCCTATGATGGTTTTATTCTGCTACAGATTCCAGATATTATTATTTTTATCTAACCCACCCATACGGTCTCCCACCCTTGCTGGTATAATGACATCCGAATTGAGTAGTTAGGCTTGCAGTTTAGGACCCCTCTACGAAAGTAGGGGGGTCCGGCAGACTGGGGTCTAGTTCTAGAGAATGGGTACTCGTCTCCTGGGGTGGTCTGGAGCTGTGTAGCCGCTTAGCTTGGTTCCGCACCCTAAGCCTGCACGCTCTGCCACTCTGCGGCCAGTATCCTAGTATTTGGAACTATAGCCCTGTGGGTCCGAAAACCTGGGGTCCGGTTCTAAAGGATGGACGCACGTCCCCTGGGGTGGTCCAGAGCCGTGTAGCTGCTTAGCCTGGTCCCGTACCGTAAGCCTACACGCTCCACCACTCTGCGATGGGTGTCCTAGTATCTGGAACTATGATTCAGGAGGTCTGGACACACGGTTTGGCTTCCCAGGCCAAATCCTGCAGGTCCTGTTGCATGAATCAAAGGATGGCTAATACCAGACGATGGGTCCTAATGGGTGTGCTACTAACACTTCCTAGCTGAAGTTGTGTGCAGGTCCAGGTACCAGTCGAGGCTACCTCCTGGGGGCCGGGACACCAACTCTTTCTTAGGTACGCTGGTATCTAGCCTCGACACGTCGAGCCTACATCCCAGGGGGGGCAAGTACCAGGAGAGGAGTTGATAAAACCACACACAACAAGAACTGTTTAATTGATAGTTCCCAAAAGTATCTTACAAAAACAAAAGTTATTACATCCGTCTTCAAGCGGAGCCCTAGCCTCATCTCTACAGGTATGAGCTACTCGACATCAGTAGGGTCGCGCTGGAAGCGCGGGCCGCCGTCTCCACGACATCTTGTACGACCTCCCGGGCGGCGTCTTCAGTATCGGCAACCGGACCAGCGGTCACCATTGGAGGCGACGTCAAGGCCATAAAAGCCAAAGATATGGAGGCACAAAAGATGGAGCCGCAGCTTAGCTCGCTTCTCGCCTCATGGAGTTGGAGCTAGACCAGTTCATGGAGGTGTACCATGGGATGCTGGTGAAGCTCACGCGAAAGATGGAGCCGCAGCTCAGCTCGCTTTCCACCTCTGGAAGGTCGCTGCACAACACCCTTTCGTCTGAGCGCAGGCGGAAGAAGCGTCACCCCCACGAGCATCTCGCAGAGGTAGGCGAAGATGGCCGCCTGGAGGATGAAGTGGGGCGTGAAGTGCTGAGGTTGGAGGCCGAGCTCCTCCAGCAGCAGCACAAAGAAAGACGAGATCGGCAGCACCAACCCACAGGGGAGGTTGGAGACGAAGAGCACAAACTCCCCGCCGACGAGATCGTCGAGGGGAGAGGTGCCGACATGGATCCTTCCGGCGAATGCCGGCGCACCCCATCCAAGCAGGTTGCGCACCAAGTTGAGTGCCACCTCAGACTGGAAGCACTCGGGAGGGTCTAGCAAGGCCATAGCGGCTACGGCGGCAGAAGAGCGCGGAGAGCTCGAGGGCAAAAGGGCGCAGTGAGTGAAGAGAATGATTGCCGCACTCGGGTGAATCCCTTTTCAAGGAGGACTCTCCCACTCACGCCCCGAGACACCGCAGAAAATCTCACCCGACGCGCACCAAGGCGACCTAGCCTCTAACACGGGGGCTCGGGTCCACAAAGTTATACAGCTGGTGTGCGGGTCTCCGAGTGCGAAGAAGGCAAACCGCCACACGAGGAGCGAACCGCCGTGCCTCTTCATCTCCGCCAAAAGCAGCGGCCCAGCCTCTGACACGGGGGCCCTGGCCCATGAGTCATACTCCTTGGGCGTCGGTCTCCGAGTGCGAAGAAGGCGAACCGCCACACGAGGAGCGAACCGCCGTGCCTTTTCATCTCTGCCAAAAGCAGCGGCCTAGCCTCTGACATGAGGGCCCGGGCCCACGAGTCATGCTCCTTGGGCGTCGGTCTCTGAGGGCGAAGAAAGCGAACCACCGCGTGAGGAGCGAGCCGCCGCCCGCGGGAGTGCACCTCTTCACCTCCACCAAAAACAACGGTCCAGTCTCTGACACAGGGGCCCGGGCCCACGAGTCATACTCCTCGAATATCAGTTTCTGAGTACAGGAAGAGCGAGCTGCCACTCGCGCCAGTGCCTCGCCTCCTCGGGGCCGCCGCAGAAGACAGAGAAGGTAATTTTTCAAACTAGTGCAGCGGAATCGAGGCACCTCGTGCGTGGCCCGGGGAAACCATCATGTGTGGGGCCGCGGGTCAGTCAGCCGCGGGGACAGACGTGGCAGTTGGCGTGATCGAAAGTGGACTGGCAGTGATTACGTCAGCGAGCGCACGGAAGCGGCGCACCAATCGCCGACCAGGCTTTGGCCCCACCTGCAAGCTCGTATCCTCCCCTGAGGTGGGCCCGGGGGCCACTGTTGGTTCCCTGAAACAGGGGTACCCCTTACTACAGTGTGAAGGCACGGTGCCCATGCTGCTATCTCTAATCGCATGGTAAACAGCACCCGACCCCACCACGTGGGTGGCTTCCGGGCCGCCACGTGGCCAGAGAAGACGATATGCTAAAGGCATCAACAGTGGGTCCGGACCCCATGGGAAGGTGCCGGACCCCTGTATATATGGACCGGACCTCGAGGCAGGGTCCAGGACCTCCGCGGGTACAGGCCGGACCCCTGGGACGGGTCCCGGACCTCTCTGTGTGGGGTTCGGGCCACTCTCAGTAGGGTCCCGGGATTCTGGGACAAAGAATACCCGGACCTTAGTCAAGGCCAGGCGGGGGTCCGGAGCCGACACGTGTCCGGACCATACCGTGTACGCTTCTGCTCCCCGCTCAGGCGGAGACCCGATGCTGCCACGTGGCCCACTGCCCGTGATGTAAGCCAGCAGGCGGAGCCTGACGTAAGGCCTCTGGGCCACGCGTCCTCTGTATTTATTGCGGATAAGGCGCACCGCCTACCAAACTGGCAGGTGATGTGCCGCCTCAGCATTTAATGAGCCCTGTCACTCCACTGGCAGGCGATGTGCCGCCTCAGCATTAAATGTGCCCTGTCCACTCCGCTGACGGGCGGCGACCAAACCATCTTGCAGGCGGCGTGCCTGTCCATTTCGTTGGCAGGCAGTACGCCCATGCTGCGGCATACGCTGTGCTCATCATGGCTCGCGCGTTACCGAGGAAGCAGCCACGAGATATTAATACTATATGGACTACGAACATTATGGCGCTCGGAGATCTTCTAAGCGACACTGGCATTGGAAGCTTCTATATGTATTACTTTCGTTTTGCCCCTGGGCCCATATGTTGGGGCTCAGCACCCTTGTACGTGTCCCCTTTGAGCTATAAAAGGG
This sequence comes from Zea mays, assembly GCF_902167145.1. NCBI lineage: Eukaryota > Viridiplantae > Streptophyta > Magnoliopsida > Poales > Poaceae > Zea > Zea mays. The sequence continues at coordinate 152,279,150 of NC_050105.1, forward strand.
AAGGCACACGGCGTTACAAGGCAGACCCAACTTAGGCTCAAGCTCACTTAGACTCTTAAGGTCTCAAGCTCAATACAGCACACAGTGGAGTAGGGTATTACGCTCCGGCGGCCCGAACCACTCTAAACCTTTGTGTGTTCTTGTGTTCTTCCCGTTTCCATCTAACAGGCACAACGCTTAGGCCCCTCCTCGTCTTAGAATTTAGGACGGGTGTGTTCCGCCACCCGGCCGGAGAATTCCCTCTCCGACAAAGGCTATAGCGTGAGATCCAATGTCTAGTGGATGTCGATCAGGCCGATCGTTTTCTGAGAATTTTGTTCATGCATGCGCTCGAACTGGTGTAGCGGTGTCACAAGAGAAGGCTACCGTCCTTAAGGTCATCTTCACCAAGGCTTTCGTTCAACGCTTTCAATTGGGACACCCTGAGAGTAGTTCTCCATGCTAGAGGCTTGACTGACCTTTGGATCTCCTAGACAATCAGGCTTCTTTCGATCTCTAGAACTATTGTCGTCGTTAACAACGTCATCTTGGGTCCCTGGTTTGAATGTAAAAGGGGTTGTGTCAAGGCGACCTAATGTCCCCTTACCTCTCCTCCTGGTGGCCGACGATGTCCTCCAATCCATGATCAAATAAGAGGGGCATCAATCACCCTGCCTCCGTCGGTTTCCCGTGCCTAGAGTTCGCCACCTTCGTGCTGCCTCCTATGTTGTTGGCTGCTTTGGAGTTTGGAAACGGAGAAATGCCGTGATCTCAACGGGGTTTACTGGCCTCCCCATCGGAGCTCCTTCGACAATTCAAGGATGAAGCTCTCCTCTGGCGCTGCCGGCTGTGGCGTCCTGATCATAACATCGTCGGTGAATGCTCCAAGTGCCTCCAACCCCCCCCCCCCCTGCTGTCTCTCCCCTTCCCCTTGTAAACTCGTCAACTTTAATTTTGCTTCATGAGGCCCTAATGATAGTAATTATGAAAAATCCAAACCATACCCTACAGGCCTACAACCCTGTTGTTTAAATAATTAGTGAAGTTATTACAACTCTGAGAGCAGATCGAGGTTTACACCTAGCTAGTGGCAATAAGAACGAAGAGAAAGAATGAGTATGTAGTTAGCTTTAGCTCATGGTGTGTCTAAGCTTGGCATCGACCGGACGGCCTTGCTTTGTCCATTGACCAATGACCCCTCACCCCGTCGTGTCAGTCGCTAGCAGTGGGCCAGTGGCCGTCCAAGCTCCACGTGCCCACCTGCTAGCAGATAGCTAGTGCAGCAGCATGCATTCTCTCCGGCCCCCTCCTTGGCTTTGGCTCCGATCCCTTCCTCATTATTGGGCCGGCCGGCCATCTACAACTCCGTCCATGCATATCTCGATCGATCTCTTGGTGGTTTCCGGCAGACCGTACCTGCATTTCGGTCGCCGTCTGCTTGTTCCACCGGCCGGCGACAGATCGAGTGGCGCGTACGTGGAAGCAATCAGCAGCAGGCCAGGTACGGTAGCGGGCAGCGACGGCCATCGCGGGCCGGAGGCTTTCCTCCGATCCCTCCCGCTGGTCTCGATCGGGCTTTAAGGTCTTGCTCGCAGGAGAGGAGGGAGCAAAGAACGAAGACACAAACAATATAATATAGAGATTATCTATATATATTATATTAACGGATCGACGTACGATCGAGAGCCGGTGAATGGTGATGAAGCCGGGCGGCACCCTCAAGTCCCGGCGAGGCAGTGCCGGGGACGAGGAGGAGGCCTACATCGTCGGCTTCCCGGTGACCCCGCGCAAAGACTACTGCTGGTCGTCGTGGCTGCTCAAGGCCGTGGTGGTGCTGGTGATGCTGATGGCCGGCGTGTTCATCGGGCTGTCGGCCAACGTCAACGTGTCGCGCTACTACTACTACAGCAGCATTGGGTCCTCGTCACCCTTGTTATCTTCTTCCTCTTCCCTGCAGGCCGGCAGCAGTGGTAATAATAATGGCGATGTCGTGGCTGCTTCCACCGCGAGCCGCAGCTGCAGGAATAATAATACTAAGAAGAAGAGGATCCAGCAGAAGGTGACGGCGGCGGTGCTTCTGGACTTCCGTGGTTTCGTGGATCCCGGCCCGACATGGGGCCACTCGATGTCGGACCCTGAGCTGTTCTGGCGGGCGTCCATGGCGCCGCGCGTGGAGGAGTACCCGTTCCAGCGCGTGCCCAAGGTGGCGTTCCTCTTCCTGACGCGCGGGCCGCTGCCGTTCGCGCCGCTGTGGGAGCGCTTCTTCCACGGCCACGAGGGGCTCTACTCGGTGTACGTGCACGCGCTGCCAGGCTACGCAGGGCGCTACCGGCCGTCTTCGCCGTTCCACGGGCGGCAGATCCCGAGCGGGGAGGTGTCGTGGGGCTCCATCACGCTGGTGGACGCGGAGAAGCGGCTGCTGGCGAACGCGCTGCTGGACTGGTCCAACCAGCGATTCGTGCTGGTGTCCGAGAGCTGCGTGCCGGTGTTCAACTTCCGGACGGTGTACGAGTACCTGGTGAACTCGGCGATGAGCTACGTGGAGTCCTACAACATCGATGTGCCCCAGTGCGCGGGGCGGTACAACCCGCAGATGGCGCCGGAGGTGCTGGAGGAGCACTGGCGCAAGGGCTCCGAGTGGTTCGAGATGAGCCGGGACCTGGCCGTCGACGTGGTGGCGGACCAGCGCTACTACGCGCTGTTCCGGCGCCACTGCACGCCGTCGTGCTACCCGGACGAGCACTACATCCCGACGTTCCTGCACCTGCGGCACGGCGCGCGCAACGCCAACCGGACGGTCACCTGGGTGGACTGGTCGCGAGGGGGGCCGCACCCGGCGCGCTTCGGCAAGGCTGCCACCACGGCCGACCTCATGGCCGCCATCCGGAGCAACGGCACGCTGTGCCTCTACAACGGCAAGCCCACCACGGTCTGCTACCTCTTCGCCAGGAAGTTCGCGCCCAGCGCGCTGCCCATGCTGCTCAACTTCAGCAACACGCTGCTAGACTTCTGAATTTTCTCATTCTGTTTTTTTTCCCTTTTCTACTGAGTGTCTAGGATAGCAACACATATGAAAACTCAAGAAGCAGACAAGTGTTTGTTTCGATAGGATCAAAAACTCATGGGCCTAACAGATGGACGAACTTGCTAGCAGCTGGTCTGCTAGACATAACAGGTGTAGCTAGATGAAGCACAATGCTAGTAAGGGATGAATGAATACATATGAGCAATCGGTGATATCTTGAGTAGTCGAAGGAGATGCATGTCATTCATAAATGTTGAAGAAATCAAGAATGTTTAGTTCATTTTGAAGCCTGCAAAACCCTGCTTCATCAAGTGACTTGGTGAAATTATGGACAGGTTGATCTTTATTGACTACACTCGAATATCCCCTTTGCCTTGATGACCTCTTATCAAATGATGTAATATATATCAATGTGCTTTGTCTTTCAGTGTTGAACCGGGTTGATGGCACTCTCATTATCGCATATCGGTGTCACTTAATTATGTGAATTTAATTCCATAGTCAAGCAATATATGGTGATATCATCTATAGAAGGTGAAAAGGTATCAAGCAAAAGCAAGAATGAGCGATAGATTGTATAACTCATCTCATATGCCTTAGCATTGATCCCATCTTTCTTCGTATTGAACAAGTTTACAAACATACATTCGGCTTCCTGACACAAGATAGCATGAAAGCACTTCAAAGCCAAGTAAAACAAAGTTAAGGCCCTCCAAGGTGTCTTTATGCAGTGCATTGTTCATCAATTTATAGAAAAGGATGTTCGTAGAAAATTAAAATCTTGCCCATAAGATTTACAAACATGATTTACAAATAATATAGGGATATTATTGTCTTTTCCCTTTCTTTCTATATTATTGTCTTTTCCCTTTCTTTCTTGTCGCGCAAGTCTTGAACCTCTTCTTCTTCATCGACTTTGCATCCAAAGCTTTTCTTCATGCCGAGGCTGACTACTTTGGCTTGCACCTCTGCAGCTTATGTGTACAGACAAAGCCTCTCCACACAATGCTTTGGACGAAGGTTAGCATCGCCCATCCTTCATTTTATACTTGAAACACATTTAATCATGCCAAAGTGAAGGTGTTTTGAGGACCTTCGGTAAGGTAGGCCCCCAACAGTAGCCCCTTGCGGAATGAGTTTGTTTCTTCATAACGAGCTTAAATCGCAAAAATCAAAATTGGGACGCTTTGTGCCGAAGGTACGAAAACACCTTCCTGAAGAAAACACCTTCCTGAAGATCCATTGTATAATGAAGTGTTCTAAAGGTTGTCGCCTCCCAGTCAACTTTGCGTTGCTAGATCGTTGTCTCCTTGCGATGTAATTATTTATTTATTTTGTACAGAACTCCTATTATATAATAAAGTTGTAACATTCGTTTCTGTACCACTATTCATCATATGTGTAAGACTTGGTCCCAGCACATATGTTGTTTATGTTCGCGCCCGAGTTCCTTAAATCCAAGTGTGACACCTGTCGTCTGTTGCTACGGGGCGAAGAGAAATGGGAGAAAAGGACTCGACTCCACCCTTTTATTGTCGCTAGAGGTCGGTTTGGGGAAATCGTGGTTACGCTAGCCTGAGCCCAAGCTCCCCGCACGATGGTTACAGTGAAGTCCGCTTCGTGCACGTGGCAATGGAGGAGGGGGTTGGCGAGTTGGGCCCACATGTCGGCGTGTGGTGAGATGGGCACGATGTATTGCAGCGGTTGCGTGGGAGCTGACACCAGGGCCCAGACATCGGCGCCGACACCAGGGAGCTGGGTAGCGCAGGATCCAGTTGGTCCTCGGGCGGGGACTGCGCAAGTGGGTCGAGAATAAAGTAGCAGGCCCAGCTAGGTTTTCTTCTCCTTTTCTTTTTATTCTCCTTTTTTTTCTTTTCTAATTTTTTTATTTCAAATGTGAATTCAACTTTAGTTGTGAAATTGTACCCCCGTTAAATGTACAAATTGAGTACCCCAGTATGGTGAGGTTTGATATATTTATATATTTATTTCTCGGTTTATATAGTGTTTTTCTTTTCTTACTCCAAGGCTTTGATTCCAAATTAGGTTTTAAATTCTAGTTTGTACATCAATGTATTGTTTTTGATATTATTATTTTTATTATTTATAGATGCACAATCAAATAAACTCCATCATGATGCATATGTTATTTATGTGTCTCTTGTTTAGTTGTTCACTTTTAAATATATTATTCACATGTTCTAATAAGTAGAGGCCACACGAATAAGGAGATCAACTCTATTCTCATTATTTACATTTTGGGTATTACAAACTTCTTCTTGGGCTTGGAACATCTGTGAGCAAGATGAACAAGCTCACCATAATTATATCAACCTATCTCTGAGATAGACTTTCTCTTGCTACTAGAGAAGAATTATTATTTCTTGATTAAAATTTGATGCTTTTTTTGTTGTATCTTTGTTGTTTCCTTCGCCATGAGTGCTAGCTTTACATCAACTTTATCATTACTTGAGCTCTCAAGATTTTTTTTTATTTTTGCTTTGTCCTTCTCATGGTTGGCATTGAGAGCCAAGTCCTTTTTTGAAGAGGAGCCATCTTGAGTAGAGTTGATGAGTCGGCGTGTTGATTGAGAAATCAACTTGGTGGAGCACGGACGAGGAGCGTCGTCTTCGTACTGTATGCAAAACAAGTACTGGGAGAGGGGGAGAGAGCTAACACCACTCATTATCCATAGAAAACCATCACACGTGAAGCATGTCCGGCCGATGATCCACCGTGCGCTACGTACTATATATTTGCTTACACGTACTGTTAATTTACGTGTGGTATTGTACAGAAGAGAATTCGCGCGCGTACGTGATCGATCACAAAAAATCGTATGACCATGAATGTTCACGGTCGTCATGGCTTCCATGATGACGGTGGTGGCGGCGCGGCGGGGAACATTGGCGGCACGGCGGAGAACATGGTGTTCTTGTCGACGGCGGTTACGCCGACTCCCCTGCCGCTGCTGGTGAGAGCCACCAGGGCCGCGACGAGGCCGGCGTTGCCTACCAGCGTCGGCTCGTTCTGCCCGAAGGTGTTGCGCGAGTCCTTGAAGCCGTCGTTCTTGTCGGGCCCGCCGACCATGGCGCCCCCCAGCAGGTTGGGGTCCGCTTTCTTGCTGTCGCGCCACTTGTAGCCGCCGGTGCACGAGTACTTGACGCCGTTGTGCGGCGTGGACGCGCCACGGTGGTGCACGTGCCGTGGGTACTTGCTGCCGAACCCAACCACGTAGCTCATCTTCTTGGGGTTGTCACCGAGAATGTAGTTGATCTGAGACCTGGCGAACTCACGGAGGTCGTTGGTGGTCATGAAGTTTGGACCGCAGTACCAGCCGGGGACGTTGACGGCCTCCATGTAGTCGGCGTAGAGCGCAGCGATGAAGGAGTTGGCGACGACGTACTGCAGCGGCTGCCCCCTGCCGTGGTTGAAGAGCGCCATCCCGCCCTTGGTGAAGTTGAAGGCGGCGAAGCGCGGGAAGTACATGCACATGTTGAGGCTGGTGGCGTTGTGGTAGCCGGCGAGCGACTCCTCGTACGGGTAGCCGGGGTTGAGGAACATGCGCAGCCGCGACAGCAGCAGCTGGGCGCCCGGGAGCTTGTTGTCCCAGCTGAACACGGAGAAGTCGAGGATGTTGAAGAAGGCCTTGGCGTTCTTGGGCAGCCGCGGGTCGGTGGCGAAGGTGAGGTAGCTGTTGTTGCCCGTGGCGTAGTACATCCACGCCGCGCTCCACATGTACTCGTCCCAGTAGCTGGTGGAGTTGTAGTAGTACTCGATGTCCGGCTGACGGAGCGAGTAGGGGGTGCGCCGACCCGACTGCCGCGCGAACTTGTACACGGTGGCCGCGCCCTGGCTGAGCTTCTTGGAGTAGGTGGCGTTGTCGCGGAACACGATGGAGGCGGCCGCCAGGGCAGCGGCGACCTCGCCACCCAGATCAGGGGCGGAGCTCACGGACAGTGAAGGGCGAGGATATGCCATGTCCTCCGGCCGGTTCCAGCAGTAATGGTCGTCCGGCCGGCTGCCGTTGATCTTAGCAGTACCCACCTGGAGTGGAGGGAGCGAGCAACTCAACAGTCAGCTAGCAGTGTCGTCAGAAATCTCAAGGGATGGATACTGTCGTTTACCTGAGCGTATAACTTGTCGATGGTGGAAGCAGATGAGTTGAAGGTGAGCAGCAGATAGTCGGTGCCCCACTTGATGAGCTCCCTGACATGGTCATACTCCCCCATGGCCTTGTACTTGGCGCTGTACTCGATCACCGACCAGCTCAGCAGCGTCATGGAGAAGGCCATCGGGAAGTGGAACTTGATGTTGTCGCCAGCGTCGTAGTAGCCGCCGACGAGGCCACCCTTGACGTCCTTGGCGTCGGAGCCGTCTGACAGGCCAGAGTTCCCGCGCCACTTGATGCCATTGTTCTTGGGAAGGTGGCCGGCTGCATGAACCATTACAATTTGAGGGATCAGAGAATACAGATCTACAGGTCCTTGCAATAGAGTAGAGTACAGTACAGGGCCATTCGGAAAGCAACGCGCCAAGATAAGCAAAAATTCAGGTCACTTACATTTCTGGGCATTGAAGAAGAGGAGCGCCTTGTGCAGCGCATCTGTGTACTGATCTGGCGGCGGCGGGCCTGGCTTCTTGTGCGGGATGGACTTGGCGATGATGATGGGGAGGCCGATGAGGACGAAAGCGGCGACGACGCACCACAAGGCCCACCAGAGCATCTTGCGCTTGACGACGATGCAACCGAGGTCCACGTACTTGTCCTTCTTCTTGGCCTCCGGCGGGCCCAGCAGCCAGCTCTGCTGGGTCTCGTCCAGCTCGTGGTGCTGCCGCGCCGAGAGCGCGCCGCGGTCCAGGTCCATGTTGCGGCTGTGGTCGTCCTCCGCCGCGCCATCGGCGATCTCGAACGAGCCGCCCCAGTGGTTGGCCGAATACATGGCTGATAGCTAGATGGCTGGGTAATTGGCTTTGATGGCGCGCGCGGTCAGCGGCGCATGGACGGGGACGGCGATGGTGCCTTCGGGCCTTCCTGGGCAGGGGAGTTTTGAAGATTAGGATGGGGTAGTTGACCTGACCCGATCCGTGCTCCATGGAGCCTGGCCTTCCCCGGTTTCCCCTTCCTTGCTCTGCTAGGAAGGGGCAGTTGGCACTGTCGGTGGCGAATTAAAAACCCTTTTCCGAAACAAAAAAAAATCATGTGCATGTAAATGCGACGTATACTGCTGTAATATGCTTGCCGATCTGTCGGTTTGTGAGTTTTGCATTGTTCCTCGCTAACAATGCAACTTGATTGACAACACATAATCTATACTACTCTATTATATTAACAGCCTAATATGGGTATATATATCTGGTGTTACCACAATCTGGGTCCGCCCCGATTGATTCTCTCGCTCCACGCGCCCCGTCTCGACGACGTGCTGTCCCACCATGATTCTGCCCCGTCTCGGCGTTGTGTGTCCCATGCCCAGCGCTCACACAACGCTCTCTTAGCTATTGCCTTGTGGGCCCCACGCCCAGCGCCCACATAGCGCTCTCTCGGTTACTAACCACAAAAAATAGTGCAGAACGAGCACTCGAACTCACACCCCCTGCTCTAGAAATTTGGGCTAACCACTAGACCACACGTAACTTAGTGTTTAGAAATAAACAATAATTATATTTAAATAAATATCTCAATACCTATTTATATGATATATAACAACTGTAACAAACCACGTGCAATTGGCTAGTATGATATACTATGGGCATAGCAACTGACTAAGGGCTTGTTTAAGAGAGCTTTACTTAAAGAATTTCATCAACTTCGATTTTTCAGTTTCAACATAAAACAACTTCAACAAATTGTTAAGGTGGGTTTGAGTAGTGTTTAGCTTGCACATGGACTCCAGCTTCTGTAATACAGTTGATTTGTGTGAGCTTTCTAGATTACCCTTGATGATTAGTGGGTTGTCACTTGAGAACCGAAGTGGTAGTGGTATGTTGTGTAACTGATGGCATGGTGGGTAATTTTTGTTCAATTGTATGAGGATGTATGAAAACAGTGTTTGTGAAGTACTCCTTGAGAAGCTTCATGAATTTCACGAAGCTGGCCTCTAGTTCCATTTTTTCAAAGCTAGAGCTCATGAAGCTAGACCTGTTTGGATGGAACAAGTTGGAATAAACATAAAATTCTTAAAATGAAGCTCTCCCAAACACACTGGCGGAGGTAAACTCCAGTCGAGTGGCGGATAGCACCCATCGAAATCTAAGATGAGGAGAGGGGCTTGAGGTTAGCCTGTTGAGACGGGTGGACGCACAAGAACACAAAGATTTAGAGTGGTTCGGGACGCCGAAGCGTAATACCCTACTTCACTTGGTGTTGTGTTGCGTGAACAAGTGTGTCTAGTCTGTGAGTTGGAACTGACTCCCCTAGTATCGAGTGTGTCGTCCCTTTTATAGTCCAAGGGGCACGTACAAGGGTGTTGAGCCCCGATAGATGGGCCCAAGAATATAGTGAGATCAGAGTAAGAGCAGAGCTGAAATCTTCTCTATCACATCTTGTCCTCTGCCCGGTCTTGATGGCGTGTGGACAAAGGCTACGTCGTAGAATGCGGCTTAGGCGAACAGACAGTGTTGTCGTGTCTCCTTTGCTTGTTCCCTTCATCTCGGTAACGCACGTGGAGCAGTAGTAGTCGTAATGAGGGGCGCCCATGTGGCGCATTGGGTCAATGGTCTTGCCTCGGTAACACGCGGGTTACAGTGCAACCTGTGCTTTATGGACTGGACATGCCGCCTGCCACCGGAGTGGAAAAATGCACGTCTTAATGTAGAGATGCCCCATGCTTGAGGCTTGCGTCAGGCTCCACCCGTTAGCTTACGTCACGTACCATATGACACGTGGCACCACCGGGAATCTGCCTGAGCGGGGAGCAAGGGTTAGAAGCGTGTGTGGGCATGACATCTCTGGACCACGCCTAGCCGGGGCTCCGGAAGGTGCTTGGGGAGCAGTCCGAGCCCCTATGGTACTAGCTTGGACACGTGGCAGAACCGGACCTCTTTAGGCCGGAGGTTCGCATGCCTCACACTGGCCTTCGGGTCCTCCCCTAGACGGGGGTATGGAAGGTACTCGGGGAGCTCGGACCCCTCCGATACTAGCATGCACATGTGGTAGCACCGGACCTCTTTAAGTTAGAGGTCTCGGTGGCACGCGCAGGTGTCCGAGACCATCCCTCGGGGGCCCGGCCCCCGGGCATAGCTATAGAGAGTACTCATTCTTGGGGCACGTGGCAAGTTTGGTGCCCTTCGGTTGGGGATCTAGAAAGGCATTCGTGGATGCTGGCCCCACCTAAGGCCAGCAACCTCGATGGATGGGCCTAGCCTATAGGCCAGGACAGACCGCCAGCGACTATGTGACTAAGGATAGCCCTAGGGGTCCCGTCTTGACCCATCAGTAGTGGGTACCCCAATCTTGAGGTACCTACAGAGGCCCAGGGCCCACCTCGGGTGAGGTAGCAAACCCACAGGTGGGGCCACAATTGTGCTTTGTTCCTGCCATGCCGTCGACGGGTGGTGTCCCGCGGCTTCGCATCCGTTGCTGCCACACCTTGTGGTGCCTTGCCACCGCTGCAAAGACAGAACTGGGAGCAAGTAATTTTTTCAAAGATTAATACGCTTGAAGAGTATGGGAAAACTAGTAGGTCATGTTTCATGAGGGCAGACCCCACTGGACTCGACCTTGTTGCCTCCTGTAAAGACAAGTTCTTTCCTCTACTGCCCCTGACATACTCGTGATCTTGGCTGTCCAGGATTATCATTGTACCAGGGGCCGACCTTGGGTATGGCTCAAGGTTGGTGTATAGTAGGTCTCCTTCTGGACCCTAACTTTGTTGTATTCAATCCATCAAATCATGCATCTAAATCTTGATGGACCTAATTTCAGGTCCGACCCTTAAATTCGTATGTGGTTCAGACTTCTAAGTACTTTGTCTGAGGTACTATGTTAGCTATTCTAGGGTGGTGGAGGGTGTAGGCCTAGGGTACGGAACCAGGCTAAGTGGCTACTTGGCTCCGGACCACCCCTGAGAACATGGACTCTTCCCCTAGACTAAGTTCCTAGTAGTCAGCCCCCATTCATCATCAAGTGGGGTCCCAAAACCAATGCAAGGTTAGATACATAACTTAGATTTCATGATTACAATTGAAGTTTGGGCCCATAGAATGGGTAGAGGAAAACAACACGTGTAAACAGGAAAAGAAATCGATGGATGAGAACATATTCTTCCATCATAACTGTATACATAAAGTGTGTTCAACAAACACTAGAGACTTGGTTTATAAGGGTGACCCTCGTCGAGCTGGGCCACAGATGGCAGCAGAGACCGGGCTTATGAGGGCGGGCTTATTGGACGGGCCATAGATAAATGCTATCCTATTACAAAGGAAGAGTACATTCTCATGCTATCTTACAAGCAGAAGCTAGGGGGATGACCTACGTTGCACAAGTGTTGATTTCCTTTAGACTTCTAGGGTAAGCAGCAGCCCGTTCTACCTTGGCGATAGCCAAAGGCAGAGCATGACGGTGGCCATCAACGACTACCACGAATGCCATGGAGCTTGGGGTGTGGCCGGCGAGTTAGGTCTTGGCGCCCTAAAGCCTATCAGCAGGTCGACGCAGGGGTAGCGTAGGTCTTGGCGCTGCCCTTAAACCCCACCAGTGTGCGTGGTGGGCCCCTACGGGACCCCCATGACCGATAGGCCACCTCCGACGAGGTGAAGTTGATGAAGGTGTGGCCCTTGCTGGATTCCTTCCTGAAATCCATTGGTAGATAGAGGAAGTCATATTGCGACTTTCCTCAACTTGGTTGAATGACCCAGGAAGGAAGTCCAACAAGGCCCGGGTATCAGAAGCCACCCGCCTGGCCCCCGCTGATTGTAGGAGAGGGTACTTCATCGCCTAGGTGGCGCTGCAATTGTTGGAGACGCTAGGAGCTCCAAGACGAGGAAGGGACTCGTAGAAGAAAACATATCATGTCCCCCCATCCCTCTAGCACAAAATGTTCAAGACGTAAACTCCAGTCAAGCGACGAAATGCGTGCACTGGAGTTGCTAGAGTGTTGGCGCAAGAACCCACAGGGGCTCAGCATCCTCCCCTACCTAACGCGCCAAATGTCGAAGGTAAACTCCAGCCAGGTGGCGGATAGCACCCGCCTAAATCTTAAGATGAGGAGGGGGCTTGAGGTTAGCCTACTGAGATGGGTGAATGCACAAGAACACAAAGATTTAGAGTGGTTCGGACCGCCAAAGAGTAATACCCTACTTCACTTGGTGTTGTATTGCTTGAGCAAGTGTGTCTAGTCTGTGAGTTGGAACTGACTCCCCTAGTGTTGGGGACTTGTTCTCAAATGCTTCGAATTAAGAACAAGGCAACACAAAGATGTTAAGTATAAATGCCCTTCGTCCGCTGAAGCATTATCTCCCCAAGGATTTAATGAGCTTCGGACGAAGGTCATAAGAAAAGTATCATGAAGATTTCACCTTCGTGATCATATTTGTAAGACAACAAACAATGGAAAATGAAATATAATGTATAAAATATATTCACATGTTTTATTATATGAATATACAAGTATTAAAACATAATATTTAGGCACATTTATACCTTCGCCTTGGAGGAAAGCAATAATTCAAGCGCGACGTGTCAATGATTACAGGATCGTGTGAACAGTGCCGGGATACTGTTCACCTATTTATAGGCACAGGATGCAAACTTCGCAAAATTACATTTGTGTCCTTTACAATCGACTACAATAATGACACAAAACATCATGGGTCTTTAAGTCAATTCATCTTTAAGTCGGTTCGACCCTTCATCTTGAGATTTGTCTTTGTGCCGAAGCTTTATAGATAATAGCTTCGGCGCTTGTTTCTGAAAAGACCTTTCGAAGGTGTTCTTTTTAGAATCTTCGGCTACGAAGCATACCCCCAACAGTAGCCCCTTCGCGGTGCTAGATCGTTTTTCGTAACGAGCTTGATCCGTGAAAAGGTCTTCTAGGCTTTGGGACGCCGAAGATCCAAAAAACACCTTCCCTGAGCTCGTTGGCGAGAAACGATTAAAATAATCGTCGCGCGCGCCCCATCTTGCACCAATTACGCGCGCGCCAGCGATTCACCTTCTCGGACCCTGTGGCCCACCGTTCAGTAAGTGCGGGTGACTGTTTGTTCGGTGCTGGAGACCTTGTCGATTCACCTTCCCACCTGCGACACTATATAAACAGACAGGTAGGTGTGAAGTTACCACGGCATTCATTGCTATTGCACTGTTTTGCTGCCAAATTTTTAGTCATAGCCGAAGCTTAATCATCGTGCTCAGACGAAACTTCGCTTGTGATTCTGCTTCGGCACAAGAGTAAGAGCTTCGGAGAAAACAAAAAAGTCAACACCAAAAATTTCAAGTAAGTCATAATCAAATGGCCAGAGTTCGCTCTACTGCTCGGGTCGATCGTGAGGGAGATGAGACCGAAGCTACTGAGACTGTTCCTATTTCGGAAGCAATGAAGCGCTCTGGGTTGGTAACACCGGAGGACATCCCTGCTGCCGAAGCAGAACGGGCTGCTGTTAAAGAAACTGATTCCGAAGATGATTACAGCAGCGTAGTGCCGAGCAAGCATAGACACCTAGACTTCGGAAAGTCCACCATCTCCGAAGCTGATTTTCCTAAGATGGTGAAGCTGGGCTATCTTAGTGAAGCAAAGAAGGAATTGATTCGATTTGGTGGAGAAGAAACTATCCCGAAGCCGGGAAAAAAATGAAGTGGTGGTTTTCAAAAGTCTTTTTAAAGCTGGTTTAAGATTCCCTCTGAACAAGATGATTGCTGGTGTGTTGAAGAAATATGGGATCTACCTTCATAAGCTGACGCCTAACGCTATCGTTAGGCTGAGTGTTTATATCTGGGCCCTCCGAAGCCAGGGGGTGGAACCATTCGCCGAAGGTTTCTGCCGAGTACACGAACTGCACTACCAAACCAAGGCTAGGGTAGATGGTTTGCATGAAAATTTTGGCTGCTACAACTTTGCTTACCGCAAAACTACAAAGTTCCCAGTGATTAGTTACTGGAGCAAATGGCCAGCAGGACGGAAATCTGAATGGTTTTATGTCAAAATTGACGAAGATGAAGATAAATTGGTCCAGAGTCCGTTAGAACTGACCTTCGGAGAAACAAGACCCCCGTGCAACATGGAACGGGGGAGCCCGAGCCAGATTGCCTTGGCTGAATTTCGAGTAATTGCAGATCATATTGGCACTAGAGACTTGGTGCAGGAATTTTTGGCCTTCAGAGTATTTCCGACTTTGAAGGAGTGGGAAATGCCGAAACTAGAGGGGGAAAAGAAGAAAGGGGAACTTATTCGGTTGCCTTACCACTACAAGTTCAAGAAACATTTCAAAGTACCCTACCAAGAATGGCTGGATACAATCGAAGTAATGTGCAATGAAATTCTTGGAAATTATTCTAAAAAAGAAGATCAATTGATGACAGCGGCCTTCGGCACCCGTCCGAAACGAAGGCTAAACAGAGTGATGGATGCTATAGGCTTTGAATATCCTGACTATGAGCGACTGGACAAGGGTGCCGAAGGGCAAAAAAGAAAAAGAGTGGCTAGTGCTTTGAATAAAGACGACGAAGATCAATCAAAGAAGAAGAAACAAGAATCTGAGGCGAAAGCAGTTGCTTCGAAGAAAAGAAAGACCTCGACCCCAAAGCAAAAATCAATTGATGAGGAAGAGAAGACTTCTGCGACATCTTCTGCTACTGAAATAGAGGAAATCCTAAAGGTAATGACTGAAACTTTGCCTGTCAAACTAAGTCCATTGGGGCTTCATCTGACGAAGCTTTTTCATAAGGAAAAGGAGCCCACAAAAACAAAAGCACCTAGACCAAAGAGGCAAAGGATTGTTACTGTAACAGAAGTGATTGAAGCAACACCACCAAGGGCTTCAGCTCCGAAGGTGCCTGCTATTGAAAGCACAACAGCAATTGAAGCTGCACGTTCGGAGGCCACAGATGCCGAAGCTACTAGAGCCGAAGACATTAATTTGGAAAGTGTGGCCCTTGATATAGATAAAATTCTGCTAGACATGGCTGCAAAAGAAGCTGCTGGAGCCACCGAAGAGGCTTTGGCCCCAGAGGCCGAGAAAAAGAAAGAAATTGCCGAAAAACACTGGAGGATGAAATTTTCAATTTTCAAAACTTGGTTGGTCAAGAATTAACAAAAGCCGAAAAAGAAGAATTAAAAGAGTATGCCATTTCTTGCGGCTATCGGCCAGGGCACTTCTCTTCGGAGGTGTTGATGATGAGAAGCTAGGCTGCATCCGAGATCAGACCGGAGCAAAGGTTATCGGTACTCTATCAAAGAGTATCGGTTTCCCGAAGCTCGAAGCCGATATTAGCCGCTACCGACGACAACACATCGTCGGTAGTTTGTTTTATTCCAATTTCAAGGTAAACAATCTCCCTCTAACTTTTTATTTTCATAAAAAATGTTTTCTAACGAAGGTTGTTCGTGTACAGAGTATGCTATTGAGCAAAGCTTTGAGGATGCAACAGGATTTAGAAGACAAAAAGCATGAGGTTATAATTGAAAACTTAGAAAACAAAATAAAAGATCAAACAACTGCTTTTGAGAAAAAAGAGTTCGAACTCCAAACAACTGAAGGTTTAAAAGCAGAAGCCGAAGCTAAAATAACAGAACTGGATACGAAGCTTCTCTATCAGTCAGAAGGTTTCGAACAAGAAAAGCTGAAGCTTAATGAAAAACTTGAGGCTGAAATCCAGAATGGTTTAGTTTTGAAAAAAATCATTGATAGACCTTCAGAACAAATGTTTGAAATTCAGCAATCAATGTGTTCAACGACTGAAGAAGGTGTTTTATTCAGTCGGGGCCAGTAGTGAAAAATTTATTCCTTCGGCTGAAGATCTACCAGGAGCCTTCGAACACATCGAATGTGAGATTGATGACCTCGATGATGTTATTGCTGGACACGGCGACTTTTGTGCCCTGGTAGCTTCTCGAGGCACCGCTGCTGCGTTCCTGAAATCTAGCTGTGAGCACGGAAAAAAATATCAACAGACCCAATTTCAGCCTATCACCAGCAATTCTAGATGATATTCCTAACCTCGCCCGAAGCATTGCGAATAAATTTATAAAGGTGATATGGACAAAGGGTGGGCGAGAGAAAGCTGGTGACGAAGCCCGAAACCACCTTAAGCTGGTAACAATATTATAACTTATGATTACCTTTTCCTTTGAAATTTGAATTTAGCTTATAATACTTACATACAGGTTGACCAAGCCGAAGCTGAAGCTGCAGAATAAAAGGAAGAAGCTCCAGAGATGCTGTCGAAGCTCGAATAGTCTGTAAAAATAGCTCAAAAAACTCCTGTGATAACTTGTATAAAGTATGATGTAATTGAATTTCACTTTGTAATATAATCTTACTTTTCCGTCCATGTATGAAATGCTTTGGTGTGGACGAAATTAATACTTTTGAGCCATAGGCGAAAAACACCTTCCCTTCTTTGCGTACACAGCGAAGCATAAAATTGCCTCTTTTTCTCTTTTTTCCGAAGCCTTCTCTTTTGAAGCCGAAACAAGTTTGTATGTTATGATGATGATGATCCTATGTATGTCTAAGTGAATATTTATGAATGCAAATGTATGATGTAATGTATCGTGCAAATGAATGTTCGAAGACACATATGAAACCATAGTAACAAATCTTTGCCGTTTATTTTTCGGCTTCACCGCTTATTTTTCGGTGTATCAGCGCTGACTTTTCGCTGTAAGCCTCCCTTAGGATCTTCTTCACCTTTTATTTCGGCGGAATCAGCGTTGACTTTTCGCTGTAAGCCTCCCTCAGGAGCTTCTTCGCCTTTTATTTCAGCGGAATCAGCGTTGACTTTTCGCTGTAAGCTCTGCATTCCCTTAGGAACGACTTTTGAGTAGAAAACTTACGCTGCGCTCCCTTAGGAACGGCTTTTTGCAGCTTCGTCGTGCTCTGCATCCCCTTAGGGACGTCTTTCGAGCTTCTCCGTGTTTTTTCTTTTTCTCGTTGCACTCGATGGTGCATGCCCAGTTTTTACATTTACATCTTTGGGGGATACTGCTCTTGTAGAGCTGATATAAGAAAAAGAGAAATTACATGCTATGGCCCCATTAAAAACCTTTCTCCCCCTTTGGAAAGGAAAAGGGTGCCATAGGAAAGAATAAAAAAGATTACATCAGGTTACACATAATACCGCCGAAGCTCATCCGCATTCCAAGATCTAGGAATGTCGCTGCCGTCCATATCCTTCAGCCTGTAGGAACCGG